>NC_083688.1:13780606-14083636 GCF_033118175.1 Dama dama | reverse complement strand
CTGCTTTTTAATATGCTCTCTAGGTTTATTATAGCTTTTCTTCCAAGGAGCAAATATCCTTTAATTTCATGGCTGCAGTCACCATCTGCAGTGATTTTGGAGCCTAAGGAAATAAAGTCTGTTGCTGTTTCCATTGTTCCCTATCAATTTGCCATGAAGAGATGGGACCTGATGCCATGATCTTAATCTTTTGAATGTTGAGTTTTAAGCCAACTTTTTCACTCTCCTCTTTCACCTTCATCAAAAGGCTCTTTCTGTTCACTTTCTGCCATAAGGGTGGTGTCATCTGCATATCTGAGGTTATTGATGTTTTTCCCGGCAATCTTGATTCCAGCTTGTGCTTCATTCAGCCCAGCATTTCCTATAATGTACTCTGCATATAAGTTAAATAAGCAGGATGACAATATACAGCCTTGATGTTCTCCTTTGCCAATTTGGAACCAATCTGTTGTTCCATGTCCAGTTCTAACTGTTGCTTCTTGACCTGCATATAGATTTCTCAGGAGGCAGGTCAGGTGGTCTGGTATTCCCATCTCTTTAAGAATTTTCCACAGTTTATTGTGATCCACACAAAGGCTTTAGCATAGTCAACGAAGCAGGTGTTTTTCTGGAATTCTCTTGTTTTTTCTATGATCCAGTGGATGTTGGCAATTTGATCTTTGGTTCCTCTGGCTTTTCTAAATCCAGCTTGAACATCTGGAAGTTTTCAGTTCATGTATTGTTGAAGCCTGGCTTGGAGAATTTTGAGTATTACTTTGCCAGTGTGTGAAATGAGTGCAATTGTGTGGTAGTTCGAAGATTCTTTGGCATTGCCTTTATTTGGGATTGGAATGAAAACTGACTTTTTCCAGTCCTGTGACCACTGCTGAGTTTTCCAAATTTGCTGGCATATCCCTAGTACTTGTTTATCTTTTTTTTTTTTTATTACTTTTTTCCAGTGGGTTTTGTCATACATTGATATGAATCAGCCATGGATTTACATGTATTCCCAATCCCGATCCCCCCTCCCACCTCCCTCTCCACCCGATTCCTCTGGGTCTTCCCAGTGCACCAGGCCGGAGCACTTGTCTCATGCATCCCACCTGGGCTGGTGGTCCGTTCCACCATAGATAGTACACGTGCTGTTCTTTTGAAATATCCCACCCTCACATTCTCCCACAAAGTTCAAAAGTCTGTTCTGTATTTCTGTGTCTCTTTTTCTGTTTTGCATATAGGGTTATCGTTACCATCTTTCTAAATTCCATATATATGTGTTAGTATGCTGTAATGTTCTTTATCTTTCTGGCTTACTTCACTCTGTATAATGGGCTCCAGCTTCATCCATCTCATTAGGACTGGTTCAAATGAATTCTTTTTAATGGCTGAGTAATATTCCATGGTGTATATGTACCACAGCTTCCTTATCCATTCATCTGCTGATGGACATCTAGGTTGCTTTACTTGTTTATCTTATAATGGGAAGTTTGTACCTTTTGACCACCTTCTCCAATTCCCCCTCCCCCAATTCCTTGCCTTTGGTAACCACAAATCTGATCTCTTTTTCTATGAGTTTGTTTTTGAAATATAATTGACCTACAACCCTATGCTAGTTACTGTTATACAACATAGTTATTTGATATTTCTATATATTTAAAAATGGTCATGTAGGTCTAGTTATGATATGTCACCATTCAGAGATACTACGGAGTTATTGACTATATTCCTCACAGTGTACAGTTTATAACTATGACTCATCTATTTTGCAACTGAAAGTTTGTGCCTCTTAATCTTCCTTACTTTTTCTTTCCTCCCTCTATTCCGCCTTCCCCTCTGGCAACCACCTATTCATACTCTGTATCTCTAACTCATTTCTGTTTTGTTATGTTTCTTTGTTTTTTACATTCCACATCTAAGTGAAATCATACAGTTTTTGTCTTTTTCTGACTTACTTTACTTAGCATAATATCCTTTAGGTCAATCCATGTTGTCAAAATGGCAAGATTTCATTTTTTATAGCTGAGTAATATTCCACTGTGGGACTTCCCAAATAGCGTTAGTGGTAAAGAACCCACCTGCCAATGCAGGATGTGTGTTTGTAAGGGATGTGGGTTTGGTCCCTGGGTGGGAAGATTCCCTGGAGGAGGGCCTGGAAAACCCACTCTGGTATTCTTGCCTGGAGAATCCCATGGACAGAGAAGCCTGGCAGGTTACAGTCCATAAGGTCACTCAGAGTAGGACACAACTGAAGTGACTTAGCCGGCATGCAATATTCCATTGTATATCTTTACCACATATTCTTTATCCATTCATCTATGGATGGGCACTTAGATTGCTTCTATATCTTGGCTATTGTAAATAATGCTGCAATGAACATAAGGGGTACATAGTTATTTTCTAATTAATGTTTTTGTCTTCTTCAGATAAATACCCAGGAGTGCAATCACTGGATCATACGGTAGTTCTTTTAATTTTTATGAGGAATCTCCATACTGTTTCCATAGTGACTGTACCAATTTACACTTTTTAATGTTGAATTGTATGATTTCTTTGTATATTTTGGCTATTAACCCCTTATCAGATGTATCATTTGCAATTATCTTTTCCCATTCGGTAGGTGATCTTTTCATTTTGTTGGTCATTTCCTTTACTATGCAAAAACTTTTTAGTTTGATGTAGTCCCATTTGTTTATTTTTGCTGTAGTCTCCCTTACCTGAGGACACATAGCCAAAAAATTTATAACTGAGAACAGTGTCAAACAACTTACTGCCTATGTTCTCTTCTAGAAGTTTTATGGCTTCATGTCTTACACTTAAGTCTTTAATCCATTTTGAATTTATTTTGTGCATGGTGTGAGAGAGAAGTCTTCTTTCATTCTTTTTCATATATAGGTGTCCAGTTTGCCCAATATCATTGAAGAGGCTTCTTTTCCCCGTTGTATATTCTTTCCTCCCTTGTAATAGATTACCTGTTCATATAATTAATGCATGGGTTCACTTCTGGGCTCCCTATTCTGTTCCACTGATATATGTATGTGTATTTGTGCCAGTATCATACTGTTTTTTTTTTTTATTACTGTAGCTTTATAGTATAGTGAAGTCAGGGTCAATAAATAGTTCTTGAGCATCTCCTATGTGCCAGGAACTGTGCATGTTGCTGGGGACATAATAGTAATAAGATGTGGGTTGCTGTTTTCAGGTTGCCAAAACAGTGGGGGACACGGACAAATAAACTGGCAGTTGCTTATCAGTATAGTATCAGTAAATGCTGGAATGGGGTAAGGTACAAGGTGCTGTGAGAGTACAGAGGAGAGGCGCTGGTCTGAGGGGTTAAGGAATGCTTCTTGGAAGAGGTGTCATTTAAGCTGAATTTGAAGGGTCTCAAGAATTAGCCATGGGAAGGGTTGGAGAAGAACATCCCGGGGCTTGAGGGAGTGTAGAAGGGAGCAAATTATTGGTGAATTTGAGGAGTTTAGAATGACTGGGTCTTAGAGGTATGCATCTTGTAAAAAAAGAAATCGTCTTTAAGTTTTGTATTTTTTAAAATGTAAATCTTTTGAGTTTGTATAGGAGAGACTTTTTCAGCAGCAGGATGACATGGTTCAGGGGCTGGCCAGCCCTCAACTGCTTCTCTCCCCAGTATCCTTAAATCAGTCTTGATAATAATCTGCTGAGCTGTATTATACTCAGTGTTGAAAAGCACAAAGCATCCTGGTATTATACTCAGTGTTGATAAACACAGAACACAAAGCACATTGAACACCTCTGCTCTCCCCTAACTAGATAAAAGAGGAACAGAGGAGGGGAAAATCATTACTCTCTGAGTAATGGAAAAGACCTACCTTCAAAATTGCCTGAGACCACTTAAATCCTACCATCTGTGAGGTCATAGCCCGGGGGTGCAGTGTGGCAGAGACTTAGGGCCTACTTTAAGCTTTTCTATGGAAGCTTGACAAATCCAGCTTACTAAAAGAACAGGACCAGTCAGTTGATTCTGTGCTCCAATAAGTTGACTCATTAAATTTGTCCCTAACTTCTAGGGTAGTTGTGCATAAAACAATTCCTTGTTGTCACAGTTGGCTTGCGTTTCTTGGGATAATGGTTCACTGCCTGTGTAATCAGACTTTTTTATGAGACAAACTCACTAGGGCACTTTTCAGATACCTTTTCTGATAGGACATGCTGTTCTTTACTAGGGCCTAGGAACTTGGAATCACAAAAATAAGAAGGAATAATAGCCAACATCTTCATTTGTTCAGTTTATTTAATTCTCACAATAGTCCTTATGACACTGGTACTCTTATTCCTATTTTACTGTTGACTGAATAAAAGCACAGGAAGGTTAAGTCCTTGCCCACGGTTACCAGGGTGAACCTGGGTAATCTGACTCAACAGCCCAAATTCTTTTAAAATTAATTAATTTTTATTGAAGTATAGTTCAACAATATTATATAAGTTACAAGTGTATGATATAGTGATTCACAATTTTTATTACTTATTTATTTATTTTGGCCATGCCACACAGCTTGTGGGATCTTAGTTCTCTGACCAGGAACTGAACCTGTGCCCTTGGCAATGAAAGTGTGGAGTCCTAACCACTGAATCACCAGGGAATTTTCCACAATTTTATTTTTATTTTATTTTTTCTTTTGTGCTGTGCCGCACAGCTTGGACAATTTTTAAAGGTTATGCTCCATTTATAGTTATGATAAAATGTCAGCTATATTCCATGTGTTGTACAATATATTCTTGTAGCTTATTTGTTTTATACAGAGCAGTTCATACCTCTTAATCCCCTTCCCTTATCTTTCTCCTCCTCCCTTCCCTCTTCCCGCTGGTTTATTCTCTATAAATACCAGTTTATTCTCTATATCTATGAGTCTGTTTCTGTTTTGTTATATTCATTTGTTTTCTTTTTAAAACCATATATGAGTGAAAATGTACAGTATTTATCTTTCTCTGCCTGACTTATTTTATAAGTATAAAACCCTCAGGTCCATCCATGTAATTTAAAATGGCAAGATTTTGCTTTTTATGGCAGAGTAATGTTCCATTTTCTATATATGTCTCACACATATGTGCATGTTGCACATATTCTTTATTCATTCATCTGTCGATGGACACTTAGATTACTTTCATATCTTACCAACTGCTGCATTACCAATAATGCTGCTATGAAAAGTGGGGTACATGTATCTCTCTGAATTAGTGTTTTTGTTTCTTACAGATATATACCCAGAAGTGGAATTCCTGGGTCATATGGTAGCTCTATTTTTAGTTTTTTGAGAAACTTCCATACTCTTTTCCATTCCCACCAACAGTGCATGAGGGTTCCCTTTTCTCCACATCTTTGTCAACATTTGTTAGTTGTGGTCTCTTTGATGACAGGCCATTCTGACAGCTTTGAGGTGATAGCTCACTGTGATTTTAATTTGCATTTCCCTGATGATTGGCCATGTTGAGCATTTTTTCATGTGCCTATTGGCCATCTGCATTTCATCTGTGGAATAGTGTCTGTTCGGGTCTTCTGCCTATTTTCTAGTCAAGTTGTTTGTTTTTTGATGTTGATTTGTGTGAGCTGTTTTTATATTTTGGATATTAATCCTTTATCAGTCATATCATTTACAAATATTTTCTCCCAGGTTGTCTTTTTGTTTTTTCAATGGTTTCCTTTTCTATGCAGAAGCTTTTCAGTTTAATTAGGTCCTATTTGTTTATTTTTGCTTTTATTTCCTTTATTTTTAGGAGACAGATTAAAAAAAAGTATTGCTATGATTTATGTCAAAGAGAGTTCTGCCTATGTTTTCCTCCAGGAGTTTTATGATTTCTGGTCTTATATTTAGGTCTTTAATCCATTTTGAGTTTATTTTTGCATATGGTGTTAGAGAATGTTCTAATTTCATTCTTATGTAGCTGTCCAGTTTTCCCAGCATCATTTATTGAAGAGCCTGTCTTTTCCCCATTGTATATTCTTGTCTCCTTTGTCGTAGATTAATTGACCATAAGTGTATAGGTTTATTTCTGGGCTCTCGATTCTTGTCCTCTGATTGTGAGTCTGTTTTTGTGCCGTACCACACTGTTTTCATCACTATAGATTGTAGTGTCCTCTAAAGTTAGGGAGTAGGATTCCTCCAACTCTGTTCTTTTGAGAGCCCAGAATTCTAAGCACTGCACCATGAATGTGACCAATTTAGGGATTTAAAGACCATGATACAACCATAAACTCCTAAAATTGTGTAACTTGGTAAATTTTGACCTCTAGTTCTATAAATTGGATGTAATTATAAGCAGAGACATTACTTTCATGGCAAAGGTCCATATAGTCAAAGTTATGGTTTTTCCAGTAGTCATGTATGGATGTAAGAGTTGGACCATAAAGAAAGCTGAGCACCAAAGAATTGATGCTTTTGAACTGTGGTGTTGGAGAAGACTCATGAAAGTCCCTTGAATTGCAAGGAGATCAAACTAGTCAATCCTAAAGGAAATCAGTCCTGAATATACATTAGAAGGATTGATGCTGAAACTGAAACTCCAATACTTGGGCCACCTCATGCGAAGAACTGACTCATTAGAAAAGACTCTGATGGTGGGAAAGATTGAAGGTGGGAGGAGAAGGGGACGACAGAGGATGAGATGATTGGACGGCCTCACTGACTTGATGGACATGAGTTTGAGCAAGCTCTGGGAGTTGGTGATGGACAGGGAAGCCTGGCACGCTGCAATTCATGGGGTCACAAAGAGCTGGACACGACTGAGTGACTGAACTGAATACTGAATTTTGTGATTATACAGTGGCATTAATATGATGCCTACCATAACATTTCTAAAGCATAAAAACAGAATTTCTTTGTATCATTAGGTTGGCCTAAATTGAATTAATTTGTTCTCAAAATATATAATGTATTATTATATAATAACGTTCAGTTGCTATGATAAAGTTTATGTTAAGCAATTGTGTTTGCTTTCTTAAAGTTTATCAGGTCTTTAGAGGGGGCAGGAGGAGGGGGAGAAAATGACTCAAGCATCTAAAAATGCAATCTACGGGAAACTTAGAGTGTTTTCCTTCTGGTAAATATTCCTATTACAAATCTCTCTTCTCAAATCTTTCCTTCATCTTAGAGCTCAACACCTATAAAAGCCTAAGTATGTAAATACTACAAATCACAATTATTAACATTTTTTAAGGACTTAGTATATGCCAGGCTCTGTATAAGCCTTTAAGCCTAGGAGAAAGGACTATAGTTATGCTAACTTTACAGAGAGGAAGAACTGAGGCTCAGAGAGTTTAAGTAATTTGCCCAAATCACAGAAATAGTGAATTAGGTGTGGAGCCTAGGGTTGTCTGAGTCCAAGCTCTTAAACTGTAAATAGTTGTAGAGCTTCGCTCCAAGAAATAGATACCTACTGAAGTACATGAGGATGATTATTATAATGAGGATGCTTCTCCTACAGTTTTGAACAAGTCATACTCTTCTTTCATCCCAAACTGCTCCTTAGTTTAATTTAAATTATCAGATCAAAATATGAGATGAGATGCATTTGGGGCCATTATCTTTTTTCTTGACTTCAATACAGGGCCTACTTGACACTTTTTGATGTATTATAGAGCATATCGCATTTTATGATGCCACGTAATTATGAGGTTGTCATCAGCAATGATTCTTAATAGGAGATCTAAAACATCCCTGTGAAATTGCTGATGTAGGCTTAGCGGACATGTTCTCCACTAGATGGGGTGAGGCAATGGGAGATGAGATATGAGTGATGATCAGGCATCAAAGAGCATGGCAAAAGCCAGTATCTTAGGTAGGGTCTACCTGTGTAACCTAAAAAGATCATTATGGAACAAGAGTGTTTTTATTTTCTTGGTTATTTTTTTTGTTTGGGTGATAAAAATACAAGGTGTTCTCAAATTACCAAAATACCCCTTTCATAGAAAGATGGTAAAGGACTTCCCTGGCAGTCCAGTGGTTAAGACTCCCTCACTTCCACTGCAGGGGCATGGGTTTGATCCCTGGTCGGGGAACTAAGATCTGCATGCCATGTGGTATGGCCAAAAAAAGAAAAGAAAGATGGTAAAAACACCAGCAAAAAAACCTAATTCGGATGTCACACCTTACATATTAATAGATGTATACCAGTAAACTACAGGCAGGTGATTTCTGGGAATGCGATCTAGGAGGCAGCAACCTACAAAGATGGGATAATGTCAAAGGATATGGTACATGCCCTAAGCAAGCAAGCAAGCAATATATAGTGCCATCTTCTCCATGGCTGGAATACAAAGGTCCAGGGTGAAAGTGGGAGTGATCCTTCTAACATTTATACTTAATAATTCACTCTTAGAAAGTTTGCTTTTTGTCCCTGCAACTCTGGGTTCAGTGGGTTTTGAGGTTCTGTTTCTCAAGGAATGCTTTCTCCAGATAACTCAGGAATTATTAATAAATTGGTTCTGTTAAATTGAAAGCTGACATTTCCTCCTGGTCATCTTGTGTGAAAGTGTGAAAGTCACTCAGTCGTGTCCTACTCTTTGTGACCCCATGGACTATACAGTCCATGGAATTCTCCAGGCCAGAATACTGGAGTGGGTAGCCTATCCCTTCTCCAGTGGATCTTCCTGACCCAGGAATCAAACTGGGATCTCCTGGATTGCAGGCAGATTCTTTCCAACTGATCTATCAGGGAAGTGGTCATCTTGGGCTCCTCATACCTTGGTAGGATGACCCAAGCCTTCATTTCCACAGGATTCATGCCCTTCGTGTTTCTGCCTTTATTGCTTTGCTGTGGCTTTACATTGATGGCTATTGACTATGGGGATATTAAGAGGTAACCTGGTTAAGCCACTGGGAGCAGACAGAATTCTCCTTACTGCTATTAGTGTCAGCAACCTAATTTCCACTTGATAATCAGAATCAGTCACCCTATCCAATGTTGTAAGCCCCTTTTCTGGCATTGACTCAAGAGTATGCAGTCATGGGCTCCTGCAGCTAGGCATGCAGGAAGAGAGAGTTCTGGGGGTTTCCTCCTGCTCTATGCCATATTTTCTTTTCTTTTTTTTTTTTGCTTAAAAATACTTTTATTTTGAGATATTTTAAACACACAGTTAGAAAAGAACCCATCACATATCCCATTAAATCAACATGCTGACCCAACTACATCAACATTTTAAAAGAAATAAAACACAACTGAAACCTCCATGTACCCTCCCTGATTCCATCAGCAACTCCTGCTCTGGGAAGGCAGAGCATGGCTTTCACACATCATTCTAACACAGGATTTTACACTCTTCATTTCATATAACTTGAATCACAAGAAATATATTATTGTGTGAAACAGTAACACTGGTTACCTTATGCCAATAATGCTTACATGCCTGCCACTATTCTAAGCAGTTTACATGCATTAATTCATTAACTGTCCCCTTCCCCCATCACCCTGTGAGGTTGGCACTACTATCTCATTTTACAGAAAAGTGAAACACGATTAAGTTTAAATAATGTGCCCACAGATAACACAGTATGTTTAACTTTACATAAATGGTATATGTAGCTTCTGCAACTTTCTCTGCCTCATTTTTGATTCATCTATGTTGAAAGATGTAACTCTAGTTCTTTCACATTCACTTACCAAAAACAACCTGTTCTTCTGCTGATGGAAACTTAGGCTTCTCCTAATCTTGCTATCTACACAGTACTGCAATGAACAGTCATAGACACATTTCCTTCTTCAAATGGAGTTACTTTAGGGTTTATCCAGGAGTAGAATTCTGGGTGGCAGAATATACACAATTTTACCAGATTTTACATATTGCTTGGCACAGCAGTTGTCACAATTTCCATTTCCACGGCAGTGAGTTCCCATGTACCACACACTTACCCACACCAGGGCTTCTAAGTTTAGCCAACTTCATGAGTATAAGATGATCCACATCCATTTACATTTCCTGCAAGTTCTTCTCTACACTCACCTCTGTCTGGACTGACAGGTTCTGTCAGCAAGGGTGAGACCAACCACACTGAACACTTGCCTGAAACATCTCCTGATATCCACCCCTCTGTGGAGTCCCAGCCCATCTGGCTCCCACGAGCCCTAATTTCAGTTCTTCCAAGGGAGTGGGAGAATACGGGGCAGGTTTGGAAGAAGGGGTATGTTCTCCAGACCAGGACAGGGTGTGAGGTGAGCACGGTTGGCCAAGGCAGTCAACTGGGCCCCCTCTGGCTCGGAGACACCAGCTGCTGGGCTCCCAAGTAGCAGGCGCACTTGTGGGCAGTCTCCAGTCAACATTTCATTCGCAAACACCTGCAGGGGCAGCACCTGGATTCCCCTTAAACTGAACTCCCTGGACATTCAGGCCCCATGGCTCCCTTGCCTCCAACCAGGAGATGAGAGCAGGTTTGGTGAATGGCCCCACCACAGAAGCCATGTTTCCATAATTCTCTAACATCACATCCCTGTACAGGTTCCTCTGAGAAGCGTCCAGCAATCCCCACTCATCCTGGGAGAAGGTCACCTCCACATCCTTGAAAGTCATAGTCCCCTGAGGCTGGGCTGTCACCTGGTTGCCTGGGCATCCCTCCTTCAGGCAAAGGGCAGGCACCTGTGCAGCAGGAGGATTGGGTTGCCCAGCCAGGAAGTCACGCACTCCTATTTCATAGGGAGGCTGCAGGTGGTCCCCCAGAGCCAAGCCGCTCCTGAGAGGTGAAGCAGGGGGCCATATCTGTGCGGCTCGCAGGGCTCCTGTGCCCATCCAATGCACATCTGGGCTCTGGGCAGGGGCTGGGTCCCTCCATGGTGTCTCATCAAAGTCCCTCTGAAGTTCTTCCAGCAAGGCCACAGCCTCCCCACCACTCTCAGGGTGATGCAGCTGCACCCAGGTCCGGAGCTTCTCTGGCAGGATGCTCAGGAACTGCTCCAGCACCAGCAGCTCCAGGATCTGGGCCTTTGAGAGAACATCTGGCCTCAGCCACCAGCGGCACAGCTCCCGGAGCCGGCTCAGGGTCTCCAGAGGCCCAGAAGACTCATGGTAGCGAAGCTGCCTGAAGAGCTGATGGAACAGCTCCTGGCCAGGACGGTTGAGTGTCTGTGGTCTGGCAGCCGGCACTGAAGTGTAGCTTTCATCCTCTTCTTCCTTCTTTACCATCTGAAGGCGTCCTCGCTCCCTGGAAGCCTTGGCCTGAGCTGGGTGGACAGTGTACCACCTGCCTGGAGGCATCACTCCTGTTCAAGGTCTTCCCAGCAGAGTGCTACCAAGTCTGCGTTAGTTGTGGCTATCACTGCTGGGCCCTTGGGAGTATCTTTTCAGCACCATTGGAGATAATGCCATTTGCTGGGACATCAGAAGTCACTGGTGAGAGACTTCTTTATAAAAATAGGCTTCCCAAGTGGCTCAGTGGTGAAGAATCTGCCTGACAAAGCAAGAGACGTAGGAGATGTGGGTTTGATCCCTGGGTTGGGAAGATCCCCGACTCGCGCGGCCGCGAAACGCTCAGTCCCCTGACCGCACGCCCCGGCCCGCACCACTCGCTCTATGCCACATTTTCTTATTTTCTGGGAGTGGCTACTTCTTTCCAAGATATCAGCTCCTGTCAGCAACCCCTCTTCTATGGCTCAGGGTCTCACCAGTCATGGGCTCCTCATACTATTGGGTATATCTTGATTATTTCTCCTTCTGCACTTTCCTACTGTCTGGCATGAAAAACACTAGTGGCTAACTTTGCAGTTTAGGCTCCAGATGGAAGAATAACTGAGCTGACATCACTTGGCAACAATGCAGTTGGTAACTGGTGGACTGTGTGCCTCTCTGTGTTACCCACCCCCATCCATTCCTTGCTCTGTTTGCCCTGTGCCCCAGGAAGCTAATCTCCAAGGACTGTATCATGCAGGCTCATTGCTCACTTGAGAGTTCCATCAGTGGAAGGCACTGGTAAGAGCGTGGCGTGCAGGAGTAGAGAGCTCTGGGGGGTTTCCCCTGCTCTGTGCCACATTTTCTTATTTTCTGGGAGTGGCTGCGTCCTTCCAAGATATCAGCTCCTATCAGCAATCCCTCTTCTATGGCTCAGGGTCTCACCAGTCTCAGGAAACTCCATTTCCTTCCCCTTGCCTTTTCAAGCAAGCATGGTAATAATTTCCTGCTATTGATGGCCTCTAGCTACCTCAACCTCCCTTTTTGGTGCTCACACTTTTTGAATAGTCCCTTCATTAAAGTTTCTTGAAAAATTTGAATTAGTTCAGTTTCCTACTGAGGCTCTGACTGATAGCTGAACCATTTAAAGGTGAGATGCAGAATTCTCAAAGTAAATCTGTTTATTATTAAAAAATAAATCAACCCATAAATCATTTTTAAAAGGGTGAGAGATGAAAGTCATTCTTTTTTAAAACATAATTTATTTTTAATTTTAATATTGGTTTCTTTCTTTTTTAAAAAACATTTATTTGTTTGGCTGTACCAGATCTTAGCTGTGGCCTGTGGGATCTAGTTCCCTGACGAGGGGTAGAACCGAGGCCGCCTGCACTGGGAGCACGGAGTCTCAGCCATTGGACCATCAGGGAAGTCCCTGTTTTCTCTTTCATAATTTTATTCATTTATTTATTTTTATTTTTGGCTGTGCTGGGTCTTTGTTGCTGCTTGGGCTTTTCTCTAGTTGCGGGAAGTGGGGGCTACTCTCTGGTTGCCTATGCAGGCGTCTCATTGTGCTGGCTTCTCTTGTTGTGGAGCACAGGCTCTACGGCACACAGATTTAGTAGTTGTGGCGCGTGAGCTTAGTTGCTTTGAGGTATGTGGGATCTTCCTGAATCAGGGATCAAACCAGTGTCTCCTGCATTGGCAGGTGGATTCTTTACTACTGAGCCACCAGGGAAGCTGCTAAAGATAATTTATTATTAAATGAAGAAGTCATGAAGCAAAATGAAGTGGTATAGATGTCAAAGATAAATTTAAAAAGGCATTTTCGTCAAATACTCTCCCTAAGGTTAGAAACGGGAAGCATATCAAATGAGAAGGTACTTATTCTTTTGCAAAGGCCTGTAATTTCAAAAGAAAACTTTTCTCTGAAAATACAAATCATCCTTATTACATAAAAGATATAATTTAAGAGTCTAAGAAAAGAGACTTCTTAACTCACAAGCAAGCGGTATTTCCCAGTCACTTTTAGGAATGTTTGTCTTTAATCAGTGGGTTTAAAAATCATCTCTTCCACCTTCCAAACCAACATGAATCCACCACTGATCTATGACATTTGATCCACATCTTCACATGCTTCCTTTTCTGCAATTTCAGAAAATCAGATTTGAAGAAAAAGGAAGGATTTAAGAGAACTACAGGTGGGTCCCTAGTGAATAACCTAACAAAACAGAATCTGTTTTTCCATTCACATGACACATCCACAGTTGCTCACTTCTACTTACCTCGATTATGTATTTCGTATTAAAAAAAATCTCATATGTTGCATCTCAACAACATATGCAAAAACCCTATTCTCTCCCCGACATCTCTCCAGCCATACTGCCCATGACATTGTCCTGAGCTCATCAAGGGTCTCAATTGGGTCAGAGAAAAACCTTGGGAATTCTCTTACCATGGTTTAAAAATTACATTTACCACTTGTTTTAAATGACAAGATTAAGAAGTCAGAGGGAAAACCACCATTTTTATCAATAAATGCTGTGTAATTTACTCTTGCAAATGCAGAAGGCATTTGCTGCTCTGCATGATGACAGGAAACTATGGGGTCCTGGAGTGCCCCCTTGAGCAGTCCCCCTGCTAAGCTTCACACTGGCAAACTTGCGATAATGGAGCCGATCACAGGCTCCACAGAAGGGATGCTTTCAATCAGGTGCATGATGAGCTAAACACTATCAAATCTGAGGAAGACAGCAGACCATTAGCCCTCCAGGCTTCTGATGGCTTTAAATGACACTGATTATCATCACACCTGCCCTCCTTGTAACAAAAGTCCCTGCTGTGGCTCCAGGGTACTCACAGAGCTCTCCATTCAACTTTTAGGACAGATGGAAGCTATCAGCTGAAATCCAGTGATCTAGCGGGAGTCCGAGCTTCCAGGACTCTGCAAGCCCCAAGCACCTGACATCATTTGGATGCCTTCAAAGGAAATACCCACAGTTTTGTTCTCTCTGATATCAGAATAGCAGAAGCCATCTGCCACTTTCTTTACTCAAAATCCACAGGGGTGTATATGTATGAGTCCCTTTGCTATTCACCTGAAACTACCACAGCATTGTTAGTTGGCTCCAATACAAAACAAAAAGTTTAAAGTTTGAAAAAGAAATCCACAAGGATTGGCAGGAGGAAGAAGTAAGGGTTGGCTGAGGCAGGGTGGGATGGTGTGTGAAGCAGGACAGGCAAGCGGCTGAAGGCCAGAGGCAGCCTGGCTTCTGTGGCCTCCTGGCCTGGCCCAGCCTGTGTCCCTGCTTCTGTGGCCCCATCACCTGAATTCACGAAGTTTCTTCTGTTCACACCCAATGCCATGACTGTTGCACTAAAATGAACGCATAAATGCATATGCACGGTCATCACAGTACCCAGGCTTTGGTGTTTGACTTGCGACATCATTCACTTGGGTTTGGGTTGGGGTGAAAATTTTCTGTTTTTTTTTTTTTTTTTCCTTAGACCTCAGGCACCAGCATAATTCCTCTGCAGTGTTGACCAAAGGTCACTGGAAAGGATATTCACCCTGGTGAACTAGATTATCAGAAACATCTGTGTCCACCTCCCCCCAGGAGGCATCAAGTCCTAGGTGTGGCTGACAGCTCCCACTGTGAGTGAAACCCTCCTCATGGACTCCCCAGAAAGTGTTTTCCCTAAGGATTTTTTCAAAATGCTGTTTTTCTCCAAAGGGGTCTCTGCTATGTTTTGCCTTATGAGAAAATTAGGGAAGTATTTGGAAGCCCCAAAATACGTATCAGGAGAGTTACACAAGCCTGTGGAGACATTACCAGATGCCAGGAGTTCAAGGTATGACACCAGAGCCTGGGCTTGGAACCCACCTGCGGAAGGAGCCGAAACCAAACTGTTGCCCCCAAACTCAGCCACCAGCTGACCTGACCCCACTGTGAACAGGGTGAACAAGATTTAGAGGATTCCAGGGGTTTTGGTTAACAGGAAATACAAATGGAAATTTAAAAAAAAAAAAACCTGAATGGAACTCAGCTCTCCACAGACGGAATCCACATGGGTGTCACAGCTCACTGAATTAGCACCAATTTTGTAGAAGCAAAGACACCAGAGGCTGAAATTTCTTCAAGTTCATTTTTTCCATCTCAGATAATTTTTCTGCTCTTTCTCTGACAAACTGACCAATGGAAAAAGAGCTCTCCCCTTCTCCCTATTTCGAAGTGTGGCCATTTTCCTTTTGCTCTAGCTATTTTTGTATTTTTCGTCATGAGGCTTAGGGCTTCCCTGATAGCTCAAACAATAAAGCATACGCCTGCAATGCAGGAGACCCAGGTTCAAACGCTGGGTTGGGAAGATCTCCTGAAGAAGGGAACAGCTACCCACTCCAGTATTCTGACCTAGAGAATTCCATGGACTGTATAGTCCATGGCGTAGCAAAGAGTCGCACATGACTAAGTGACTAACACACCTTGGGGGAAGCTATGTTAATAGCAAACTAGGAGATACATTCCTTTTAAAAATAATTGGAGAAATTATAAAAACCAAATTCCCTCAATAATTAGAAGTTATTGTGACATTTGTTTTTATTCCTCAGGCTGGGCTTAGAGGTGAGAAGGGAACGGCAACCCACTCCAGTATTCTTGCCTGGAGACTCCCCATGGACAGAGGAGCCTGGTGGGCTACAGTCCATGGGGTCGCAAAGAGTTGGACACGATTGAGCGACTAACACACACTTTCTGGGTTAGACTCTTCCAGGGCTGGAGTGATACCCGAGGGCAGCCTCGCCCAACCCTACTTGGACCAGGAGGCTGGCCGGCCTCTCAGCGAACTCGAGTCAGCTCTCCTCCAACAGGTAAACACCGCCCGGGAACTCCCTGACTTCGAGCTCCACGCTGGACAGGTGCCACTTCAGGGTGTTGCGGCAGTTGTCACCAAGGGTGGTGGTGTAGACCACCTTGGGTACTTGAGATAGAGGATGGTGGTGCTGAGGCAGCAGGCAGGCTCGAAGTTCACCTCCGCCTTGTAGATGTGCCACGTGCAACTGGGAGTTCAGGAGATGGTCTGGCTGCAGGAGGCCACTGCCAAGCCCAGGGACAGGTAGATGTCGTCGATGAAGTGCCAGTGAGTCGTACTTGATGGAGGATGTGTACCTTACTTTTGCTGGTGGTAAGGGGTCAAACACCACTCCTTAGCCAAAGGCCAGGGGGCATAACCTTGGCGAACAGCAGGAGACCAGGGGGTTGGAGAGAGAGAAGCTGGATTCAGGGCCGTGGGGGGATCCTGCACTGGGCCAGAGCCCCGCGGGCTGGTTCACGCTCCTCACTGCCCCGGGCCCTGAGAGAGACCAGTGACTGGGGCTGGGGAGAAGCCGAGAGTCTGGACTGTCCAGGATGCTGTTGCCTTTCTCTGTGTCCTTGTGCTCTGGCGCATCCTGCAGGCCACGCTGGCCCCCAGGGTGGTGCCTGTGGCTGGGCCCACCGCCCCCTCACCCCAGTTAAGTCATTCTTCACTAAACATGTATTGGATCCTTACTATGTGCAAAATAGGTGTTGGGAGTATAAAAATGGATGTCAGTTACTGCTCTGGTATAAATCTAGCTGGGAGGCAGAGGTGTATACAAACTGTACAGTGTGATAGGCACTGTCAAATTGCCATGGAACAAATTTGAATTTTACTCATTTATTTCATGACTTGGATTTATTTTAATCCCTTTCCCCCATGGCCTAGAAAATGGTCATTTTGGGGGGCATGTAAAATCTCAGAGAAATACAATCATTTTTAAAAGTTTAATTTTTATCCTGTCTTAGTAGAGGATATGGAGAGGGCAGTGGCAACCCGCTCCAGTACTCTTGCCTGGAAAATCCCATGGGCAGAGGAGCCTGGTGGGCTGCAGTCCATGGGGTGGCGAAGAGTCGGACACAACTGAGCGACTTCACTTTCACTTTTCACTTTCATGCATTGGAGACGGAAATGGCAGCCCACTCCAGTATTCTTGCCTGGAGAATCCCAGGGACGGGGGAGCCTGGTGGGCTGCCGTCTAAGGGGTCGCATAGAGTCGGACATGACTGAAGCGACTTAGCAGCAGCAGCAGCAGTAGAAGATATTAATTTCTAATGCAACAGAAAAAGATCTGGAGGGATACCCACCAAAGTGTTCCTAGTTGTTATCTCTGAGAAATAAAACTAAGAGGAAATAATTTCATCATCACTTTATACCTGTATCATTTTCAGGTTCTTTCTTTGTGTGTGGGATGCCCCCCTTCATGTGTGTTACATGCCCCCCAAAATGACCCATCCATAGATAGAACCCACCACGGCAGTGAAAGCCCCAAGTCCTAACCACTGGACCATCAAGGAACTCCAATTTTTTTCAGTTTTTACTTTAAAAAATGGTTAAAACTTCATGCAATTAAATAAGTAGTTTAAATGAAAGAAAGAACGGAGATAATATTTATGGAAGATATCAGCAAGGAGACCTTAACAGCAAGAAGAATATTGACTTGGGCCTTAATGAGTAGGAGGAATTCATGGAGTGGAGAAGCGGTGTAGGATAAAACATAATCACAGAATATCTGATCGGTGTTTCAGATTGGTGTAGTATCTCCTTCACACCTGTCCCTGTAAATTAATTTGTTGATAGAATCTTGTCAGAAAGCAAATATGTATTGAGTTCCTGCTCTATGCCAGTGTAATAGATACCAAGGCAGTATAAGTCAGAGTTCTTGCTCTTAAAGCATTTACAGTTTCAACAGGGAGTTAAGACATTCTCAGAACATTTAGAGACAGCCCATGGTTAAGTGCCAACGAGTTTGGCCCATGAAAGAGCAGAAAAAGCTGAGTACACTGCCAAGGTTTCAGCCTGGGAGCCTTGGAACAGTGGTGCCATTTATAAAAATGGAAAGTTGGGAAAGCAGAGCTGTTTTGAAAGCAGAAATACCTATAGTAAAATATCACAGTCTATGTAAATTACTATTTGGCTATGCAAATGAGTAGGAATGCATAAGTAATGCTTAGACTGAAAGGTGCCAGAAACTATAATAATCTCTACCTTTTATTGAATGTAGCCTGGGTGCCAGGCACTGGGCAGAGTTATTTGCATACATTATCATTTAATCTTCACAAGAAATCTATGAGGCCATCATGACGGCCATTTTTCAAATGAGGAAGTCTGGGAGAGGTTGGTCTTGCAACCAGTGGGAAAGTGACGTGTCAGGATGAGGACATGTCTGTCCAACTCCAAATTGCTATGACACTATGCTGTGTCATCCAGGTGGGTGTACAAGATACCAGCTCTGCCCTGCAGTGTGAGTTGAAGGCACAGGCAGGTGTCCCCGTAGGTGTCAACCAACTCCTCAAACAGGCAGAGCTCTATCGCAAGGCCCACACCAACATCATCAGAGAAACTCAGAGAAGGTGATAACTACACCTTGGAGTGGGCAGAGAAGGCCTCTGGGAGGAGTGGAGGTTTGAGCTAGGCCTTAAATAATGGATCGAATTTTAATAGGGCAGGAAATGGCAGTCCAGACCGAGGAGGCTGGAGATGCAAAGGAGAGAAAATAGACACGGAGAAGGCATGCATGTGGTGAAGAATCTGGGTTGGGGCCTGAAGGAAAGTCAAATGTAGAAAATCAGATATGAAAGCCCTTGAGTGTCTTTGGAGGAAGGAAACAGCCTTAATAGAATTTTGAGTGGAGATGAAAGAGTGGTGAAAAGAGACTATCTGGTATGATTAAAGTGATCTTTTCTGGTCAGCTGTAATACTCAGGATAGATTGGAATTAGCCACTTAAACTAGATAAGATCTGGGTTAGTCTTTGAATGGCAAGAGGAAAGATGGAAAAGAAGGAGGTACATGTGAGAAATGTTTTAAGGGAAAAATAGAGATGCTTGGCAACTGAGTGGATTCAGAAAGACAGGAAAGGAAACAGAAAAGAATCTAGGATTTGACTTGTGGTTGCTGGAAGAATAATGATACCTTTGAGATCAGGATCAAGGATAGACTGAGCTTGCTTTGGTGACTGAGTTGTGGCCTTTCTCGGGGGAGAGAAGGTAGAATGTGGAAAGCAAAGGACAGACGAGTAAGGAGGGTGAAGAGCCTGGGAAGAAAGAGAGAGAGAGAAGTATCAGGGAGTCAGAGTCAAGAAAACTAAGAGGGCAGGCAGGAAGTCTCAAAAACTTCAGAAGTGACCACCAGGGTCAAACAGTATAGATATGTCTAGAAGAATCAACAGGAAAAAGATCACTGGCTTCGATAAAATCCATGTGCAGGCTTCCCTTGTAGCTCAGTTGGGAAAGAATCTGCCTGCAATGCAGGAAACCTGGGTTTGATTCCTGGATCAGGAAGATCCCTTGGAGAAGAAAATGGCAACCAACTCCAGTATTCCTGCCTGGGGAATCCCATGGACAGAGAAGCCTGGAAGGCTACAGTCCATAGCGTCCCAAGAGTCGGACACAACTTAGTGATTAAACTACCATATGCAGGTTTTTGTCTTTCAGTAAAAACTACCAAACAAGCTAGACAGAGGATGCTGGAAAGAGGGTGATGATCCTGTACCCATGCAGGTAACGTTCCTTGAGCACCTATGTGCTCAATCTCAGGTGATGGCTGAGCTCTATCCATCCCACTGACAAGGCTGTATTATTCATGCTTTCTTATAGAGAGAGACTGAAGCTCAAAGAAGTGAATTAATTCTCCCAAGGCCTTGAAAGTGAAAGTGAAAGTCACTTGGTTGTGTCAACCCAATGGACTGTAGCCCACCAGGCTTTTCTGTCCATGGAATTTTCCAGGCAAGAATACTGGAGTGGGTTGCCATTCCCTTCTCTAGGGGATCTTCCTGACCCAGGGATCAAATTTAGGTCTCCTGCATTGCAGGCAGATTCTTTACCATCTGAGCCACCTATGGAGGGAGACTGAAGCTCAAAGAAGTGAATTAACTCTCCCAAGGCCTTACATTGGAAGTAATGGAACTAGATCTCCAACCAGGTCTGTGTGTTTCTAAAGGACCTTCCTGCTTTCCACCTCAGCAGTGTCTGTGCTGGAATGTGTGATGATGGTACCATAATAATAATATGAACACCTACCATTTAGTGAGCACTTTCTGGCACTATTATGTATATTAATTTTTTTTGTGACACCCTTTAAAGTAGGTGTTATTAACCCTATTTTCCAGCTGGGGAGATTGAAGCTTAAAGAGGTTAAGCAGCATGACCAGAGTCACACAGCTAGAAAGTGGTTGAAGTGGCCTATGTGTGGAGCAGTGGTCTTCTATTGCCTCTCAAAAATTTCTTTCTTTTGGCTACATCACCTGGCATGTGGGATCTTAGTTCCCCAAACAGGGATTGAACCCTGCAGTGGAGGCAAGGATTCTTAACCACTGGACCACCAGGGAAGTCCCTTGAGAATTTCTTAAAGGAGGACTTCCCTGGTGGTCCAGTGGTTAAGAACCTGCCTTCTTTTGCAGGGGACACGGGTTCAATCCTTAGTCTGGGAAGATTCCACATGCTGTGGAGCAACTAAGCCTGTGTGCCACAACTACTGAAACCTGCGCTCTAGAGCTTGTGCTCCGCAACAAGAGAAGCCTCCGCAATGAGAAGCCCGTGCACCACAACGAAGAGTAGACCCTGCTCACTGCAACTAGAGAAAGCCCAAGCAAAGCAATGAAGACCCAAAGTGAAAGTGAAAGTGTCTGACTCTTTGCAACCCCATGGACTATATACAGTCCATGGAATTCTCCAGGCTAGAATACTGGAGTGGGTAGCCTTTCCCTTCTCCAGGGGATCTTCCCAACCCAGGGTTCGAACCCAGGTCTCCCACATTGCAGGCAAATTCTTTACCAGCTGGGCCACCAGGGAAAGCCCAAGAATACTGGAGTGGATAGCCTATCCCTTCTCCATGGAATCTTTCTGACCCAGGAATTGAATCGGGGTCTCCTGCATTGCAGGCAGATTCTTTGCCAACTGAGCTATCAGGGAAGCCCAATGAAGACCCAGCAAAGCCATAAATAAATAAATAAAATTAAAAAAAGGAATTTCCTAAAGGAAACTTCTACTTGGGCCCCAGTAGGTGACTAGCTAGTGCTCCTAGACTTTATGTTGTTCATTGTATCATATGCAGTTATCACATATGTCCTGGGTGATTTTCAGACTCAAATGCTGAGCTTCTGGTGGCAGACTCCCTGCATAGCATCACTTCAAGACTGCTGGCCTGAGCCACAGTGCTTTCTCTTTATCACATTCCTTGCTTCACTGCAGGTGTTGAGAGCACTGTGTGGCTTTTGAATTTGCTTTTCCTCAGGGATGGAGGAAGCCTTGAGAGTTCATCCTTTGCCTTAATTGTTAGAAGTGTCTGGGCAGAATCGGCACCCGTGGCTGGCCAGTGGCGCTCCCTGGCAGTCCCAGTGGCCGGCATCACTTTTCCTGTCTGAACTTGGTGGGTAAAGCCTGGCTAGATTGATAGGGGTGTCCACCTGGCCATTGGGGCCTGTGAGACAGCTCTAATTCTCTCCCAGAACTTTGGCTCTGGCCTGGGCAAAACCCAGCAAAAGCACCATCTTAGTGACAGCAGCCTTGGTGGGGAGGAGGCAGACTCAGAAATTTCCCTGCAGGGTTCTGGGCAGAAAGAAAGTCAGAGATGGGCTGACACTGTGATTTGTGGGCCTGAGCAAGGAGGGGGGCAGTAGGCCAAGGATGTCTCTTCCCCTTAGTCGTTAGCGAGGGCCTCAGGGAAAATGTCAGCCTTCCTGATGTGGTATCATCTGGAGCCCCTGCTGTATAACGGAGTGATTCTCTCCGCACATGGTCAGCAGCAGACTTTTCTCAAGGTGAAAGCAATTAGGCCTTGGTCTCCTCCTCCCCTGCTGCCGGAAAGAAAAGGAAGATGGAAAGGGAAGCCGTCCCTGCTCCTGCTGAGGTCAGCCAGGCTGCCCTGGCCAGTTCCGGTAATTGGCTCCCTCACCTGCTCACACTTCTCACAGTTTGCCCTGGTCTCGGGCGTTCCAGCGTCACTCAAGGCTGAGGCTCTGAAGAGGGCAGGAGCTGCTGCCTTTCCACTTATCTCTAGAACAAAGAAAGAGGGCATCTCACCCTGCTCGGGGCAGAGAATTAGCTGGAATACCATGAGCGGAGCCTGAGCAGCATACACAGGGGCTGGGCTGTGTGTGCTTCCTGTCTCTGGAAGATCCAAAGCCAGGTTGGAGAAAAGCTCTTTGGGAGGTGGAAGAATTTATTCATTCGGTTAACAGCTATGCCAAGCAGTCTGCTAGGAGTTCCTGGTGCCTGTCAGTTTGGAGCTGGGCAGAGTACAGTGGGTGCAGGAGGCAGAGGAGTGGGAGAGGTTGGGAGCAGGAACTATAAAGATCTGAATGTCACAACAGGGGAGGGCAGGACACCTTGGGGACCTGATGGACTATAGCAGTCAGGGAAGGCTGCTTGGAGGAAGAGGCTTTTGAAAAAGGGATAAAATCTCTTGATAAAATGCTTGAAGGTAAAAAGGGTAAAAACTGAAAATAAAAGTTTCTGAATATTCCCTACCACTATCCCTAGTAGTAACAGCTGTTAATACAGTGTTATGTAGTTTTGTAGGAATTTTCCATGTGTAGCCAGTTGTAAATATGTCTTTGGAACTCCTTTTTAAAAATGAGACTCTACTAAGCGTCTGTTCTGCTGGTTACTTTTTCTTACTTCACAATATATCCTGTGCCTTTTCCCACATCTATAGAGATTTGCCTCATTCCTTTTGAAGGCTGCGTGTGGTATGAGGAAGTAATTTTTGAAAGATAAAAGCTGAAGAATGTATGAGGTTAGGAAGGCAAAGGGGTGGTATCCTAAGGAACGGAATCTGGGAAAACAAAAACAACATAGATCTCCCTAACTATACTTCCTAACGTCTCCCTCCCTCCTGTTTTCAGACCTCCCTCCCTTGCCCGGCTGCCACGTTTTCCCCACTCTAATTTGCAAAGCAGTTGGGCTCCTTTGTCTTGCCTAGCCCCGGGGAGTTTCATTCTTCATGCCAAAGCAACTTATTAAGTATTTTCTAAACAAAGATCCTGTATACCCAGAGAAAAATTATACCACTCCCCTAACAGACAAAAGTAGCTGCAGGCAGTTGTGGTTTTAAATAGCAATTAAGGGGGGGGGGGGGGGCGGGGCGTGAAATCTGTTACATAAAGCACCTGGCAGTTCATAAATGGTGGTTGTTTGTTACTATTATTATTTTACGTGTGCTGGTGGATAAGTTGGCGGCAGCAAGAACCCTTCATCCTGGAGCACTCATCTCTTGGTTGGCAGTTTTTAAGCGTGCAGGGATGGTGTTTTATTCATCTTCAAACTCCCATCTCTCAGCACAGGGCCTGGCACAGAGCAGACATGCCAGAAAGAAGTGTTGAGCTGAGCACTCAGGGGCTGGAGTGTGCTGCTCTGAGCAGACGCCGAGTCCTGGATGCTGTGGGCCTGATACAGATGCTTTGGAACACTAGAACTCAGAATCAAAGACTTCTGGCCCTAGGGGATCTCATCATCAAGCTGGGTCTTAGGAAACATCATCTCATATCACAAACTGTAAAATATCGATAGTCTCCCGATCAGTGCTATCATCATTTCTTTTGTCTTTTGGAGGTGGGGCTAAGCTTCCCTCCTGGTTTTTTAGGCCTGAAATAGAAACAGTAATGTGCACAAATCTCTTTTTAAAAAACTTTTCATGGTGTATGGCAGAAACCAACACACTATTGTAATTATCCTTCAATTAAAAATAAATAAAAAACTTTATTTATTTTTAATTGAAGTATAATTTTTTATTTTTTGGCCACACCACACAGCATGTGGGATCTTAATTCCACCACCAGGGATCAAACCTGTACCTCCCTGCATTGGAGGCACAGAGTCTTAACCTCTGAACCACCAGGGAAGTCCCTGAAGCATAGTTGTGGTGTGATATTATTATAAATTACAGGTGTATAATATAGTGATTCACAATTTTAAAGGTTATTTAGAGTTATTATAAAATATTAGCTATGTTTTCCATGTTGTAGAAATGTGCAGATCTTAAAAATCTTAATGAACAGCTGGATAAATGTTTATACTGTAAACACCTTTATAATCACCATCCAGATCAAAATACAAACCATTTTCAGCACCCCAGAAAGCCTCCTATGGCCCCCTTTCAGGTGCATGCCCTTCCACAATAGAAGCTACTCTTTATGACCTCCATCACCATCAACTAATTATATCTGTTTTTGAGCTTTTTATAAATAAAATCACAGAGTCCGGCTTCTTTCACTCAACATAACTGTTAAGATTCATCTGTGTCAGTACTAAGTTCTTGCTTACGTGTGGTGTAGTATCGTATTCAATGAACATATAACAAAGGACATTTGGTTTGTTCTGAATAAAGCTGTTACAAATGTTCTCTTACAAATTTTTGGATGGCCTTAAACACTTATTTCTCTTGGCTATATATATGTGAGTAGAATTGGTAGGTCAAAGCAGATACATATGTTTTGCTTTAATAAATTACTGCCAGTTTTCCAAAATGGTTGTGCCAGTTTGCACTCCCATTGGCAGTTCTGTTAGTTCAGCGTTCTTGCTGATACTTTCAGTCCCTTTAATTTCATCCATTTTGGTAGGTATGTAATGATATCTCATTTTTTCATGTGTTTTCTCTAATAAGTAATAATATTGTTTTCATATGCTGATTTCATGTACTTATTGGCCATTTGGATGTCCTTTTCTTTCTTTTTTTATTTTTGGCTACACTTTAAAAAAAATTATTTTTGACTGCGCTGGGTCTTCATTGCAATGTGTGGGCTTTCTTTAGTTGTGGTGAGTGGGGGCTATGCTAACTGCAGTTCTTGGGTTTCTCTTGTTGGGGAGCACAGGCTTAGCTGCTCCTCGGCATGTGGAATCTTAGTTTCTGGACCAGGGATTGAACCTATGTCCTATGCATTGGCAGGCAGAGTCTTAACCACTTGGCCACCAGGGAAGTCTGTTGTCTGTTTCAATGAGTCTGTTCAACCTTGATCTTCTCAGCCAGAAGTGTCTCACCCACACTTCAGTGACCATCCTGGAGCTGCCTCCAGAGATTCTGCTCCTAAACCCTACATCACATGTCCAACCGACTCTTTGATATCTCTAACAGGATGACCCTCATGCCCCAAAACAACATCCCAAACTGAAATCTTCATCTCCTCTTAGGCCCAAATCAGTTTGCCTTCCTTTCTGCTCCAGCCAAGTTCATGATCCAGGCAATCATCTTCACTTGCACTGTCCCTCTTAATGCTCAGACCGCAGTTTCACATGGGCTTCCCAAGTGGCGCTAGCAGTAAAGAACCTGCCTGCCAACTCAGGAGATGTAAGAGACGCAGGTTTAGTACCTGGGTCCAAAAGATCTGCTGGAGGACGGCATTACAATCCACTCCAGTATTCTTGCCTGGAGAATCCCATGGACAGAGGAGCCTGGCGGGGTACACCGTCCATAGGGTCACAAAGAGTCGAACACGACTGAAGTGACTTTAACAAACAACACACAGTTTCACTTATCTCAAGAAACCTTCACAACCCGTTTCCTTCTTACCCCTTCCATGTCCCTCCTTGTCCTGAGACCTCCTCAGGTCTCAGCTTACAATTACTTCCTCTGGGTTAGGTGTTTCCTATGTGCTCCTCCAGCCACTTCCTTCCACATGTCATTTATCACATGCTGTTGTAATCACCAGGATCATTGCCTGAATCCCTGGATCAGCCGTCTGTTGTTCTTGCCTACTCAGCATCCATCCCCCGCTTCTTAGTTAGTGCTCCAGTCTTCCCTGGGAGCCATCCCTCCGTCCTCAGTCTGTGTGGTCTGGGTAGGGCTGCACGGAAGGGTGTGCCTGTCCCTCGGGCCTGGCTAGTTGTCATATTCCATCCTTAAGCTCCATAACTGGGTCAGTGTTAGGCATGGAATCAAGGTAGTTGATCAGAGCCAATCTTAGGGTTTTCTCTGGAACAAATGGGAAAGATTCTTTTCCAGGGGCGGGGGTTAGAGGAGGGATGACACTGACAGGCTAAGAAGAAAAGCTGGAGCCAGGGACAGCCATCACACCACCAGAAGGAGAAAAGCTTCCTGAGAATGGAGGAAACTCAGAGGAGAGCAGGATCAAGGTAGGAAGAGATTGACTCCCACTGACACTTTTTTAATTAAAAAATATTTACTGTTTTTGGCTGTGCGGGGTCTTCGTTGCTGCACGGGCTTTTCTGAAGTTGCAGCAAGTAGGGGCTACTCTTTAGTTGTGTTGTGTGGACTTCTTATCCTGGTGGCTTCTCCTGTTGCAAAGCACGGGCTCTAGGATGCAACGGCTTCAGTACTTGCAGGACGCCGGTTCAGTAGTTGCAGCTCTTAGGCTCTAGAGCACAGGCTCAATACTTGTGGCCCACAGGCTTATTTGCTCCATACCACATGCGGTCTTCCCGGATCAGGGATTGAATCCGTGTCTCCTGCATTGGCAGGCTGACTCTTTACTACTGAGTCACCAGGGAAGCCTCCACTGACATTTTGCAGCCCATGGATCAACCAGCCTGAGGCCCACCCTTCCAATCAACTTTTCAGTAAAGTGAGCCAACAAATTCCCCTTTGCTTAAGCCAGGGTGAGTTGGTTTCTGTCACTTGCAACCGAAAATGTACTAGTACACTCTCCAATTAGATTGCAAACTCTGTGAAGGCAGCAGTGCCTGGCATAGAATAGGAATTTAGCAAACAGGGGTTTAAGGAAGGAAAAGAAGGGCTCCTCTTTCTCAGTTTGGTAGTCCTTCCTTCCAATTTCTCCCACGTGATGATGCTCCAGCACCATCCTCAAGTTTCCCCTTGTTGGTCCAGGGGTCGCTCACCCTCCACCATGGATGTGTATTCCCTGATTGCTCTCTCAGCTTACCTGCTGTCCCATAGACACTCTGATGGCTGCTCCTCAGCTCTCTGTTCTCCACATTACATTTGCTGATCAATCCAACCAGCCACACATTCTAAGTGGACGATTTGTCCTCTGTATTACTGGAGCACATAGATTCTACAATCCTTCATAGCATGTTTTTCATTTTTAGTGCTTTGATGGATTTTCTCATAATCTTCATTTAGCTTTAATGTCAAACTGCAGAGTAGCAGTTGTTAAATGCCTAAGTTCAGAAGGCTGACTCAGTGAGTCAAATCCCAGCACTATCACTTGCCCGGTGTGTGACTTTGAGGAAGTGACTTAACCTCTCTGAGCCTCAGATGCCCCGTCTATGAAATGGAGATGATAACATGACTTACTTTATAGTGTTTTTGTGAGAAGTTAATGAATTGATTACTCTGAAAAGACTTATTTACACTCTGGGAAAATTACCACATGAGACATTTCACAAAGGAAGTGAAAGCAAGGCCAATTTTCCAAGTGGCTAAAGATGTTTTGTTGGCAGTGGGAAATGGGGCAGGCTAATAGCGTGAGCATCTTACCAGTAACTCCTAGTGGGTTCGTTTGTTTTCTGTATTCCATCTGTAATGTGTTCTGACATCACTAATGAAATTATCTTCAAGTGTTTGGCGTCTCATTAGGGTTTGAGAGCTGGAGTGGTGACCAAATGGATTTAACCACAAAGGGGCGCTGGTGGTGTTTGCTGCAAAAACTTGGGGAATAGTGTTGCTTCCACTATATGTACATAATAAGTTAGGTTCACCGACTGTGATTCCAGCACATGTACATACATGTTAGAGAGAAGATTCAGAACTCCTCCAGCCACTACCTAACTCTGAGATTGCACACAGCTGGGCTGCAGTAGAGCATTTCAGTTTGAAGAGCTTGGGCTTTGCAACTGGTCATCCCTGGGTTTAGGTGTCTTCTCTGCTTGTTGCTTACTTGTGTGAACTTAAACTAGTAATTTAATCCTCTCTGAGTCTCAGTTTTCTCCTCTGTAGAAATGGATAAAGTAATTGCTTCTAAGGTGCCAATCTGAGGGGTGCCAGCTCAAAATATATTCTATATTATTGATAGCACCTATTTGACAAGGTGTCGTGAGGATTAAGTGAAATGGTTTCCACGGCCAGTTAGTTCAGTGGTGTGCACATAGAAAGCACTTGGTAAGAGTTGCTATTATTAGTTATTGTACCTGCAGAAGTCCTTCTGTTATCATCGTCGTAATAGCAGGAGAGTGTAGAGTCAGGCGAGTTAATGAGGAAGCCTTTCTGAAGAGACTCTAAGGCTTAAACTGGATTTGAAAGGTAGGGAGGAAACTATTTTGGCTGAAAAGATCAGGGTGAGTTGTTTTGTAAAGGAAGAAGAGGGAACAGGTGTGTGTGTGGCCAAAACGAGATACTTGGATGCAGCTCAGCCCTGTCCTCAGGGCCCTCTTGGGCCCCGGCCAGTCGTGGGGAATCCCAGAAGCTTCTCTGGCTTGGCTGCAGAAGGAAACAGACATCTCCTGTGGAGAGAAAGGGAAATCACCGAGCTGCTGCCTTGTGGTGCCCGAGATTGGGGCCAAACCGGCTGGCAGACAGATTTCCATGGGGTCAAGGGAGCTGGCGGGGTGAGGGCCTGAGGGTCAGTCCAGGGCTCTGGCCACGTGGCCCACTGGCCTGGGGGCTTCTTTTCTCTGCAAGGTTAGCATCTTCTTCCCAGATGCTCAGAATTCCTATCTTCTGTGTGCCAACCTGGGGGTCTTCTCCAGGGAAGGGAGGTGAGCACTGTACAGGGAACGTTGAGAGTACTAAAACTCTGAGCTTCCAAAGTTCTTCATGGGACTTTATGCGAAAAACAGCCAGACCAGGCTTTTGGGCTATCTCCTGTCTGCCTCTCTGGATCCATCTCTCATCCTGCTCTGGGTCTGCCTGGTTTTGCTACACCTACAGGCTCTTTTGCCTTCTGGCTTCTTGCTAGGCCTATTCAATGAGGAGTCTGTGGATGACTGGCGAGAGGAAAGAGAGGTATTTACACCCCTGGCTCCCTCCACAAGCTAGCGGTACTCTGTGATGGACAGCCACTGCTCTTCTACCAAAGGCCCTCTCCTGGATCCGGGACTGTTTTCTCCTCTGTTCCTTCAGGCCTAGAGGTGGTGACAACTCCTCAGTTGTTACTAGCTCCAGGTCACCATGCTTCCCACTGAGGTTTTCTTACACTGGGCTTCCCTGGTAGCTCAAATGGTAAAGAATCTGTGTGCAATGCAGGAGGCCCAGGTTCAATCCCTGGGTCGGGAAGATCCCTGGAGAAGGGAATGGCTACCCACTCCAGTATTCTTGCTTGGAGAATTCCATGGACAGAGGAGACTGATGGGTTATAGTCCATGGGGTCGCAAAGAGTCAGACACAACCAAGTAACTAACACTTTCATTTTCACTATATGCTGTCTATACCATAGTAAATAAACCCTCTTCAAATGATTCTAGTTTGAGGGTGCCATCTGCTTTCAGTTGGGACCCTGACTAATGCATTTGCCAAGTAAGGATTTTTTCATTGTCCTAAGGCAGAGAGAGAGAGAGAGAATGTGAATTCTTGTCTCATTATTGCTTCATGTACCTGAAGCTTGAGGTACAGACTTTAGATGTGTCTGCTCAAGTGTTCAGGCAAGAGCTCAGAGTTTGCAGGTTTCAGTCTCTTTCCATCCTTCAGCTCTGTTTCCTTTGGATTTGCATGGCACTCAGGCATTCTCTTTACCTGGCAACGCCCAGCAAATCCAGGCTTATGGCCTCCCAATGTCAAGTCCAAAGCCAGGTTCATATCTTTCCCGATGGATTCAACAAAGGTCCAGTATACTTGTTGGCTCTGCATGGGTCACAAGATCACTCTTTTGAATATATATATATATAAATTTATTTGGTGGTGCCAGGTCTTGGTTTTGGCACACGGGATCTTCTGTCTTTGATGTGGCATTGGGATTTTTTTTTTTTTTTTTTTTAGTTGTGTTATTCGAACTCTTAGTTGTGGCATGTGGGATCTAGTTCCCTGACCAGGAATTGAACCCAGGTCCCCTGCATTGGGAGTGTGGAATCTTAGCCACTGGACCACCAGGGAAGTGCCACAAGTTCACTCCTGAACCAATTGCTGTGACCAGGAAGATGGGATAAGCAAATGGCCAGATCTGAGTCACACATTCTCACTGAGAGCTTGAAATAGAGGTGTCAACTCCACCCAAATCACAAGGCCTAAGGGTGGGGGAGGGTGGTTCTCCAAAGAGTGAAGGTACTCTAACATAAAGAGGAGGTCTGGATGTTGAGCAAGACAAAACCGCAAGAATCTATTCTACTTGGCTGTTTGAATTTGGGTAAGTAACCTAACCTCTGGAACTTTTATGTCCTCTCCTCCAAGAGTACTAAGAATATCTAGTGATTCTTGAGCAGTTACTATGTATCAGGCCCTACACTAAGGGTTTTAGATGAATCTTTGTTTAGTAAGGACCATTATTTCCTCCTCTTTACAGTAAGATAAAACAGCTTTCCCAGGATTCCAAAAGCCTAGATGTGGCAGAGATGGGACTTGAGCCCAGATTTGTCTGACCCAAGAGCATGTACTATTATACCCTGGTAGCTCAGTTGGTAAAGAATCTGCCTGCAATGCAGGAGACCTGGGTTTGATCCCTGAGTTGGGAAGATCCCCTGGAGGAGGGCAAGGCAACCTTCTCCAGTATTCTTGCCTGGAGATGCCCCACGGACAGAGGAGCCTGGCGGGCTGTAGTCCATAGGGTCGCAAAGAGTCTGACATGACTGAGTGACTAAGCACAGCATAGCCTCTTATTTTATTTTTATTTTTGGCTGCACTGGATCTTCATTGTGACATGTGAGATCTTCACTGCAGCGCATGTGGGCTCAGTAGTTGCGGCGTGAGGGTTTAGTTGCCCCATGGCGTGTGGGATCTTAGCTCCCTGACCAGTGATCGAACCCGCATCCCTTGCATTGGAAGGCAAATTCTTAAGCACTGGATTGCCTGGGAAGTCCCTGCCTCTTAGTTTAGAGCCCAGCTTGTAAAGTTGTGAGGACTAAGCTTGCAAGGTTGTTGTGAGGATTAAAAGAGATGCAATAAAAATGATACAGCCAACGTTTATTATGCTCTTACTATGTGCCAGGCCCTGGCCCAATGCTCTAATAATGTGAGTTCATATTTAATCCTTGCAACAACTTTCTCAGCCATGAGAAGACTTAGCATAACCCCTGCCCGGTATGAATTCAGTGATACCTTCTCTTCCCTTATGCTCCTGACTTTCCTCTTCGTTTTGGTTCAAGCACCTCTGCTGTGTGCCAGGGTCTTCAATGTCATTCAGAGTCTCTGAGCTATTTACCCTGCTGCCTAGAAGCTGAGAAAAACCAGGTTCGGGGCTCACAGGAGATTGGAGAAGTCTTCATGGGGAGACAGGGCTTGATCAGAGGAAAGGGAAAATAGGCCTGAGGGAAGTGATGTGATTAGTGTTATAGCATCTGTGTTTTTTCCCTGAGCATCTTTGGTCACTTTTAAACATCTCAGGAGAACTGGGGTTTACCCTTTGGGGAAGTGAGAGAGATTGAGAGTTGATGAGTCCAAAGCTTCACAGCAAGCTGATGTGAGGACCACATATAAATTCTGGTTTTCCCTCTAGTTCTCCGGGTTGTTTCATCCTGGTGTTAGTTGTCAATTATCTTTGCTTTTTAAAAAATTTTTAAACATTTGTTTCAGTTCAGTTTAGTCACTCAGTCGTGTTCGACTCTTTGTGACCCCATGAACCTCAGCACGCCAGGCCTCCCTGTCCATCACCAAATCCTGGAGTTCACCCAAACTCATGTCCATTGAGTCAGTGATGCCATCCAACCATCTCATCCTCTGTTATCCCCTTCTCCTCCTGCCCTAAACCTTTCCCAGCATCAGGGTCTTTTCAAATGAGTCATCTCTTCTCATCAGGTGACCAAAGTATTGGAATTTCCGCTTCAACATCAGTCCTTCCAATGAACACCCAGGACTGATCTCCTTAGGACGGACTGGTTGGATCTCCTTGCAGTCCAAGGGACTCTCAAGAGTCTTCTCCAACACCACAGTTCAAAAGCATCAATTCTTCGGCGCTCAGTTTTCTTTATAGTCCAACTCTCACATCCCTACATGACCACTGGAAAAACCATAGCCTTGGCTAGATGGACCTTTGTTGACAAAGTAATGTCTCTGCTTTTTAATATGCTGTCTAGGTTGGTCATAACTTTCCTTCCAAGGAGTAAGCGTCTTTTCATTTCATAGCTGCAATCACCATCTGCAGTGATTTTGGAGCCCAGAGAAAGAAAATCAGCCACTGTTTCCACTGTTTTCCCATCTATTTGCCATGAAGTGATGGGACCAGAGTTTGTTTATTTATTTATTTGGCTGTACCAGGTCTTAGGTGCAGCCTGAGGGATCTTTGATCTTGGTTGTGACATGCAGGATCTTTTTAGTTGTGGCATGTTGGGATCTAGTTCTCTGACCAAGAATCAAACCCAGGCCCCCTGCATTGCGAGCACGGAGTCTTAGACACTGGACAATCAGGGAAGTCCCTAGTTGTCCATCATCTTTGACTCTTCCTTTCTTCTCTTTTTTCTGTTAGGTGCCAGGATCCAATGTTTCTCCCAAATTATTATTGTTACCTTAAAGACTGTTGAAAACTTTGACCAAGTTTTCTCCATTGGAATTGAGGGCAGGGACTGTATCTTTCATTGTTTGTGTTTCCAGCAACTAAATGCATGTTTAATTGAACTTAATAATAGCGATAATTTATTCAAAGCCTCCTGTGAACCAGTTATTTCACAGATCATCACATTTGATTCTCACAACAACCTTGTGTGAGAGCCACTGTTTTTATCTTTATTTTACAGAAGAGGAGCATGTAGCTCTAAGATAGATGACTTGTCTAAGGTCACGAGGCTAGCAAGTGGCTAAATGATAAGCCAATGAGTAGCTTGGACGTCTCTTTTGAACTCCAGACTTGTGTTTCCAACTGTCTATTTAACATATCCTCTTGAATGTCCAATGGGCATCTGAAATTTAACATGCCCAGGATTGAGTTCCTGGTCCATTCCCCTAACCCCTGATCAATTAATTGCAATGGCATCTTTTAGTTGTTCAGGACATCAACCTTGAATTATCCTTAATTTCTCTCTCTCATACACCCTAACTCCAGGCTATCAACACACTTGGTCAGCTCTACCTTCAAAATACCTGCAGAGTTGACCCTTTTCTCACTCTCTCCACTGCTCCTTTTCTGGTCCAAGCCATCATCATCATTACTGTAACAGCCTCCTAGCTGATTTTCTTGCTTTTGCCTTTGCCCTCTGTAATCTATTCTCAACAGATTCAAATGTCACCTCTCTGCTCGAAAAACTTCAGTGGTTAAAGTCATGAGTAAAAGCCAAAGTCCGTACTCTGAGCCACAAGGTGTTATCTGAGCTGGCTTCCTGAGACTTCTCAGACCTCATGTTCCAGTCTCCTCCTCCCCATTACTTCAGAGTCTTTGCATATCTGTTTGCTCTGCCTGGAAAATCTCTTCCCCCGAATATACACATGACTAGCTTCTGGATCTCTTTCAGGTCTTTGTTCCAATGCCATCTGCTTGTGAGGCTTTTCCTGGACATTCTCCCTAAAATTTCACACCCTCTCCTGATATTTCCTATTCATCTTTCCAATGTTATTTTTTTCTTCTTAGGACTTATCACCATCTAAGATAATATATTAATATGCTCTGGTTTATTATCAGTCTTCTCACTAAAATGTATGCTCCTTTATAGCAGGAGTTAGGTTACTATTCTTCAAAACTGACTCTCTAGCTCCTTTAGCAGTGCCTGGCACATATGAGGGGCTTGCTAATTATTTGTTGAATAAATGTGTGAATGAAGGAAAAATGAGGTCTGTTGACTCATCCCATTGTTCCACACTACCTCTCCAAACTCAGTGTCTTTGTGATATACAAATCATTTTTCTTTTTCTTTTTTTTTTTGGCTGTGCTGCACAGAATGTGGGATCTTAGTTCCCTGGCCAGGGATTGAACCCACACCTCCTACGTTGAAAGCGTGGAGTCTCAATCACTGAACTGCCAGGAAAGTCCTCACAAGTAGTTATTTGATGATATTCACACCAGGGCCCCAGTGCCGCGGGGGTTCTTGGGGATTAATAAATAGCACCCACCTTGCCTAAAAACATTCTGAACCATTTGATAAATAAGATAAAGAAATAAGAAATACAGAGACTAAGGTAGTTTTATTATTGATAAAACTGCTGTTGGATATAGTGGCTTATGTCTGTAGATAGGTTTGCTTCCTAATCTAACCCCAGAATTAGTCCAAATTAATCACCCATTCAGTGGCAGTGCCTGATGCTGTAGAGACATAGATATAGAGAAGCATGCAGAATGCCTCCTGGAAATCCAGGAGGAAAGGAGTGTGCAGAACTACACGTAACAGTTCTTTATCCCGAACTCAGATGTATTGAGTCATTTCTCTGCTTTAGGGGAAGAATGAGTTGGCGGCAGAGAGAAAACAGGATTATTGTATCAGTGAATGCCTTGCCCACAGAAGGAAAACATCAGCAGGAAATTATGAGTGTTTCCCATTTAATAATCATGAAGTCCTTTTTTTAAAAACAATAGCTTTATTGCCATATATTAGGTGGGTGCAAAACTAATTGTGGTTTTGCACTGTTGAACTTTACCATTTGATATTGGAATATGTTCTTAAATATGGTTATGTTATATATCATTTTAATGCTCATTTCTCACTTTATATTTTTTAAAAATATTTATTTATTTATATATTATTAGCTGAGTCAAGTCATTGTTAAGGAGCACACGCTTAGTTGCACCATGGCATATGGGATCTGACCAGGGATTGTGTCCCTGACCAGGGATCAAACCTGCGCCCTCTGCACTGAAAGCATGGAATCTTAACCGCTGGACCACCAGGGAAGTCCGTCACTTCATGTTTTTTTTGCTAATGAGTTATGTGGGCTTCCCTGGGGGCTCAGACGGTAAAAGCGTCTGCCTGCAGTGTGGGAGACCCAGGTTCAATCCCTGAGTCAGGAAGATCCCCTGGAGAAGGAAATGGCAACCCACTCCAGTACTCTTGCCTGGAAAATTCCATGGATGGAGGAACCTGGTGGACTACAGTCCATGGGGTCGCAAAGAGTCGGACATGACAGAGTGATTTCCCTTATTATGTGTATTTTATATTTATTTTACACTATGGAAATGATGTTAGACAAAAAGTAAATTTGAGTGATTTTCTTATTTGAGTTCAAAAAGGGTCATAAAGTAGCAGAGACAACTCACAACATCAGCAACACTTTTGGCCCAGGAACTGCTAATGAACGTATAGTGCAGTGGTGGTTCAAGAAGTTTTGCAAAGGAGACAAGAGCCTTGGAGAGGAGGAGTGTAGTGGCAAGCCATCGGAATTGGACAAGGACCAATTGAGAGCAATCATAGACGCTGACCCTCTTACAACTATAGGAGAAGCTGCTGAGGAACTCAACACTGACCATTCTCTGGTCATTTGGCATTTGAAGCAAATTGGAAAAGTGAAAAAACTCGATAAATGGGTGCCTCATGAGCTGACTGCAAATCAAATAAATCATCGTTTTGAAGTGTCATCTTCTCTTATCCTTTGCAACAACAGCGAATCACTTTTTGATTGGATTGTGATGTTCAACAAAAAGTGAATTTTACAAGATAACCAGCAGTGACCAGCTAGTGGCTGGACAGAGAAGAAGCTCCAAAGCACTTTCCAAAGCCAAACTTGCACCAAAAAAAGGTCATGGTCACTGGTGGTCTGCTGCTGGTCTGATCCACTACAGTCTTCTGAATCCCTGTGGAACCATTACATCTAAGAAGTATGCTCAACATATTGATGGGATGTGCTGAAAACTGCAGTACCTGCAGCCAGCACTGGTCAATAGAATGGGCCCAATTCTTCTCCATGACTCTGCCTGACCGCACGTTGCAAAACCAATGCTTCAAAGGTTGAAAGAATTGAGCTACAAAATTTTGCCCCATCTGCCATATTCACCTGACCTCTCACCAACAGACTACCACTTCTTCAAGCAACTTTTTGCAGGGAAAATGCTTCCACAACCAGCAGGAGGCAGAAAATGCTTTCCAAGAGTTTGTTGAATCCTGAAGCACAGATTTTTACGCTACAGGAATAAACAAACTTATTTCTTGTTGGCAAAAGTGTGCTGATTGCAATGGTTCTTATTTTGATTAATAAAGATGTTTGAGCCTAGTTATAATGATTTAAAATTCACAGTCTGAAACCACAATTATGTTTGCACCTTTCTCATAATTCACATACAACAAAGTTCACTTTTAAGTATAAAGCTCAGTGATTTTTAGTATATTCACACAATTGTGCTATCATCACCACACTCTAATTCCAGAAGATTTTCATTGCTCCATTATCCTTTGAAGCAAAAGATTTTCAATATTTACAAAGCCCTGTTTATCTGTTTTTTTCTTTTGCTGCTTGTCCTTTTGGTGTCATATCTAGGAAACTATTGCCTAATACAATGTTACAAAGATTTGCTGCTATATCTTCTTCTAAGAGTTTTGTGGTTTTAGCTTTAACATTTAGGTCTATAATATATTTTGAATTAAATTGTTTGTATGGTATGAGTAGGGATCCAGCTTTGTCCTTTTGCCTGTGGATATCCAATTGTTTCCTTTGCACTCTTGTCTAAAATTAATTGAACATAAATGTAGAGATTTATTTTGAGACTCTCATTTCTATTTCATTCCCTGACGCTGGGAAAGACTGAACAGGAGAAGGGGATGACAGAGGGTAAGATGGTCGGATGGCATCACCAACTCGATGGACATGAGTTTGAACAAGCTCCAGGAGTTGGTGATGGGCAGGGAAGCCTGGAGTGCTGCAGTCCATGGGGTCACAAAGAGTCGGACATGACTGAGTGACTGAACTAAACTGAATCTTATTTTTTTAAAATATTTATTTATTTGGCTGCACTGGGTCTTAGTTGCAGTGCTCGAGATCTTTTATCTTTGTTGCAGTGTCTTTAACTGTGGTATGTGGGATCTAGTTCCCTGGATCAAACCTGGGTCCCTGCATTGAGAGTGCAGAGTCTTAGCCACTGGACTACCAGGGAAGTCTCATCTTATTTTGTATTCTTATGCCACTATCACACATTGATTATTTTAGCTATGTTAAGAAGCTTGAAATTTTCCCCCTAAGATTGTTTTGACTATTCTGTGTCATTTGCATTTCCATATAAATTTTAGCATCAGCTTGTCAATTTTTGCAAAAAAGCCAGCTGAGATTTTGATAGGCATTGCACTGAAACTGTAGATTAGTTTGGGGACCATTATCATCTTACTCCCCAGAATCCCATCTGTTCATTCCAATCCATGAACAGACTTCTTCCCATTTAAGTCCTAGGTATCTTTTGGGTCTTCCTTTAATCTCTTCTTTTTCCAACAATCTTTTGTAGTTTTCAGTGTATGAATCTTGTATTCCTTTTGTTAAATTTATTCCTAAGTATATTATTCTTCTTGATGCCATTGTAAATAAATTTACTTTTTCAATTTCATTTTCAGATAGTTCATTGCTAGTTATTATGGGCTGAATATTTGTGTCCCCACAAAGTTCATTCATTGAAGTTCTAATCCCAAATGTGACAATGGCCTTTGGGAGATGCTATGATCATGAGGGTGAACCCAATGAATGGGATTAGAGGACTTATTATAAAAGGGGCCCCAGAGAAGACAGCTGTCTGCAACCCAGAAGAGGATCCTCAGCAGAACATGACCATGCTGACACCCTGGTCTCAGACTTCCAGCTTCCAGAACTGTTAAAAATAAATTTCTGTTGTTTTTAAGGCACCCAATCTATGGTATTCTATGATAGCAGCCTGAATGGACTAAGACATAGTGTATAGAAATTCAACTGATTTTTGTGTATATCATAGCCAAACTCACTTACTAGTTCTAATAGTTGTGTGTGTGTGTGTGTGGATTCCTTATATGCAGAGTATATCATGAGAAATACCAGGCTGGATGAAGGACAAGCTGGAATCAAGGTTGCCGAGGGAAATATCAATAACCTCAGATACACAGATGACACCATCTTTATGGCAGAAAGCAAAGAAGAACTAAAGAGCCTCTTGATGAAAGTGAAAGAGAAGAGTGAAAATGTTGGTTTAAAACTCAACATTCAAAAAAAACCCCAAAACTCAACATTCAGAAAACTAAGATCATGGCATCCGGTCCCAACACTTCATGGCAAATAGATGGGGAAACAATGGAAACAGTGAGAGATTTATTTTCTTGGGCTCCAAAATCACAGCAGATGGTGACTGCAGCCACGAAAACTAAAAGATGCTTGTTCCTTGGGAAAAAAGCTATGACCAACCTAGACAGTAATGAAAAAGCAGGGGCATTTCTTTGTCAACAAAGGTCCGTCTAGTCAAGGCTATGGTTTTTCCAGTAATGTATGGATGTGAGAGTTGGACTATAAAGAAAGCTGAGCACTGAAGAACTGATGCTTTTGAACTATGGTGTAGGAGAAGACTCTTGAGAGTCCCTTGGACTGCAAGGAGATCCAACCAGTCCATCCTAAAGGAGATCAGCCCTGGGTGTTCATTGGAAGGACTGATGCTGAAGCTGAAACTTCAATACTTCGGCCACCTGATGCAAAGAGCTGACTCATTTGAAAAGACCCTGATGCTGGGAAAGATTGAAGACGGGAGGAGAAGGGGTTGACAGAAGATGAGATGGTTGGATGGCATCACTGACTCAATGGACATGTGTTTGAGTAAACTCCAGGAGTTGGTGATGGACAGGGAGGCCTGGCATGCTGCAGTCCATGGGGTCGCAAAGAGTCCGACATGACTGAGCAGCTGAACTGAACTGAACTGAGATTAGTTCTCTTTCTTTTTGCCATCTCCAGAGATAGTCATTATTATTATTAATTTCTAGTGTTCCTTCCAATGTATTCTATACATATCTAAATAGGAATGTGTACTGTTATACAGATCCTTATTTAAGACACAACACATTTATAGTTATTGACAGTTACATATCATGCTTATTTGTTTTTTTTTTTTTAACTTAACAGTGAATCTTGGAGATCATTTCACAGTGGCACATATAGATCTACCTCATTCTTTTTAACAGCTGCATATTATTCCATTTTGTCCAAATGCGAGCGCTATTTAGATTGTTTGCAGTTTTGTGCTGTTGCCAACAATTCTGCAACAAACATCCTTGTATGAATTTATTTGTATATATCAAGCTGCTTTGACAAAAACTTGAAAAGTAATTAGAACTATATAAGAACAAGAGCTTTATTTATTTATTTTGGCCACACCACATGGCATGTGAGATCTTAGTTCCCCAGCCAGGGATGGAACCTTCACCCCCTGCCGTGGAAGTTCAGAGTCTTAACCCCTGCACCCCCAGGGAAGTCCCAAGAGCTTTTATAATTGGGATGATTGCATTTATCTTCTTTCAACCCTGCCTTCTACTTTCTCGAACCTGAACTCCAGACCATCACTGCTCTTTAGTGGGCAGGAAAGTTCTTCATCATTTGCTCATCACTCAAACAGGCCATGACCTGGGCTAAGGGAGGCTGAGTGTAATGACTGCAAACCCATCAGGACAGTGCTGTCCACGCCAAGCCAGGGGTTCCCAGGAGATGTTCTGTTCCAACTGCTAGAGCAAGTGGTGATGTGCAGCACAATGATGACTACAAGGGTAGCCCAAAGTCGCGATTCTGGGATGACCTTGGCCAATCGCGATGTGACCGGTGTGCTGTTTAGCTAGATCAGAACGTCCCTGTTCTGACCAGGAGAGGGCAGTAGTGAGCTGCCTAGCGTTTCTGCCAGGCTCATGGAAGGTTCCCCTCCCCGAACAAGGAGCTTGTCTGGAGCAGCTCCACAGAACCGGGCAGCCAGGTACGTCGCCCTGTGCATGAAGAAGGAAGGCATATTAGAGGTAATCTGGTAGAATATGTGTTGAGGACAATAGAGGAGAAAATAAAATCAAGGTAACTCCCTTCCCTTATGAAAATAGCTTCATTTTTTCTCATAAATATCAACATAATGTACACACATTGTGTACGTATCAAACAATACATGACAATACAAAGAAGAAAAAAAACACCTGAAATCCCATGGCCTGGGATAATCATTGTTCACATTGTCAGCAATATTTTTGTAACCTGCTTTTTTTTTAAGCTCAGAAAATGATGTGAACATCCATCTTTGTCAATACCTCAAATGTTAGACGCCTCAGGACTTGAACTTACATAAATGCTTCTTCAGTTTTCCCACCCAAGTTACCCCAAAGGCAGAGAAGATGAATGCATTGCTGGGCGAGTGGTGTGTGAGACAGTGAGTGTGATGCTGGGATGAACAGGAGAAACTTCTTTGAAATATTGTGCTTTTACCTTAAACGTTCGCATTTTGCATTTTACATTAGAATATATGGCAAACTACTCCATGTTTATTTTAATTTTAAAAAGATTGTGTCTTTTGTTCTTCTAGTCTTTATAATATTCTGTTGTATATGTGTACTACCATCTATTAAACAAAACACAGTGTTGAACATGTCAGTCATTTCCAATTTTTTTTCCAATATAAACACTACTGCAATGAGTATTCTTATGCAAATGTATTTTTTGTCTGAATTATATCATTGGAATAGAGTTCCAGAATAGGCATTTATATACCCTTTTAAAAAAAATAATTAATTCCACTCTGTCAGGCCTTAGTTGCAGCACACAGGATCTTCCGTTGCAGCACTTGGACTCTCTAGTTGTGGCGTGCTCGGTACTTATGACCTGTGGGCTGAGGTGCTCCTCAGCACGTGTGATCCTAGTTCCCTGACCAGGGATTAAACTCAAGTCCCCTGCATTGCAAGGCAGATCCTTAACCACTGGACCACCAAGGAAGTCCTCAGAGCTGGCATTTAAAAAAATAAAGATACTCTTTGCCTCCTCAATGCTTTTGAAAATTGGGTACACATGATGAAAAGGGTGCTGATGGGAAGAAGGTTTGTTCCCTTAAACTTCCTTGTGTAGTCCTTGTTGTCGTTGTTGAGTCGCTAAGTCATGTCTGACCCTTTGTGACCCCATGGACTGCAGCATGCCCCTGTCTTTCACTATCTCATGTGCACTGAGTCGGGGATGCTATCTAACCATCTCACCCTCTGCTGCCCCCCTCTCCTTTTGCCTTCAATCTTTCCCAGCATCAGGGTCTTTTCCAGTGAGTTGGCTCTTCACATCAGGTGGCCAAAGTGCTGGAGCTTCAGCATCAGTCCTTCCAACAAATACTCAGCATTGATTTCCTTTCGGGATTGACTGGTTTGATCTCCTCGCAGTCCAAGAGTCTTCTCAAAAAAAAAAAAAAAAAAAAGTCTTCTCCAGCTGGCACCTTTTAGTGGCCTGGTTCTAGGCTTGGACCCAACCCCTCTAGCATTTGGCACAAAATGATTACATGGCTTCTTGGTGCCCAGCACTGTGCTAAGTAAGATCTTCTTTCCACCTTATCTCCTTCAGTCTAAACTACCTGGTAGGGTAGGCATTATTATTCCTGTTTCATAGAGGAGGAAGCCAGTTCAGTGAATCCCTGTGTTCTGGCCAAGGTTACACAGCTGATAATTGAATGTGTAGGTGTCTTGATTAGGAAGCCTAGTGAAGGGACTTTATCAGTCTAGTAAACAGGACACCTTGACTGCAGACTTGTTCCTAAGATGGTTGCCTAAAAAACATTTTAGGTATAAGGAAAAACAATGCCCCCCCCCTCACAAACCACTAAAGCTATTTTAAGTTTTAGAAAAAGCAGGGAGGGTAATGGTGGAAGAGAGAATTATATGAACACAGAGAAATCTCTTGGAACCTAAAAGGAGAAGTAATTAGTCTCATGAGAGAAGAGGAAGCAACTCTTCTGTCTCTCTCTTCTGTTCTCTCTCTATTTCTCAGAGAGGTCACGGCCTCTCTTCCCATGTGAGTCAACCTCATTCTTCTTGAGTAGATCAGTTTCTCTGCTCCCCCATGAATGTGACTTTCTCCCAGCTCCCAACATTATATCCCCTCAGTTTAAGCATGTAGTTCAGACAGAACTAGGATCTCTTCACTCCTAAACCCAAATCCCCAGGAGAGAGAATCTGATCTGATTATGCTGCAATACACATCTACTTCTGGTCCAACCAGTTGTATAGTTGGAGGGCAGGGTTCAGTACTAACATGGCTGTTAGTCTAGTTTGTGGGTAGGCGCCAGTTCTTACAGAAAGGTCATTGTGGCTGGGCAGATTCCTATAAAGATATACATTTATGTCTACTATGACTCCCTATCTATAGAATCCAAATGTTAATCTGCTCTCCTTTGGATGTGTGACCAGAACTCAACTCAAGGTGACTTAAACAAAAAAAAAGAGAATTTATTGTCTCTAAGAGAACAGTCAAGGGCTTGGATTTATTTAGGCACACATAGATACACTTGCTCAAAAGATACCATTAGGAACCGATCTCTTTCTGTTTCTCGGGCCTTTTTCTGTGTTTGCTTCCTTTCTAGGCAAGCTTTCTCTTTTTGGTGGTAATGCGGCCACTAGCAGCTCTAGGCTTGTACTCTCATGACTTAGCTATTTTTTCTTCCCAATCCTTTCAGCTCTGATTGGCTTTGATTGACTTACAAGCCCATCTTGAACCAATCACTGTGGCCAAGGGCAGTTGCCTCTGGTTGGCTAGTCCTGGGCCACATGACCGTTCCTAGAGTTCAGATGGAGAAGCCACTTTGAGTGGGGAAAGGACAGTTTCCCAAAGGAAAAATGGGGAGCTCTTAACAGAGATTCCAGAACCTACTATTTTAAAACAGCAGATTGGATTTGCACCAATTACCTCCTAAGTAAGTATGTTAAAGAATCCTGGTAGAGGGGGAAGAGATGCCTTTCATTCTTTTATTCAATATATGTTTATTGACGGTTCCATATGTGCTCAACGTATGTGTAAAAAACTAGACTCAGGGGATCCACTAGTTAATGAGATGGACAAGGTCCTTGCTGTCATGGAGCTTAAATTCCAGCAGTGTACCAACAAATAAATGTATCTTGAGCACCCATTATGTACAAAATAGTTTCAACTACTTTCTTTCCCCTCCCTTCTATATAAAGAGGGAGAAAACAGGGCCTTTCCCTCTAAGAGGAGTTTACAACATACCAAGGCAGATGAAATAGTGATAAATAATAAGAACAAATGGTAAGTGCCAAGAGAGTTACACAAACAAGAAAGGGCTCTGAGACAGGGCTGTGCTGAGGAGGAATATTACTACAATGGCAATAAAAATAATAACACTAATGGGCAACACTCACTCAGTGTGTGCTGGATGCCAGGCACTGTGCCAAGGGCTTTCTGAGCACTATCTCCTTTAACCCCCATAACAACATATGAAGAAAGTACCCCATCTTACAAAGGAAGGAATTGGGGCTCAGAAAGGTGAAGTCAATTTCCCATGAGCACGCAGCCAGAGGTCACAGAGTCAGCACTTGAACCCATGTCTCTCTGACTTCAGAGCCCATCACTTTACCTATAGCATAGTTCTGGGCCTAGAAAGAAGGACAGGTGGCTTCGGGCCAGGAAATGTGGGTCTGTAGTGTTCCTGGGGTGGGGTTGGAGGCAGAGGGCAAGGAGCCCGCAGGATCAGGCTTTGTTTTTCCGGCTACACTGAGGGCTTCTCTGAGTCTCCATACATGGCAGAAAGTGGCCGTCCCCAGCTTTGGGGCCGGTGTCTGACTCCCTGGTGCTGATTACAAACTGGCAGCCCTGTAGGTCAAATATGATGCACAAGATATTCTTAGTCGGTGGCATTAAACAATGAATTAGTGCCCAATATTTGAAAATTGGGAAATTTCACATGAAAGTATGGAAAATCACAATATCTGACAAGTCTGGACCTATATTCCCATGGCAACCATCTGCTAGAGCGGAGTAACAGCTGCTGTCATAGATAAGGCCCACAGTCTCCATGTGCCACCATCGCCCATTCCCTGTTTTCTCTCCTTGTGCTGTTCCACTCATTGTCATTACTGATGTGACCCTGGGGTGGTGTTTCGACTACGGTCACTATGCCCCAGTTTCAGAGTCCCAGAAGACAGAACACAGCTCAGCTTGGGTCAAATGTACACCTCTGATTCAAGCACTGTGAGGATTGCAGGGCAGGCTTTGGTGAGATCGTGAGTCTAAGGGCACCTCTCCATGAGGTCTGTGGGCAACAGTGGTCCTCAAGAAAAGAACTGCAACTGGACAGACACTCCCAGACAAATCTAGTACAAAGGGGGAAGAAATTAAGACTAATTAAGACTGAGAGCCTACTTGTGAGACATGTAATAATCTAGGCTGCAGGTCATGATGAAGACCTGAAGTGGAGCAGAAACAATGGGAATGGAGGAGGAAGGAGGCGATGGATGAGATGCTAAGGGTATGGTGATTTGTGGGCAGGGCAGGAAGATGGCAAAGACAACGTTTGAGCCTCTGGCTTGGGTAACAGGGTAAAAGGTGGTGTCATTTGTCAAGATGGGGAACCCAGGAGGAGAAGCAGGTTAGGGGGGAAGTAAAGAGTTGGATTTAGGGTGTGTTGAGCCTGCTGTGCCTGGGGTCATGCAAATAGAGCTGCTTGGTGGCAGTTGGTGGAAGATCTGGGCTGGAGATATGATCTTGGAAAAGTGGTAGTCACTCAGTCGTGTCCAACTCTTTGGGACCCCGCAGACTGTAGCCTGCCAGGCTCCTCTGACCATGGACTTTTCCAGGCAAGAATACTGGAGTGGGTTGCCATTTCCTTCTCTAGAGTATCTTCCCAACCCAGGGATTGAACCCTGGTCTTCCGCATTGCAGGCAGATTCTTTACCGGCTGAGCCACCAGGGAAGTGACCAGCAAAGAGGTGAAAGTTAAAGACCTGGGAACAGATTAAACCTGGGAAGGAGCTTGAAGATAGGAAGGGAAGACAGCTAAGAGCAGAGTCATAAGGAGCAAAGATGAACGAGGAGAGCAGCCAGTACCCAGAGTGCTGGTCTCAGGGGGAGGAGGAGAACCAGGGGGCTGTGGTCTGACAGAAGCCTCAGGAGGGAGAGTTTAAAGAAGTGGGTCGTCAAAGTGCCAAGTGGTCAGAATGTTTGCAGAGGGCAAGAAGGAATGGCCTGGAGACAGTGTTCGGGATTTGGCAACTAAGAAGCCATTGATGACTGTGACGGCAGTGGAGTGGTTGGGCCGAAGGCAGGGTGCAGGGGCTGAGAAATGATCGGGCAGGGAGGATGGGTGGTGGGTGTCAACTCTCCCTGGGACTGGGGCGTGGGAACAAGGAGAGAGCTCGTCCCAGGGCAAAGAGTGTGTGTCAAACAAGATTCCACGGGAAGGCCTGGCGGCGGGCTAGAGACCCAGGTGTAGCTCAGGTCTTCTTCTGGGTGCAGAAGGGTCTGGGAAGGACTCAGATGCCCTGTGCTGTCTTGTTTGTGGAGTCTGAATGAAAGCCCCTCCTAGGGGCCAGCGGAGGGAAGTTGCCCTGAGAGGAGGCCCTGGTTTTGAGGTTGGGTTTTGCTGGGTTTCCCCCACTCTGCATCTAGTTTCCTTGATCCACCGATTATCTCAGGCCGGTTTTGCTGAATGACTCAGGAGTTTAAGCAAGCTTTGCTTACTCGGTTTCACAGCTCTGGGGGAGGGGCGATCGGATGCTTTCCTGATAACTGGGAAACAGTCATTAGATACTGAAAGGAGGACAATTAGGCCTCAGCTTAAGGGGTACAGAGAGAGGGAGGGAGAGAGAGATGGGGGTAGGGGGGGAGAAAAAGGAAAAAAAAAAAGGGAAGGCTCTCTAAGCAGGAAAGAATTTCAGCGCCTGGACCTGGAAGCAAACAGTTGATTTTGGGCTCCATAGTCTCTCTGCCTCCTGCTGTGTCTTAATGAAAATAACAATATGCAACAGGTAGCGAGTGCTTTCGCCCTCACCAGACACTGTTCTAAGGGCCTAGGGGCTTTCTCTCTGAAGTCTATTACTCTGATGATTCTGTTTGACACGAGGAAGTTGAGAGTTAGGAAGGTGAGGTCACTTGCCTGGGGCACCCAGCCAGTAACTGGAAGTTCTGCGACGTGACTGCCAAAAACCTGTGTTCTCTACCCCGTGCGACTCTGCACTTCTGAGGCTGTGACTAGGTGACCCACAAGGCGGTGGGATTGGCCAGGGGCCTCCGCAATGAAGCTCTCAGCAAATGCCTGGAAAACAAGCTTCTCTCCGGCTCGGGTTTCTACTGGGAAGGAAGGGACAGGATCCTCTCAGCTTGTTCTGAGGCTCCTTGTCACCTGAGACACCCTTCCAGAGCTCCCTCCCCCGAGCGTCTAAGCTCAGGGATAAAGGGCCTATTCACCGGGCCTCCCATAGCTGGTCTGGAAGTGGCCGGGCAGCAGCCGGTGGTTAGTCCCCCTCCTCCAGCCTTGCCCCTCCCTCTGGACTCGACACCTGGTATCTCTTTCTCGTGTCCCTGAGCCCAGGGCGCCTGAGGCCCACACGCGGTATCGCTTTCTGTCTGAACTGTCCCCCAAGCAGGCACACTTTTGTGTGCTGCCTGCCCCCCGCCAGTGCTCTGTTCCAAGGGTTCCTGTGGAATCCAGGCTCCGGTAAACACCCAAAGAGGAGGAAGCGGGCCAAGCCATGAGCCTGCGATTGCATCAGGACTGACGCACTCCCTGCCTTTTCCCCCACCTCGGTCTCCAGGGGAGCCCCTGGGGCCCGGCCCAGGCCCTTTCCACCTTCATTTAGCCCAGGAGAGAGGCTCAGGCCAAGGTGAAGAAGGGGTTGCTGGGGAGGGAACGCAGATTAAACTGCTCTCTCCTTAGCTTGGAGAGAAACAGCCCACACATGTGAAAGATAGAGGCGATGCAAAGGTGGAGTGGTCAGAGGGGAGGGTCCCAAGAGGCTGGGAAAGTAATGTTTACGGAGTTTCTACTGAGTGCCACATAATAATGACAACAGTAATATCTGACTTAGGGAAACATCAGGCACTAGATCAGGGGATCCTGTAATAAGAAGTAACTAGCACATTTGGTCTGGGGGTGCTATATGGTTCACCTGTCTCATCCCATCTAATTCTCACATCACTGTGTGTTGTATGATTATAATGATTCTCTTTTTTTTCTTTTAAATCGGAGGATAATTGCTTTACAATGTTGTGTTGGTTTCTGCTATACAACAACGTGAATCAGCTAGAAGTATACATATGTCGCCTCCCTCAGACCCACCCCCATCCCATCCCTCTAGGTCATCACAAAGCACCAAGCTAAGCTCCCTGCATTATACAGCAACTTCCCACTAATTAGCTGTTTTACACATGGTAGTGTACATATGTGTCTGTGCTACTCTCTCAATTCGCCCCACGTTCTCCTTCCCCCACTGTGTTCACAGGTCCGTTCTCTATGTTCTCTATGCCCGTGTCTCTATTCCTGCCCTGCAAATAAGTTCATCGGCACCATTTTTCTAGATTTTATATATATGTGTTAATATACAATATTTTTCTCTTTTTGACTTATTTCACTCTATTTCAGAGTCTAGATTCATAGGATGATTCTTTTACACGTGAGGAAAGTGAGACTCAGAGGGTTTAAAGTCCAGAATTATGGCACAGTTGGGCATTGGAGCAACAGGCTTTGGATCAGGTTCTGTGTGTTCTTTGATTCATCATTCTATAGTAATTGATGTAATTTTTCTCAACAGGAGTAGGGCAGTTATTACTAGCTTTCGTTTATAGATGGTGAAACTGAGCCTCAGATAAGTGAGTTGACATGTCTGAGATCCACAGTGCAAATCTCAACTCTTGTCACCCTTAATTTCAGCCGAATTCATGCTGCATTCTTTGGGCCCAAGAAGAAGGAACTCTTGCTAGAGTGTTTCTGAGAGTCCTTGTCAATGCAGTGTGAGCTTCTTTCTCCCCTCCCTACAAGGTCACCTCTCTGGGCAGTGATAGAATCGACACCTGCCTTGGTGAAGTCACTTGTCACGCTAGCTTGTGGTCATCTGCTGACCCAACTTTCCCTCTAGACTGCCAACTTTCTGAGGGCCAATTCTGGCTATTCACTCATCTCTCTGAACCGCTAGTGCCTGGCCCAGAGGAGGGTTTGTTGGAATGAATAAATGGATTCAATTGAGGAGCTGAGATTTGAACCTAGGTCTTCTGGGCTCCGGCAGAGCCATTCCCACGCTCTCACCCCGCTGCAGGCCCCCCTCAGCAGTGAGGCCTAGTTACACAAGCCGAAAAGCAAACAGCCAAGGCAGGAGGTGAGCTGATTTAGAATCCTTTCCCTCTCCTCCCCTTTCCTTTTCCAGAAGTCAAGGAGAAACATGAAAAACTCCAATGTGCCCTGAACCAGTCTCAACCCCCCAAGTCAAGGAATGCAAAGGTGAGGAGTTGCCATGGTAACAGCAGAGCCAGGTGTGCTGGTGAATACTCAGTTCCTGCAGGGAAGTCATGCCTGGTGCTTGTCTGAGGATTTTATGATTTCTGGTTATAGGGGAGCCGCATTTCATTTGTTTCTCTTAATGGGACCTTACAGGAGACTTTTGCTTTTCATTGCTTCCATTTGCTTCTAAGTGGAAAGGGAGAGAGAAAAAAAAAAAAAAAAAAAACCCTCCCCACCTGCTCAGAGAAATGCCAAAAAGCACCAGCATTCCCATTAGAGGTTCTGCCACTGCTGGTCATGAAACCCCATCATCACTTAAATCGCTCTATTTTAAAGGTTTGTGAAAACTGCACCAAATTGATTTTTCCCATATCACTTCTATCTGTTATTTCTGTGGTTTCTCTTCTTCAGTGCTGCATTTCCTGGGAGCAAGAGAGCAAGTCTACATGGAAACTTGAGGTACTCTGATGTGGTTTGGGAACCAAAAAATAATTGCTTAAGAGGTTACCAAATTGTTTTTTTTTCCCCCTTTTACTTACTGACATACTTATTTATTTTATTTTTTTTTAACCTTGGGTCTATTGAAAGGGCTCTGACTCACAGAGTGCAAACTTAACTTAGCTTCAGGTCATGATCACTATTGAGCAGAGATCTTATAAACACAAGGATGGAAAGAGCCTTAGAAGTCACCTGGCTCAGAGGTCCCCGAAGTTTAAAAAGTGGGGAAGGGGATCCAGATATGGTTGCTAGCTTTTAGTTTGGCCAAACAAAAACATTAAAGAAAAACAACTATCATTTACTACAACCACTACTTCATGAAAGGAAGGATATTTTAATACCAAAAAAGGTAGGAAGAGTATACTGTCAGAATGAAAGCTTGTTCCTTAAACTGAATAAATTTAGCATCTGAAATTTACCTTTTTTGTTTTTGAAATTTACCTTTTTATCCTTAATTTTCTGCTGTCTCCATCCACAAGCACTAGTCTTAGCATAGACATTTGAGAAACCACCGGTTTGGTTTACTGTTTGCACCAGTAGTTCTTGGAGATGGTGTCTTGGGCTCTGCTTCCTTACTTTTAGTGGCTAGAATGTTCATTACCTTCCCTTTTTGGATAACTGAACCTGTTTCTTCTTTTTCCTCTCCTCTCTCTTGCCTGCCCTTCTTCAGGTTGGTTACTGTCCCTCTTATATTCTCCCTTATCTCCCCTGCAGTTACAAATTTTGTAGCATTTATCCTACACTGTTGTACTCGCTGGGTGATACATCCATGGACAACTAGACTGTCAGTTTCTTGGGGGCAGGGTTTACATCAGTTTGCTATTGGATCCTCTGGTTCATCACTGGTAGAAGCTCATTACTAATTGTTGACTGAAGAAATGAACTTCTATCCACCAGACTAATGATATCATGAAATAATTGTAATAATAATCATGAAAATAACACATTAATTGGGACTTCCCTGATGGTCCAGGGGTTAAGACTCTGCTCCCAATGCAGGGGGGCCAGTTTGATCCTGGTCAAGGAACTAGGTCCCACATGCAAGAGTTTGCATGATGCAACTAAAGACCCAGTGCAGCCAAATAAATAAATGGTGGGTATGTGTTTGCATGCTCATCTGTGTCTGACTCTGTGACCACATGGATTGTAGCCCACCAGGCTCCTCTGTCCATGGAATTTTCCAGGCAAGAACACTGGAGTGGGTTGCCATTTCCTATTCCAGGAAATAAATATTTTAAATAAATATTTTTTAAAAGTGTACTATAGCCTAAGCACTTTGTGTGATTTAAATCAGGGTCAGGCTTTTATGTTAGGGCATATGGAATAAGATGAAAATGATAATCTATGCACCATGGTGCTTTAAAAGGAACAGTTTCTCTGGGAATTTATCCTACAGAATTCCACTAAAAGGAATCCAAGATGTATGTGCAGAAATATCCATTCCAGTACTGCTTGTGTTAGCAAAAAAATGGAAACAATCCAAGTAGCTATCATTAAGGAACCTGTTAAATTATAGTTTAGCCATACTACATAGGCAGCCTTTAAAAGAATAATGTAGATCTAAATGCAACTGACATGGGAAACTGTCCAAGGCGTATTGCTAAGAGAAACAATCCCATTTCTATTAAACATGCACACATGTGTTCATATAGGAATACACCAAAAAATATGAATGTACAGAGAAAGATAGGGAGGACCAATATAATACAAATTGTTAATGGTTTTCTTTCTTTAGGTATGATTATGGGGGACTTTTACTTTATTAAGCATTCATCTCTATAATTTAAAATTTTTTCATAAGAAGCATGTATTATTTTTTAACAGCCCTATTATTATCATTGACCACACCACTAAGCTTTTAGGATCTTAGTTCCCTGATCAGAGGTTGAACCGGGCCCTGGCCATGAAAGCACCATGGCCTCCTAAACACTGGACTGCCAGGCAGTTCCCCTGGCAGCCTTAAAGTAGAATTTACATATTATAAAAGGTGCATATAATTTTTAAGGCTGGGGCTGGGAGTTAGAACAAAGCTAGAAGGAATGGCTTCTGACACCGAGGCTAATCTAATCTTTTGTTCTTTTGTTCGTCCTGTTCTCTTCACCACAATGGGTCCTCCACCCTCCTCAGGCCCTCTGGTGGCTCAGTGGTAAAGAATCTGTCGACAATGCAGGAGACTTGGGTTCAATCCCAAGCCCTGGGTTGGGAAGATTCCCTGGCAACCCACTCCAGTATTCTTGCCTGGGAAATTTCATGGATAGAGGAGCCCAATGGGTTCTAGACCATGGGGTAACAAAGAGTCGAACATAACCTACGGACTAAACAACAACCCTCCTCAGGCCCTCAATATCTTTAAGTGGCCTGGGAAACTCGTTTTCTTTATCTGGGCCTATGAGAGGCTATACTAGATGACTTCTGAAGTTTTTTCCAACATTAACTCTGGTTAGTTTGTAGTTCTTCTGTTCTTTCTCTCTCTCCTACCAAAACTGATTTTTAGGGAGGGGCTGATAATCCCATTCTCATTATTTAATCCATGCAAATGGCTGGTAAGACCCAGTTTTCCCCTCTTGTGATATTTGCATTGTAATAAAAGATAAGCTACAATTTTGGCTTTCAGCCAAGAAGAAACCTTCAGTTGTGTAGTTTATATGTACACAAGCTGAGGACACAGTAGGTGATATGTTGATGGAGGCAGGGCAGAAAGCCACTGTGAGGGCAAAAAGTCAAGATTCCGGCCATGGCACCTGATAGAACTAAGACAATTGTGCACCACTGGGGAAGGAATCCTCTCAGTTTCACAGTGCGACTTTGGTGGTGGTGGCGGTTTAGTCACTAAGTGGTATCCGACTCTTGCGACCCCACGGACTGTAGCCCGCCAGGCTCCTCTGCCCATGGGATACTCCAGGCAAGAATACTGGAGTGGGTTGCCATTTCCTTCTCCAAATGTGACCTTGATTGGCCCATTTAACCTGGTACTTTGAAGTCTCAGTGTGTAGAAACATTATCATGGTCAGACAGCATATATTAAACATTTATAGACAGGCTTCCCTCATAGCTCAGTTGGTAAAGAATCCACCTGCAGTGCAGGAGACCCTGGTTCAATCCCTGGGTCGGGAAGATTCCCTGGAGAAACGATAGGCTACTCACTTCAGTATTCTTGGGCTTCCCTTGTGGCTCAGCTGGTAAAGAATCCGCCTCCAATGTGGGAGACCTGGATTCAATCCCCGGGTTGGGAAGATCCCCTGGAGAAGGGAAAGGCTACCCACTCCAGTATTCTGGCCTGGAGAATTCCATGGACTGTATAGCCCATGACCTTCACTTTCACAGACAATCTAAGTCACTTCAAAAGAAGTTGCCGTAATGAAGAGTTTACACCGTTAAACCAACATCCCTCATGGAGGTAGATCATAACCACATTTGATCTCATTTGAGAAGCAGATGGTGTAGAGGTTGAGGGTATGGGGCTCAGGACAGATACTCTTCCTATTCAAATCCTGCCTCTATCACATATTCGCTGGGTGACTTTGGTCAAGTGGCCTCTCTGTTGTTCACCTCAGATAATAATTTCCACCTTCTAGGACTGTTGTGAAATTAAACTCCTTAATACCTATAAGCCTTCCCAGGTGGCTCAGTGGTAAAGAATCCGCCTGCCAATGCAGCTGCCGCAGGAGACCCTGGTTGGACCCCTGGGTAGGGAAGATCCCCTAGAGTAGGCAAACCCACTCCAGTATTCTTGCCTGGGAAATCCCGTGGAGGTGCCTCGTGGGCTCGCTAAGAGTCGGACACGACTTAGCGATTGACGACGCAGTACCTATAAAGTGAAGTCGCTCAGTCGTGTCCGACTCTGTACAACCCCGTGGACTGTAGCCTACCAGGCTCCTCCCTCCATGGGATTCTCCAGGCAAGAATAGTGGAGTGGGTTGCCATTTCCTTCTCCAGGGGATCTTCCCGACTCAGGGATCGAGCTCAGGTCTTCCGCGTTGCAGGCAGACGCTTTACCATCTGAGCCACCAGCGAAGCCCATACCTATAAAGGGCTTACAACAATGGTGCCTCGCACATAGTAAGTCTCAGTAAGTGTTAGCTGTGAGCATCATTACCTCCCAATCACTGCGTTCGCTGTGTAGGGAAATTTGCTAGACTACTTCCAACAGCACTTGTTTCACTTCTTGATAAATTCTTTGGTATTTTCCAACTGCCCAGCGGGGAAACTAAGTCTCGAGGTTATCAAGGAACGCTGTGAACTGAACCGAGCAGTAAGGGCAGCGCCAAACTTAAAGTACTGGCTCGGAGTCCTCCCCTGACTCTCAGCACCGCCTTCCCGGGGCCTCAGTTGCCCCATCTTTACTAAGATAAAATAAGGAGGTTGAGCTATGTTTCTCAACTTTTCCCTCTCCCTCGCTGCCAGTTCCTGAAGTCATTTTCTTTCTGGATTTCTGACTGAAATCCAGTAACACCTGACGGCGGTGGAGAGGGGGATCCTGACATCTGATGGGCAGCGGAGAAGGATCCAGAAGGAGGCTGGGGCCTTGCAGAGCACCCAGGCCCAGCCTTGATTCAGCAGCAGCTTTCCCGCTCCTACCCGCACCGGGGGAGGGAATTTCTGACCCGCGGACCCATCCCGGGAGCCAGCCTGGACGTCTCCCGAAATTCACAGCTCCTCTCCCTCCACACCCGGCTCCCTCTAGCAGCACACGCCAAGGCTCTTCGGTTAGGAGCTGCCGAAGACCGACTGCAGTCCGAGGGCGGACCGCCAGGGTCTGCGCTACTCGCGGAGGCTTCCCGCAGAAGCTGATTGACAAGGGAAGGGGCGGGGTAGTAGGTGCCCGCAGCCCGCCGTAACCCGCGCCCTGCCTCCTCGGCCTCCGCCCCTGTAAAGAGGGCTGTAAAATTCCGGAAGAGAGATTAGAGGCAGGGGATGGGTGGGGCGGTGAATCAGTACATTCTTTCCTCCTCCTGCCTCCCCCTCCCCCGTTATCACTTTGGGGAGGGTTGAGTCCTCTCTTGGCCTTCTCCTGACCGGTGCACTGGCAGGGTCCAGACGCGCTAGGCAGTGCTGGGCAGGGACCTCCCAAGCTCAGCTGAATTTTCTGGAGCCCAGACCGCTCACTTTGCAGCTCATGACCCCGTTTGGTTTCGGGTTGGGGAATTGGTCGTTGCTTCCCATTGGGTCCTTTCCACAGGGTAGTTCACTGGCCTGTCTGTGCATTTGTCAGTAGCCCGCATGTATTTTTAGGCAAGCCCCGGCTCTGTGTTTTCTCCCTAAAACTTCGCAGTGTAGGCATACTTTATCTCCTGATAGCTAGGCAGAGAGGTTAGGTAATATGCCCAAAGTCACACAGTGGCAGAGTCAGGAATAATCCCAGCTCTGTTGGTTCTCTAGATTTCCTACCAAACCATGCAGCTTCCTTAACTTGAAGATTTTGAAAGGCAACATCTATTAGGGGATAGGGGATTAACATGTATGGACTACCTCCTACCATGCTGGGTACTTTAAATATGTCTTTAAAGACTGAAAGGCGTTCAATCTGTCGGACTCTTTGCAACCGAACTATACAGTCCATGGAATTCTCCAGGCCAGAATACTGGAGTGGGTAGCTGTTCCTTATCCAGGGGATCTCCCCAACCCAGGGATCAAACCCAGGTCTCCCAAATTGGAGGCGTATTCTTTACCAGCTGAACTACCCAGGGAAGCCTTTAAGGATTTATTTTTTCACAGCAACCCCCTGAGATAGATAAGATCATCACTGCCCTGTTACACAACAGGCAACTTTAAGGTGTTTTTTTTTTTTTTTGATATGGATCATTTTGAAAGTCTTTATTGGATTTGTTACAATATTGATTCTGTTTTATGTTTTGGGGTTTTGGCCAGGAGGCATGTGAGATCTTAGCTCCCGGACAAGGAACCAAACCTGCACCCCCTGCATTGGAAGGTGGGGTCTTAACCACTGGACCACGAGGAAAGCAACTTTAGAAGTTGGGAATTTGTGGGGCTGAGCTGGGATTCCTGTAGAGTAATAGTGTAAAACCACAGTTAATGTCTGTGTAGTGCTTGGCAGTTTACAGAGCATTTTCAAGATCTTCATTTCAGAGCTATCCCATTTCACAGATGAGGACAGAGGTTCATTCCTGAAGTTAAGCCATCTGTTCAAGATCACAAAACTGCAGAGCCTGCAGTTTTGAAATAAACTCTATGGAGTCAGTAGTAGCGAAGCTCATGCCCTTTACTCATCTCACAATTCCATATACCACTCTAACGATTGTAATAGTATCTATCGTTTATTGAACACTTTCTATGTGTCCAGTATGGTGCTACCTGAATTATATACACTAGACCTGTAATGCTCAAAACTATGTCATGAGGTAAGTACTGTTTCCTTTTCCATTTTACAAATGGAGAAATCGAGACTAGATGAAGTAACTTCCCAAAGTTACAAAGCAATAAAATGGCAATGCAAGGATGCCTGCTGAAACAGTCTAGGGTCTCACGGTGGGAACCAGGCACCTGCGTTGTGCCCCCACTTCTATGTAAAACCACTTCCCTAAGGGTCTCGGTTTCTTCGCCACACTACCGTTATTTCTTTCTCCAACCCCTGTGTGTGGCAGGCCCACACAGCTCCTGCTCTCAAGGAGCTAATGCTTCATAAAATCATTTGAGAAGACCGCCAAATTTGCCTCACAGGGGCACTGGAAGGATTAATAAGCTAATGGCACTTGGAATGCTTCAGCAAAGGCGCTGGATAGACTCAGAGCACTTATTATGTGTAAAACTCACTGCCAAGGGTGGTTCACACCATAATAAGGGGCCTGCAGCCCAGTTCCTGATCTGTTTGAGGTGTGCAGCTTTCCTTGGGAAACCATTTGCGTAAGGTCATTCATGTTCGAGCATTTCCCTACTGTCCTGGGAGTGTGGGGAGTTGGTGGTGCCATGGTCTCAGGCTTTTTTCTCCCAGAGGAGGGTGTTGCCAACATCTTAGAAGGGATTCCAGCTTAATTTGACACACACCAGTTATTGACTAGAGTCGGAGGCTAACCTCATGCTTATGTAGGCTTCAGAAGCAGACACGGGCTGAATCCTGCTTCTGTCACTTTGTCTCTCTAAGCCTCCAGTCTCTTTTTATTATTTGGCTGCGCCATGCACCTTGCAGGATCTTTGTTCCCTGCCCAGGAATTGAAGCCCTTGGTAGTGAAAGCGTGGAGTCCTAACCACTGGACTGCCAGGGAATTCCGTCCAATTCCTTTGAAAACGAGGATGACAACCACTTCCTCACAGGGTTATTTTGAAGAGTAAACTTGATAATATATTTTAAAACACCTTGTGCAGGCTTAGAATAGAGTAGATGCTTAATAAATAGTACCTGTTATGATGGCTATTAATATTTTTATGTTGTTATTACATTATTAACTGACATTTTAGGGCTGGACTGAGAGCTGGACAGGGGGAAGATTCGTTTGTTTACTCAACAGTCTGCCACACTGCCTCAATAACACAGTCTAAATATGGGAGAACATGAAAATAGGCATTTATAATACATGTGATACAGGCTATGATAGGGGATTGCATAAGGTGTTTTGGGACTTCAGCAGAAGAATCAATAACCAGGAGACTCAACAAAAGTTTTGCAGAGCAGGTAGTTCTCTGTTTCAAACATGTGCTTTGAGGAAGTAGAAAATGCTGTCTGCTGGAGCCAGGTAGAATGTGAGAGCTGAGCCTGTGTTCTTCACCCAAAGGGCCTGGATTCTGATCTGCAACCCCTCTTGCTTCAAGGCCTCTCAACTCCCACACAGCCCACCAGCCAGCTTTGCCCCGGAATATCTATCTCCTCCTTCCCTGGTGGCTCAGATGGTAAAGCGTCTGCCTACAATGCAGGAGACCTGGGTTCGATACCTGGATTGGGAAGATCCCCTGGAGAAGGAAATGGCAACCCACTCCAATATTCTTGTCTGGAAAATCCCATGGACAGAGGAGCCTGGTAGGCTACAGTCCGTGGGGTCGGGTTGCAAAGAGTCGGACATGACTGAGTGACTTCACTTTCACTTTTTCTGGGCCACCTACTGGTGGTGAACATCCTGGGATCTGTGCTGTGGTGTGAGGTGGCTGAGTCATAAAACCTTTCTTTTTACTGATAAACTGTAATGGATGCCTTCTTGTCAAGAGCAAAGTCCCAGGTCGACCTTGTGGGGAAGGTGTACTTCTGCTTCTCCCCACAGGGCCAAGTGAATATGTGTGTTGGGGTGAAGAGGTTGGGGAGAGGCAGCCCAAGGGGCAGGAGTACCTTCTAGATAGGTGCCTGACTGACTCACAAGCTGGAATCAAGATTGCCAGGAGAAATATGGGCTTCCCTGGTTGCTCAGTGGTAAAGAGTCTGCCTGCAATGTGGGAGACATGGGTTCAATCCCTGGGTCGGAAATAGCAACCCACTCCAGTATTCTTGCCTGGGAAATCCTATGGACAGAGGAGCCTGGTGGGCTACAGATCATGGGATCACAAAGAGTTGGACACAACTGAGTGACTAACACTTGCTTGTTATGAGAGAAATATCAACAACCTCAGATATGCAGATGATACCACTCTAATGGCAGAAAGCAAAGAGGAACTAAAGAGCCTCTTGATGAAGGTGAAAGAGGACAGTGGAAAAGCTGGCTTAAAACTCAACATTCCAAAAACTAAGATTATGGCATCTGGTCCCATCACTTCGTGGCAAATAGATGGGGAAAAAAGTGAAAAACAATAACATTTTCTTGGGCTCCAAAGTCACTGAGGACGGTGACTGCAGCCATGAAATTAAGACGCTTGCTCTTTGGAAGAAAAGCCACGACAGACCGGCACAGCATTTAAAAAAGCAGAGAGACATCACTTTGCCAACAAAGGTCTGTATAGTCAATGCTATCGTTTTTCCAGTACAGATGTGAGAATTGGACCATAAAGAATGCTGAGCACCAAAGAATGCTTTCAAACTATGGTGCTGGAGAAGAGTCTTGAGAGTCCCTTTGACTGCAAGGTGATCAAACCAGCCAATCCTAAAGGAAATCAACACTGAATATTCATTGGAAGGACAGGTGGTGAAGCTGAAGCTCCAATACTTTGGCCACCTGATGTGAAGAGGGGACTCATTGGAAAAGACCTGATGCTAGGACTGAAGACAAAAGAAGGGGACCACAGAGGATGAGACGGTTGGAGGGCATCACTGACTCAATGGACACGAGTTTGAGCAAACTCAGGGAGATGTTGAAGGACGGAGAAGCCTGGCATATTGCAGTTCATGGGGTTGCAAAGAGTAGGCCACTTCTTAGCGTCTGAATGTCAATTCTGAGAAGATGAGGCTTCCCAGGGTGAAGGAGGAGGACAGAGCTCCTTGCCCCTTTTCCCCAGCTCTCAAGGGTAAGCCTCCAGTGCTTCTTTCCTGCTGCCATCTGGCAGTGGCCCTGACCAATCTCCCAAGTCACTGGTGACCACATCTTCCAAACCAAAACTCCTAATTCATGGTCCGACAAAGAATTTCTGCCCACCTTCTAAATGCAAGAGAGAATACTGAGAGCTCTAGAATAATCCCTGTCTTTAAATTCAGGGTCTTCTCTTTATCACGCATTTTTCATATATAATGAAAAGAGCCCCATGAGGTAGCTGATAATCATTTTCATTTAATAGTTGAAAATACGCAGAGAGGAAATAACTTGCCCAAGATGCTATCTCCCGGAAGTTTGAATTTCGATCTCCTACTCGGATTCCTAGGTCTGCGCGCGCGCGGGCGCGCGCGTGTGTATGTGTCGCGGGCGGGGAGTGAGGGTAGGGGCACGCAGAAATATCCTGAGCAATTGCAGACGCACACGCCATTTATTTGGGGCCTCGAGAAAGGGCAGCCAAGAACTGAGCTGCCCGGGTTCTCACTTCTGGGTTGGAAATCCCCGAGTAAAGGGCTCGTCCCATCAGGGTCTGGCCTCAGGCCTCACGGCCGGGTCGCGGGAAAACACCCTTCGACCTTGAGGGTCACCCCGCGGCCTCCGGCCCTTGCTCAGCCCAGGTGCGGATGGGCGGGCCACGGCGTGGGCGAATGACTCCCCTGGTCAGGTTCTGCCCAGCCCCCCTCCCTTCCCTGTCACATGGACGCGCCTTCCGCAGCCAGAAGTGCTGAACGGAACGAACCACGATGGAGGAGCGGGGGAGGCGCCCAGGGCAGTGGGTCAGCGCCCCGCGGGGCAAGTGGGCGGGCCCCACCGCCTCGAGCCGGCCCGCCAGCCAGTCAGCAGGCGCGGGGGGCGGGCCGGCGGGCGCGCGCGCGCGCGCCGCGCCCCGCAGCGCCCCCTGAGGGGCGGCGGCGGGAGCTGGTTCCGGCTGCGCGCGCAGCGGTGGTGGTGGCGGCGGCGCGATCGGCCGGGGCTGTAACCGTCGTCCGTCCGGTAGCGGCTGGAGCGGCAGCGGCGGCCGGTCACGGCGCGAGGCGACGCCACAGGGCAGCGGCGGCAGCGGGGACAGCGGCAGCAGCCGGAGACGCAGCGGCGGTCGTAGCAGCAGCAGCAGCAGCAAGACGGACTCGTGGACACGCGCCGCCGCCGCCGCCGGGCCGGGCCGGGTGTCGCGCGCCGAGGCTGGGGGGGAGTCGTCGCCGCCACCGCTACCGCCGCCGCCGCCGCCGCCGAGGTGACTGAGGAGAGAGGCGCCTCCTCGCTCCCGCCGCCGCCAGACTTCAATGCCCAGTCCCCAGCTCGCCAGCGTGAGTTGCGCGGCTCCCGGGCGGCCCCCCGCGCCGCCTCCCGGGGCCTCGGGGCAGGGGAGGGCGGGAGGCGGCGCAGCCATTAGTGCAGGCCCGAGACACGTCCCCGGAAGGAGGGCCGGGCCGGGGCCGGGGCCGGGGGCGGGGGAGCGCGGCCGGGAAGCGTGGAGAGCGAGGGTGGGTGAGGGGGGGGATCGCGCGTGTGGGAGGGGAGAGGAGCGAATGCTGTGTGCAAGAATGTGGAGTGGGGGGGATGTGCGTGCGTGAAGGCGAGAGTGTGAGTTGGGGAACAGGGCTGAGTGTGCATGTGGGGAGAGCGTGGCGAGGGAGAAAGTGCAGATGGGGGAGTTGGGGGGCTGTGTGTGTGCTTGCAGAGGAGAGTGAGGGGGAGTGTGAGTGGGGGGCGGTAGGGGGTACAGTGTCAAGAGGGTGGGAGGTGAGTGTAGGGGAGAGGGAGCGGGGAGCGTGTGGGAACGAGTGAGTCGGGGGAGAACGCTTGTGCGTGGGAGAGTGGGGTAAATGGGGAGAGTGAGTACGTCGGGGAGGGAGAGTTTGCGTGCTCGGGGTAGAGTGATGGGCGGGAGAACGTGAGGGCTGCGTGAGAGAGAGCTCGGGGAGAAGGTGAAGGGCAGGCGGATGAGGCAGCGTGGAAGTGTCTGCCTGCGATTGTCCAGTCTGTGAGCAGACATGCTTGGGGGCCCTCCTTGATCGTTTTCTAGGGCCGTAGCGAACCTGGGTGTCCTGGGGTAGGGAGTTCTTTCCAGGAGCATCTTGTTCCTGGGTCCTTGGGTTCAAGTATGAGCAAAGGGTACAGAAGTCTATTCCAGTGGCAGTATCATTTTCTGGCCCTGTGCCTCCCCCCGCGGCCCCCCCACCCAATATTTCAGGACATGGACACCAATTTCCAAATTTGTCGAGCACATGATTGGTTGGCATCCCACCCTAGTCTGTGTTCTGAAAGCTAACTAAAACAAGTTTGTGTATTGTCTGGGATCCTAGACTCTTGCCTTTTGAGTATTCAGATAGACTCTTGTAAAGTACTGCTAGTTTTTCAGGTGAGAGGTGTTTTATTGTTAGGTAGATATAAGAAATGTGTTTTAGGTTTTAGCTCTTTGCTACACTTCTGGAGAGAAGCTTTTAAGAAATAATAGTAATAATAATGGTGTAGCATGTTGATGAAGATCAATCATAGGGTGGTTTATTATTTTCTAGAATTTTTCAAGAAATATATAAAATACCGGTGCTAGCATCATTGTATGCATTCAGCAAATGCTTTTCTGTGTGGAGTCACCAAGTTGTAGCTACTGCTGGATTAAATCTGGTAGTTATTGGCTGCCTTGCTCTGTGTTACAGAGTCGTTTCAGACAGGAAGTTAGTGAAGTTACGCCTTATTCCACATGCAAAAGGAAATTAAGGCTTCTTCATCACTTGCCAGCATAATCACTGTGTTGGTGAAGATGGTGAAAAGTTGCTTGCTGGTATTCATTTTAAAAGTAGTTTCATGTTGTATAGTGAATGGGCTAATCATTGCCATGGACTTTCCCAGATTCTTGTGTTGTAGAAGGAAGTAGGGGTTCTTGATGAAGCGTGCCTTGATACGGATTTTATACTGAAATGATGAGAAGTCTCTTAGAAGTTGGAAGTCTTTTCAGTATATGCAAAGAGTAGTGTGGTCCTTTTGGTATTAAATGTGATAGAACTACAAGCAAAAGCATTGGTGTGTAATTAGAAGTCAGAAATTATATTTTTCTTATGGTGTCCTTTTCGTGATCTTTAGCATGCTCTCTACTTTGAGAAACAGTGACTAGTATTGTTATCATTCGGTGGGTGACTGGATTAGTTAGTATTAAGTGCCTACTGTGTACCAGGTGGTTTTTATACTCTTGTTCAGTTCTCACAGCTACTATTAAAAGGTGGTAGGTGTTCTCCTTTGCATTTATTTGACACATATGGTTTCTATTCGTCAGACTAGGGATACAGTGATGAGCCCTCAATTGACTTACAGTGATGAAATGAGGCAGTAGGGAGACTCAAAGAGGTTAATTAACTTGTCCCAGGTCAGAACGTAATAAGAATGGGAGCTAGATTAAAAACCCAAGTCAGTCTGACTCCAAAGTCTTTGACTTTTCCACTATACCATTAACTTCCCTCACGCTAGATTGTCTCTCTTTGAAGTTTCTCCTCCACACAGTGACCTAGCAGCTTGTACAGGTAAGAGGTGTTGAGGTTAATGCAGAAGACAGAATGGCTGGAGGCAAGTAGATCCTTAAGGAGATGCTGACTTGACGCTCTTTGGGGCCTAAGTTAGGATAGGCTTTTATGTGGGCGGAGATTCTGCCTTGGAACTCACTTGGGGCCTTAGGGTGTGTGCTTTGAGACAGAGTTTTTATGAGGCACCTGGGATATGTCTGGGAGAGAAAAGTCTGATTAAAGAAACCAATAGACTTTTACTATGTTTTTTATTTTGGGGGAAAGAAGAAGAGTGTATCAGTTGGGTCCAGGAGTCACAGAAGTTGTCTTTTGTAAAAATCTTTCTCTTCAACTTTGTGATATATGTACTTCAGGAGACTGTGAGATTGTGAAGAAAATATATATGAAAGTACTTCGTTATTTATAAATTGGACTATGATTCAAAGTGTTATTATCACTAAGACTTTACTACTGAGGTAACAGTTTGTTATATTTAGTAGCTGGAAAAGGCTGCTAGCATTTTAGACCACCTTACAAATGAAAAATTGTTTAGAGCTGCTGAACCGGGTATATTCTGACTCAGAACAGCTAAAGTCAAACCACTCCCTCTATGAGTCAGGCAAGTAATATTTAATTTGAGCGAACCAAATTTATAGACAGAAACCATTTACAACATCATTGAACTTTGGTGGCACTAGGGAAGAGTAAATGTTTGAATGCTTTTGCACATACTTTTTAAAAAAATCTGAAAGCTCCATATTTATGTTTTACTTGAAAAGACCCTTGTATGAACAAGGAAAAACATTTTTTTTTATTCACTTTGTCTTTATTTTTTATTTTTTTTTTTACCCCCCCCCCCCCACTTTGTCTTTAAAGACAGTATTTCTATATGAAGTAGTTGCAGAACACTTTATAGTTTTGAGACACGAAGTTGAAATTTAATGGAGACTTATCTTAGAGGGTTTGACTGTACTTTTGTTGTTGTCGGAATATGAGATTGGTAACCAGCGAAGCCCCTGGGAAAAGCATTTACAAATAAGATGCAGAGGAGCGATACATACATTTTTAGCTGTTGCTCTTGAGTGAAACTTAAGTTAGAGGGAAGCCCAAGTTAGGCTGATTTTTTTCAAGTGCTGTCCCATCAGCTCTGCTTCTTATAGACGTTAGTGATCTTTAAAAATTTCAAGCAAGTGGAAATCAGGACCCCTAGTTCTAACATACCAGACAGTTATGTTTATTGAATTAGGATGGTGGTTTGAGATTTTGAGGTCTTGGAATACTTGTGAAGTCCAGCATGCTTTAGGTTTCAACATAATCGTCTCAAGAATCTTCTTTGTGCTGAATCACAAATCATATCATTTTAAATTCATAATAACTCTGGGAGTAAGTAATGGCATCCTTCCAATTTTGTAGATGAGAAAATTGGTTTAGAGATCAATTGTTGAATCCTAGTTAAAGAGTATCAGTAAATAGATGGCAGTGGATTAAAAAAAATCTCCCCTTGGGGCTTAAAGTACTTAAGTCTCTTTCTAACTCTCCCCCTACCCTCTTCAGTTAACTCTAGTCATTTACATGAGTTGTGTAGGAATTAGTAGACTTTAAGGAAATTACCTTTATCTTTGCTTGAAAGTTAGTATTTCTTTCTTTCTTTTTTTTTTTTTTAAGGATACTTCATTTACTTTTTTTGCTCTTTGGGGCATGTTGTTGCTTTGAGATTTTTCTCAAGATACTAGTTGGGTTATGTAGAAACTAATGATTATTCTGTAAGTTTATAAAGCAAGAGTCCTTGATGTTACAGTACAGGTAATTTTGTATCTTGGGTTTGTTAAATAAACAGATGCCACCAACTAAAATTACTTGGGAAATGGTGATTTGAATCTGTTGCTTTGGAATATTATCCATTTTCAGTTTCAGAACTAGTGTGTATATATAGAGGTGTCTGGTTGCTTTCTCTGGTTAGCCTTCATTTTATTGACTGAAGCACATTCTCTGGCTCCTTTGACTTCGACTTGAAGCCTTACAGGATTGCTTGATACAGAGCTCACGTGGATATTGTATCAGAAATCTCTCCCTCCTTGGAGTTGTAGAGATTCAGGCTAAACCAGAAACTGTCTCTACTTTGACACCTTCATGGGAGAAACTGCACAGCCCGGCAGGCTCTGTCCATTTTCAGTAGTTACCTTGCGGAGTTCCTAGAACCTGTATGAGAATATAACCTATCTCCTGCACATATTGAGGTGGTTTTTCCTGCCCTATTTGTTTAGTCAGTGTAGATTTACAGTGCATAAACTCTTTGCCAAAAAAATGGCTGAGGGGTTGACAGATTATAGCAACAGCTTTATGTGACTTGAATACAAATGTGTTTTGCTTGCCTGCGCTGATTTTTTACCCGTAGATTCTGTAACACAGCATCCTCTCCATTTTAAGTGGCGTAGAAACTAAATTTCAGCATTTAAATATAAATTTACGTTGCACAACATTCATTTTTAAACTGTAGAGAATTTTAAGATTAAGCTTTTCTGTGACCCTTTCCTTGCTAGTTGAGCCTGTTTTGAAAAAATATTTTGACGGTTAGAACAGTCTTTACCTTTTAGAAAATTTGTGTATTTAATTTTCCTCATAGTATTTTTGGGTTGAAATTTCATTCTTCTCAGAAAATGTTAATTCTTTTGGCATAAAATGCACACATGATATATTTGCTTTAGCAGATTAGATAAATTACTTTATATTTTTATTTCTGCAGTGGTCAAAAATGTTGGCTCTTAACTAATGTATTGTTTGACAAGAATTCAAATGCACAATCAAGTCTGCTTTCTTCTAGTTGTCTTTTAGTTTTGAGATTTGAGCATAACTTTTTTTTGCAGTCTTTCACTGAAAACATTCACCATGTTGTACCCCCATAGTCTTTGTAGATTGGATTTATATACACATATTGATATTTACTGTTTTTAATAGTAAAACAAATTGGTGAGTTTCCTTCTTTCCATTATCAGTGAAAGCCTATCATGAGGGAACAGAGTGACTGGTTGGTTAGTACAGAAGGATATGAGTCATCAGCAGGATTTGTCAGCAAATTGAGAAGGATATGATGGAAAAACAATAGATTCTAGTGACATTCTTCATTCCACACATGTGGTTACAAACAGGTTTCCTCTTGGTGATTGGTTTAAATCATTCGGATAATTGAGATCTTCTGGATGAAGAGCACATCAAATTTAAGCCATAGCCTTAACTCTGAACTGTTTTTCTAGTGAGATGAGATATTCATTTAGAGATTATCAACAAGTAGAATTTAGTTAAATTTGTATCTGTTTACTAGGAAAATAATTCAACTGTCAGGTAGATTTTAGTAAGCTGAGAGGCTATTTTTGAGAAGCTTGCTGGTAATTATGGAGCTGCTTAGTAGATCAGGAGATGCCCACTACTGTGGCAATATTGGTTTTCTCTCAGTGGGCAAAGAGTTACTACTACTCTACTTTTAAAATCCCTAAGAGCTTTTATTGCATTAGAATTGGTGTGAAATTCTCAGCATGGTCAAGGCCTCCTGAGAGTTATTTAACCCAAGACTTAGTTCCTTTCTCAAGTCATGCTACTGTCACTATTTCTGCCAGTCTTGTCATAAAAGTTTTATCTTTCCTCATAAGTCTTAATTAACCCCACTCCATTCTACTCATGCTTATTTTGTGTCTTCAAAGTATGTAGCATTAATAATGAAATTGTAATACCCACCATCAAATATCTTTCACCCACATTTATTCGTCTAGGATCCTGATTAATATGGTATGCACACAGAGCCCCACAAATGCTTTTGTTGTAAGATTAGATGACTGTGTTTTAGTATTATTCAGGACTGGTGTAGTCTCTCACTTCAGTAAGCATTTGGAGGAAGAGGACATGAAAGATGAAATTTTGCATTCTTTAAGTGAGAAGAGAGGGAAGGTGAATCCATGTTGAACTAAGCTGGTGAGCAAAGAATAATAACCCCTTGGCATTATAGAGATATTTCACCCTTTTTACTTCACATTTACATGTAATGTGAAACAGCTGCCTTCACTGTATGGTTTCTGAAGATTTTTGAATGTTGCATTTTATGAAAATAAACATCAAGTCATTATTGGGCAATTAGTGGATAGACAGTATGTTTTAAAAGGCCACCAGCAGATCCAAATTGAATGATTTGGGTTCTTGTCTGTTTATCTTGTACTATACTCAGTGCACAGAGAGATGGCTGAGAAGTATAATGTGATTTATAAGAAGCAAGTTTAGGAGAGGAAGTGAAGTGTAACTTACTTAGGGGAAACTTGGACCAAAATGCCCTAACAGCAGAAAAATTTCTGGGGCTCAAACAAAACTTATGCTGACAAGATGTAATTTGGAATGTTTTTATTCCGTATCCTGTACATAGAGAGCTTCCTTCCCCCCTTTTGGTGGTGGATACTTGAAGAGGACCTTTAAATATGCTCAATAGGTTAGACAGAATGGGGAAATGAAAGAGTTAAGCTGACCCATAAACTGCTAAGCTCTGAAACATATATTTTAAATAATGCTAACAATAGCCTGGAAGTTTTTGCTTTGCATGCTGCTCCTGTGCTGTAGGTTATTTTGAAAGGTGATTCAAATAACCTTTTCCCAAGTATCCATTTTGCAACCTCAGGGAACTTGCAGCTGTTATAGTTGTTCTAACTGTCCTGATATAGCTCAGAAAACATTTCAGAGTAGTGTTGACAGGGTGAATTCAGGTGCCCTTTTGGATTTTTACTTCTGAGTTTGCTTTATTACAGTTGAAGTTCAGACTCTCAAATACCTTTCTTTATTAATGAAATAATCCAGTGGTTCTTGGGTTAATGTGTGTATAGTGATAAACTAAAGTAAAATGATTAAGACTTAAATTGTTCTCCAGGAAAATTATTTAGCCTTTTGAGATTAAAGAAATAAAGATGGAAGGAAAGAAGAAAACAAATCCTAATGTTTAATTTTATGGGAATGCAGCTGAATTTGAAATAGTTGTCTATTCCACATAGGGGGGTACTACAGTTTTTTAGAAAAAGAAGGTGTTTAAATTTTGTATTTAAGAGGCTTGGGAGTCTTGTACATAAACTGAAGTCTTTAAACATAAAGCCCATGGAGAGTATAGTCATGATACCTTTGCCTGGAAATGGAAGAGAATGAATAGAATCAATTTAATAGAGCTATTTAACTTAATCTTTAAAAGAGTCACTGAAAAAAAAGAAGCTAATGTCCAACACTAGAATGATGTTTTAGGATGTTAATGTTTTTGCTGGTATTCAAATAATTTTTAGAAAAAGTGAAAATTGGCCATAGTGTTGTTATCTCCATTTAAATTTTATTTCTGAAAGGGAAAATATTTAACCTATTTGGACAAAGAGATTCAGCTAGAAAATTGCTAATCTTTAGAGGAACAATGAAGTACAAAGTTGAAAAGTAAATATTTTCAAGTGTGGCATGAAAATAATTTAATGCAATTTTTGTATTACAGTTATTTGTAGAGGTAGGAATTACCAGAAAAGGACAACTGCTTCTAATCACCAGAGAACATACAAATTTAAAAACCACTCCCTTTTCATTTGAGTGGAAACAGAGCCCACAGGACTCAAGAAAATAACTGTCACTGTTCTCAGAAGCGGGTGTGATTGTTGGTTAATTGCTTTCCTTTCCTTTCTGAGTGGCAGGCCATGTAGTCCTGCTGGTTCTGAAATGTTAAGATATTTTCCCACAAGGTCATAATTTCTCTTTATAGAACTGATTATTGATTTGTGTACTGGAACTTGATTCTCAAGTTCCCTCCTTAAATGAGGAAGTAGAAAAGTGGGAATAACCAAGGGAGTAACTACAAAACTTTTTTTTATCAGTAAGAAGCATGTTGCTATTTTTAACTTGTTTACAGATACTTTGAATCCTAATTTGTGTAGAATTTAATGATACCTCTTTATCAATTCCCCAGGACTGTAGTCAGTAGGGGAAGAGAACTGACATTACTTTGAATCGCCTTAAGTTTAGGTCGCCAAATGGCATCTGCTTTTAGTTTGATAAATGCAACAATAGAGGGATGAACAAATATAAGTAGTACACAGAGTAGAACTTTGTTTCGGGCTCTGATGAGTTTGGTGGGTTATGGAAGATGAGTAAAAATTTCCAATTTGAGACCAGTTTACCCAGAAGATGAGGTTTTTTTTTTTCTTTCCTACTTGATGTTTAGTTGGTACCGTATGTTAGTTTCAGGTGTATAATGTAGTGATTATACATTTAAATACACTATGAAATGATCACCTCTGTAAGTCTAGTAACCATCTGTCACCATAAAAAGTTATTATAGTATTATCGATGATATTCCTTATGCTGTATATTATATCCCCATGACTGACTTAATTTATAACTGTAAGTTTGTGCCTCTAAATTCCCTTCACCTGCTTCTCCCAGGTCCCTGCCCAGAAAATGAGAGTTTAATTAGCAGAGTTGAGTCTTCTTTAGTTGACAAGTCTTACTTTTTATCTCAAATGGTCAAAATGCAGTAGATACAGTAATTCTTTACAGAGGCATTTCTCTGCTTTTCTTATTTGATGGTTGCAAAGATTTTATGGTCTGTTGTCTGAATAGTCAGCTATCTGAGAGTTCTTAAGTTACTCAGGGCCTTGACTTTTTCCCCCAAGATCCCATGTCCAATCTGTAGACAAGTCTTTTGGAGCTCTACCTCAAGGTATATCTTGAAACTGATTCATATTCTCTCTACTGCCGCTGTTTTGGCCCATGCCACCATTATCTAGCTCCTGGATTGTAGCATCAAGTTCCTACCGGATCTCACTGCTTTTCACCCTACTGCTCTTATATTCTGCCTCCAGGTAGCATCTAGAATGATCCTTTTAAATATAAGTTGTCACTCTTGCTTGAAACCTCTTATTTTTTTCTGAATAAAAGTCAAATACTTTTGTTGGCCTTTAAGGCCCACTTTTTATTTCTCTGACCCTCTTCGTTCCCCCTGCCTTGCCTGTTCCAATAGCGCTAGTCCCCTTGCTGTTCCTCGAACACTCCAAGCATGGCTCCACCTCATAACCTTTGCAAGAGCTAATCCCTCTGCCTAGAGTGCTCCCTCAAGTGTCTTTTTGGCTCACAGGTCTAGGATAAAATGTCACTTTTCTCATTGAGGCGTTTTCTGCTAGCCTTATTTAAAAGTGGAATCCCCTCTCCCTTCTGACATTGCAGGCTCACTTGCTTTGTATTTTTCTCCATAGCAAGGGCGTGTTTTATTTGTCTTTTTCTGCCTACTAAAATATAAGGTCCATCTTGACAGGAATTTTTGTTTTGCATACTGCTCTTGCTATACCTATCAGAATATATGATACACATTGTGTCCAATAAATACTTGAATTTATGAATTCTTAACTAGCTAAATTGCAGGAAAAATGTCTGATCTTTAATGAGAATGAATTACTGTTGACAAATTATTCATAGTTATTTTAAGACCAATGCAGATGTCTTCAATGAAGTGAAATGAATTTGTTTTAGGAAAAAATTGTTGCAAGGTTTTAGTCTTATATGGGGCTTCCCTGGTTGCTCAGACAGTAGAGAATCTGCCCGCAATGCAGGAGACCTGGGTTTGATCCCTAGGTTGGAAAGATCCCCTGGAGAAGGGAATGCTACCTGCTTCAGTATTCTTGCATGGAGAATTATATACCATAAAACTTACCTGGAGTCTTATATACTATATTATGCTTTCATGTTGTCTGCTGTAGAAACAAGCTGACTCAAATTTGCTTGACTTCCTGTAGAATTTCTGGTAAGAAAAGTAAACAGTAAATGTATACTTGTTCTTTAGACCTTTGTTTTTAGATTTTATTTTCTAAGATCTAGAGTTCTTTATTGTATATTTACTTAAAACATGCAGTTTTAATTTGGTGAACACTGGCATAACTTATCAAATGGTTATTGTATCATTTACTTTAATTTAAAAATAGAGGTGATTTCTCAGTGGAAAGCTCGGTGTGAGTGGTTTGACAGGATTTTTAAAAGGTAAATGCCCAGTAAGTTTGTTGTTTTTTCCACTGAATCATGTCCGACTCTTCTGTGACCCGATGGACTGTAGCCTTCCAGGCTTCTCTGTCCATGGGATTTTCCAGGCAAGAATACTGTTGTGGGTTGCCATTTCCTTCTCTAGGGGATCTTCCTGACCCAGGGATTGAACCTGCGTCTCTTGCATTGGCAGGTGGGTTCTTTACCACTGAGCCACCAAGGAAGCCCCCTCAGTAAGTTTGGGTTACATCAAATGGGGCTGATTTTGTAAAGTTTCTCATGCACTTGAATTCTCTGTATTTGAACTTAGAATTAACAGTTGCCAAAGCAGGATCTGAATTTTACTCAATAGTATCTTTGACAAAGAAGAAAGCTATCTTTCTGGAAATGTGTGGGTACAGACTGGTTGCGGACAGAAGGACTAGCCCCCTTTGAGGCTCTTTGTAATCCGATGATCATGGCAGTTAAGGATATAGTGGAATTGTAAATCACTGTAGAGTTCTTTATCACCCTAGAATTAAAAATTAAAGGGACTTCCCTGGAGGTCCAGTGGTTAAGATTCCGAACTTCGAATGCAAGGGGTGCAGGTTTGATCCTTGATTCACATGCCCCACATGGCGCAGCTAACAAAAGAAAAGAAAAAAAGCTAAAATAGTAAAATTTAAAAATTAAGGTAAGAACCCAGAAACTGTTCAGAAGGCATATATTGTAAATCATGTTCCTTCAGCTTCAGTCGCCTCCACCCTGAGGCAGTCCTCTCTTTGTTACTTTCCAGATAGTCTGTAGGAATGAAAACACATTCAGTACTCACAAATATTTCTTTATATACTCTTTATATTGTAAGCACCTTACCCTTTTCACTTGTTAATGTCTCTTAGCCATCTTTCCACATCAGTTTACCTTGATGTTTTGTTTTTTTTTTAACCTCTCTGTGGTTTTTTATTTTAACATTGTGCCCTGATTAAATGATAACTTGTATTATTTCATGCATTTTGGCTTTTGGGTCTCATCTGGGTAGATGTTAGCAGTAGAGTATTGACACTGGATATTTAAACTTGTGACATACGCTCTTCAGAGTTTTAAGTGGTCTCTGTTGTGTTACTGGTTTAGTCTTACTGCTACTGCTTCTGCTAAGTCACTTCAGTCGTGTCGGACTCTGTGCGACCACATCCCTGGGATTCTCCAGGCAAGAACACTGGAGTGGGTTGCCATTTCCTTCTCCAGTGCATAAAAGTGAAAAGTGAAAGTGAAGTCGCTTAGTCATGTCTGACTCTCTGCGACCCCATGGACTGCAGCCCACCAGGCTCCTCCGTCCGTGGGATTCTCCAGGCAAGAGTGCTGGAGTGGGGGCCATTGCCTTCTCTGCTGGCAGTGCACTATTCTGACTTCGTGGGCCTCTGCTTACTTGGCCTTCTAGCCCCCTCTTTTTACATTCTTCTTTCTCTTTTCCACTTCTCTCCCTCTATAATTTAAATGGGTTTCTCTGTCACAGACCATCCTTTCTAGTTCTTCAGTGAAGTTACATTCTTTTGTTCAAAATGGAAATACTGACTGGGAAATGGGAATATCCCAAATTCAATATTTTAAAAGTTAGAGTCAATAAAAGATAAAGGGTGGAGGGACTATTTGGATGTGTATTTGAATATGATCACTATCAAGTAAACAAGCCTCTTCCATCATTTGGTAAATTAAAACAAAAAATCAGTTTTTACTTAAGTTGGTAGAGCAGAATCGATGTTAGAAAACTTCAGAAAGTTTTCCAGTAAAGTCTGCAGGTGCTGAGTTTATGCTAAAATTTACAGCTTTGTAACTTCTGAGTACTTTCCAGCTGTGGTGGGTTGTGTATGGTTTTTTTTTAACAGACTGTTTGCTTTGCATTCTTATGGGTGTCACAGAAACTAACATTCGTTTATATGAATTGACAGGTGCAAGAACTTTGAACAGTTAATGTGTAGTTGAACTGGTGGGGGAGGGGAAGCAACAGAAACTTGCTTTTATCATGTATCTGTTAACTTTGATAGACCATACTATTTCATTTGGCAGAAATTCCTTTGCTGGGGATCTCAGTATGGTATTAAGAATTGAAAATCTGGGAATTCCCTGGTGGTCCGGTGGTTAGGACTCAGCGCTTTCACTGCTAAAGTCTGGGTTTGATTCCTGGCTAGGTTACTGAGACTAAACTTGTGTGGCCAAAAAAGAACAAAAAAGAATCGAAACTTTAATAATAAATTATCCTTATCCCTGGAAGTGGTCCTTTCCAAATGAGCTTGGAGGAATAAGATGGGATAATGGTTGTTCTGTTTGCTGAGCAGACAAACACCATGATTCGGTAGAAAACTTCATGCTAGAGCTGTAACCTTTTAAGCCTGGCCATCACTACAGTGCTGGTCTTTCAGCGCCTTTCTCAGCTGACACACGCATTAGCTATGATAACATTAAACGAAGGCATTCAAACAGGTTAGAATTTCCCTGTGTTTTGCTCTGAGCTGCACACAAACCATTGTTCTTTGAGTAGTTAATAATCTTTTCTCCCCTTATTAAAAGGTCAAAGAATTGCAAATGAACATCCAAGTAAATATTTGAAGAACAGTTACATTGTCATGAATAAGACTATGACTTAAAAAATAAGTGGGTACCTCCATTAGTCAAAATTGAAGGAGAAATAAGACTTGGCTTCTTGTCCTTGATCTGCTACTAATTAACAGTATGGTCTTACTTAAATCTTTTAATTTCTCTGAGTCCCAAACAGCATCTTTTTTTTTTTTTTTTTCTTTTAAAGGTCAGTGTATTTGATTTCTTAAGTTTTGCTACCTTTAAAATTCCTTGACTGTGCAAGGAATCCTCTGTGAAATGTATAGTCTAAAGTGGCTGTGTTTTAGGGTTACAGATAGAGTTATGAATGAGAGTGATGGTGTGTATTATGTTTTTCTTAGTTTGAAAGTAGAAGTTTTGTTTTCACTGTAGTGGATAACTGAGGTGTTGAAGTTTTTAAGATTCCTTTTTGAGTATCTTGTATCTCTTTCATATTTTAGGAATGTTTTAGTTTCGTGCTTGTGTCTATGGTAATGTGATCAGAAGTATGTAATTTACAAAATAAAATGTTATAGAATATTATAAAAAGGCGACTTGAAGATAGAATGTTAGGCTTGAAAGTTTGAGGCTTAGGTTCATTCTTATCTGTTTAAATTTCTCCCTTCAAGTGCCTCTGTAATCATCTTTCGTCTGGTCACAGTGATCTTTTTTAGAGTTCTGAGTAAGCATTTATTGGTGGCTTAGTGAAGAGGCAGGTGAAAGAACTTAGACCTTGTTCCTATTTCCAGAGGAATTTATGATTATGTTGATACACTGACTGAGCCAGTTATACAGATCACTGTTGTTTTGAAAACTCTGCCACTTCTCTTCTTGCCTTGTTTTTATTAGTAATTAATATTTGGACAGAAGACTGTGTCAGTCAACCTTTAGATGCCTTTGTACTCTTGAGGTAGTGATATGTGAAATAGTAAAAAGATAAATAGAACTAGAAATGAGAGAACAGGAGTTGTACATTGGTTGAGTCAGCTGGCATTGTGGTACCTTTGAAAAAATATAGGACTTAACAGAAGACTTGAGTTTGAATTTGGGCTCAACAAATTCATTCACCTTAGGCAAGTCAATTCACTTTTCTGAACCTCATGTCATTCTTCATGGGTAGTGAAAAACTACCCAGAGTTGTGAGGAAAAGAAGATAATTTCTTGAAAGTACTTTTTGAACTGATATCATATTGGGGCCAGTGCATATATTTTGTGTAGAAAGAATTAAATCCTCGTGGAATTTTGGTAAATATCCTTCATCCATTTACAGATATAGTTTTAATCAGAAATAGTTAACATCACAGCAGAAAAACAAGATCCTTGTGAACTTTTTAATGAAAGAGGTTTCATGAAAGAGAGGTTTTAAGTATCTTTTAATCATTTAGAAATGATTTTTTTAAAAACACAATCATTTTAAAATGACTTGAGTTAGAAATCTTATTAGTACAGAACTTTATTGAACCTCATTTTGTAAAAAGAAAAGCATGCTTTCGTGTGTGTGTGTGTACCACATGACAAGCATGATCCTAGTTCTCTGACCAGGAATTGAACCTGTGTCCCCTGCAGTGAAAGGGGAGTGAAAGTGTGGAGTCTTAACCATTGGACCACCAGGGAAGTCCTTGGGTATACTTAACTTTTTGAATCTCTGATTTTTAAAAAAGTCTTGGTATGTACACTTTTATCCTTTTATTGATGGATGGCAGTAGTTCAGAAGCGGCACCATTTCAGATGTCCTGGGCTCATAAAAAATGTATTCTTGACTTTGGGCATTGTGTTTACTATGCTGTCAACCTCCAGTTCATTTTACTTATGCTTTTCTCCTCCAGGTTTTTTGTTGGAATATACGTTGCACATTTATGGCGATTCTGAGCGTGAGGGCAGACTTCTGCCAGGCTCAGCACAGCGTTTCCGCTGACAAGTGAGCTTGGAGGTTCTATGTGCCATAATTAACATTGCCTTGAAGACTCTGGACACCGAGATTGGCCTCAGAAATAGTTGGCTTCTTTTTTTTTTTTTTTTTTTATTGCAAGCATATTTCTTTTAATGACTCCAGTAAAATTAAGCATCAAGTAAACAAAAGTGGAAAGCGACCTATACTTTTAACTTGTCTCACTAGTGCCTAAATGTAGTAAAGGCTGCTTAAGTTTTGTATGTAGTTGGATTTTTTTTTGTAGTCTGAAGGTATCCATCAGCAGACATTGAGGCCCAAGTTGAATTTGGATTCAAGTGGATTCTAAATACTTCTGCTTATCTTGAAGAGAGAAGTTTTTGAAAGAATAAACAAGTTGAATAGAGAAAACACTGATTTAGGCATTTTAGTGGTCTTTTTAATGTTTTCTGCTGTGAAACATTTCAAGATTTATTGATTTTTTTTTTTCATTTTCCCCATCACACTCACACACGCACGCTCACACTTTTTATTTGCCATAATGAACCGTCCAGCCCCTGTGGAGATCTCCTATGAGAACATGCGTTTTCTGATAACCCACAACCCTACCAATGCTACCCTCAACAAGTTCACAGAGGTAAGATTGTAGCATGGTCTATCTTTTGGGTTGATTTATAGGTAAAGTCACGTTAAAAGTTAACACCATTGTAAAGAAATCTTTTACCACAAAGCCATTTATTTCTGTGATTGAAGCATGGATGGTCTTTTTTTGAATTGAGCTGAATTAGTTAAAACAGATTTTTAGAAGAACATTTATGGAATTTGGAAATATCTTAGAGGTATCTAGTACTGTGTTTTTTTTACTGTATCCTTTCAGCGTTGTTAACAGTTCTTTTGTTACACATTCAATAATAAAGATAATTAACATTTATTGAATACTTAATATGTACCCAGCACTACAATAAGCAGTTCTATGCATTGTATCATTTACTCCTCACAATAACCCTATGAGGTATAGGTACCATTGTTTCCCTCTTATAGATGAGGAAACTGAGGTTCAGAGTGATTTAGTAATTTAGCGATTTGCCTGAATGCACCCAAGTATGTGGTGGAATTATCTCTGACACTAAAACCCATTTCTGCCTCAAATGTTCTGACCACTTTTAATGAAAAGCTACTTTCAAACAACTTAGGAATAGTAGCCATCATATACATGTGTCCAGAAATTTGGGGGAAGGCAAGGTATCATAGGCAGCATTTTTATGTCAGATCCCGCATTTTTTCTTTTGGTAGTAGTAGAGCAACTTTTTGTACTTTAGTCAACAGACATTTGGATGTAAGCTTTTAGAGCTTTCTCAGATTGTTCAATCCCAGTGTGATTTCTGTTGATGTATTTATAAAGTAGACTTGGAGAGCTAGACGAATGCCTAAGGATCCTAAATCTACCTCTGTCACTTTACAGATGGCAAAACTGAGTTCAGAAGAGATCTTTTGACTTGCTGAAGGTCACAAATATTTACCATAAAAAATTTGTACTGGAACCTTTCAATGAACAGCTACTGTAGAGTTCATTTTAATGGGATTTTATTTGTGTTTTGAAATTTTTAAAAATTCCTGACTCAATACATAACACAAAGAGGCCTTTCTGTGAAAAATAAAGTCTTTTAGCAATTAAAATGACTTTTCTCTTTAGATAACCAGGTGATTGACACCAGATGATTGACAGTAGGATATCACTGTTCCTGCTTATTTATATTAATGCTCTGGGCTTCTTAACCTTGTGTACCCAGTGTCCAAGTTGATGCCAAGCCTGTGTGCCCTCAGGTTGTACAGTCACCTTTAAGCCTGGCTGAATTACATGATACTATTTTCAGCCTGTGGATTCCTTGGTCATAGACTCCTGCAACTATAAAAAGATACTGGTGGCGTTACTATAGGGAAACTTTTACATTGTTTTTTGGCCACACTGTGCAACATGTGGGATCTTAGTTCTCCAACAAGGGATCAAACCTGTGTCCCCTGCATTGAAAGAAGTCTTAATCACTGGACCACCAGAGAAGGCCCTATAGGAAAACTGTTAAAGAAGCAAGACTTCTGGCTATAATTATTTCTGTGTTACTTGACGTTGTAATATAAACCACTTTCTAAACTTAATTTCAAAATTACTGTTTCTTTAAATTGCAAAAAGCACTTACTACATAAAAAACAGAAGATACAAATAAGCAAAAGACAATTTAAAAATACTTAACTGTTAGTGCCTGCTGTCTAGACATTTTTCTCTGTATTTATGTGTATATTTATAAATAAACATATAGATAGGATCACACTGTGTATTTAAAACAAATATTCCCCCAACCTCCTAAGTATAGCTGTCACAGTGTTCTGTATGAATGTGCTACACTTTCTTTAACTGTTCGCCTGTTTTTGGACTATTAATGTTTCTAGCTTTTTACTGTCTCAGACAACCTGTGCTGAACATGCTCATATCTAAATCTTTGTGTATATCTTTAATTATTTCATTAGTATAAATTTCGAGAAGTACAATTTCTAGGCCAAAGTGTATGTGTGTTTTTTTAAAGTTTTTGTGTTATGCTACCAAATTGCCCTTTACAAAAGTGAATCTTACTGATGCTTCCACTGTGAATATAAGAGTCTCCATTGTATATGTTGTTACGAGAAGAATGATTTTGACCTTTGTTTAAGAATGAAGTCTCATTTCAACTTATACACATGTGTTTTTAAAGCTTTCATTGCAGATTCTAAAAACAGATTCCCTTATATTTGTTTTTCTTTAAAGGAACTTAAGAAGTATGGAGTGACAACTTTGGTTCGAGTTTGTGATGCTACATATGATAAAGCACCAGTTGAAAAAGAAGGAATCCACGTTCTAGTGAGTGTGTAATGTTTTAATTTTTCACTGCAAACAAGTTGTACCTTTCAAACAGATATTTTTAAAACTTGGCGCTCATAGTTTGTTTTTTAAACTTACAGGAGATACAACAATCATAGCAATCTAGTAAAATTCTTTGGGTTGGCAGTTTTGTTCATTTGTGCCCTTAAAATCTACAGATGCAGAGTATTTTCAACAAATAAAAGGCAAAATTTAGCATACACTTATTTTAAGAAAATCAGAAATTTCATTTTTCTCTGGGCAATTAGCGTGATATCTAGCTTTTGTTTCTAGGCTACTGGTTTGAATCTAACTCTTCCATTAGACATTCTTAAATCATATGGAAATATTCTGTCTCACTTTGCAAGTACAGATTGGTTACTTAATATTTTATATTGTAGGAGTCCAATTTACATTGGACATAGGATAACTTGTAGGAGTCAAAAAAGTGGGAGAAAGGAAAAGAAGGGAAAGGGAGAAGCCATCTTGCTTTAGAGTAATTGACATACTCTGTGATATTTTTTGGTAGGTTTCTAACAAGCTTTTGTATGATTTGATTTCTTTCATAGTTCAGTTTGAATATAGTGATTGGAATTGTTTTAAATTAAGTTTCTCCTTGCCCCTTAAATATTCTATTTCATTAGTCGAAATAGGAACCTCAGATTAGATAAAATTTTATACTTTATTCTCTTAAAAAGTTGTCTGTATTAGAGTAGCACATATTTGATTGATCCTGTAGTCTTGGTGTCTTAGAGCTGTTTGACATGGTTGTGGGAAGGCATTGTAGTGCAAAGACAACTAGAGATTTTTTAAATGATTGGGTAGGAAGAAAGTACTAAGCAAGGTAATGGTACAAGGTTATGTTCCTATTTTTTATTGCATTGGTTGCTAGTTGAGTAAGGCAGTTGATGCAAAGAAAATCAATGTCCTATTGGTAAGGCAGTTGTCTCATACTTGATCCATAAAGTTTCCTCACCTCTGCTTTGGTGAAAACACAAAAACTAAAAAACCAAACATTATGGTTTTTTTTTTTTTTATAAAATGTATTTTAATAGTATGACATGATAATAATACTTTGCTTGCACTCCTATTTCCAAATGACTTTAAGGTCCTCTGGCTGGATCACTGGGGATAAGTATAAACGTGGGTCAATGTAGCCCTATATTTAAAATAAAAAAAAAAAACCCAGAATTTTAACTTCTGAAATTCAACCAAAATACAAGTTCTTTTCCTGTATTGTAAGTATGTTCTTTCGTGGGTAGATGAGAAATCAGTTTGTTTTGACAGTTGGCAGGGTAAGAAAATGAGCTGCAGAGTGACCGTAGTCTGTCTGAATCAGTAATGTTGGTAAACACCTTTATGGAATAGAAAGAACTAAAGAACTTGAAGTAGTTTGTAGAAGATAATGGTAGATCTGAGATTTATTCCAAACCTTTAAATCTAGGCTTTTGTTTTGAAGAGATGTGATCAGGTAAAATTAAAGGTCTAACTAAAGCTTGGGAAAAAAAGGGACATTTAGAATTAAGCTTGGAATTTCTTTTTTTTCCTAGGCAGAAATTTTAATTTTAGTGTAATCACGAATTTATTTTTGCTAGGTGAAGAGGGTTTGTAACACTTTACATGAGGATACCCAACATGAGACCTTTCAACACTTTGACCAGTGTTCTTGTAAATCAGAGGTCTATTAGAAAAGACTGCTGTAATGGTGGTTTCAACCATGTCAGTTTGAAGTTCAGATGCTTCTAAATGACTGCTTTAGTGATTTTTTGATAGAAACTGCTTGTATGAGTCAGTAAAGGCATGTTTCATATTACTGTTTCTTAACCAGATGCATTTCAGAGTTTTAGAGGAAGTAAGCTCTTGACTAAGATACTAGTTTTACTGGTATTTACAGTTAAAACTCTAGCAACATTTATGATAACAACACTGACAGCTCTTTAATTATGGGGTATAGTTGACAAATCAAACATAATGTGCTATTGTGGCTAATGGGCTACATGAAGTGTTTTAGTGGTGCCAATAATAAGTGCAGAATCAATTTAGTGTTCTGTCACTTTTCTCTTTTTCCTTCTCTAGTATCTTAAAGTGTCCTTATCCAATCTCATTAGAACAGTATTAAAAAAAAATTTCCAGTGTCTTTGCATTTCTGTCCTTGAAGCTAGATGGGAGAGAGGGTATGTACCATGTGAATCTCCCTTCACTCTTTTCTTCAAAGGTTACTTATGTTGATTTCTCAGAACCTCGTGTTTTGGTAACAAGGAAGATCAACTCTCATGCCTGTATTGTGAATGCACATGGGGTTGGTCTTAATTGAAAAACAACTGAAATCAATGAATATTAAAGGAGAAAGGAATACTTGAGAAAATGGTCTTTTCTTCTTGGTATTGTATCATGTGGCACTGTGCTTATAAAATGGGATATGTATAATTCAGGCAGAGCTTTAAAAATATTTGTTGCTTGGCTTTTACCAAATACATATGTAAGCACAAAGATGGTAGTCCGTTTCTGTTATGGTCTGCTGTTGGAAATTACTTACCAGAGACTTTTGCTGTAAAGAAAAGATACTTGTAACTTAGAGCTACTTATAAATAATTTTGAAGATTATGCTCTATTTGTAGAGACCAGTGAGATACCGGTTGGTACACTTCTTTGCCAGAGTCGACTTCTAAATCTTATTGACAAGTGTTGTGTCCTCCCTTACTTTGTCTCAGTTTTAATTTTCTCTGTTGTGTCTAATTACTGCTCTATTCACCCACCCCTGGAGAATCCCAGGGACGATGGAGCCTGATGGGCTGCCGTCTATGGGGTCGCACAGAGTCGGACACAACTGAAGTGACTTAGCAGCAGCAACTGCTCTATTCAGATAAGATATTTGAAGAATGCTAGCCTCTTGTCACTATGATAAGAGTTATTTCCAAAGATAAAGTTTGATGCTTTTGATGCTGGCTATGCTTCATTGAGAAGACTGAGTTGTCTGGCATGGTTGAATTTTGATCTTGATCATTTTTCAGAAGTGATCAGAAGTGTGTGATTAAGAATAGGTACATGTTAGTACAGTTAGTGTAGTTAGGCCTCTCTTGTGTACTGTGTAGCTGTTGTGCATTAGGATGTTCATCCTGGAGAAAATATCAATTTAATTTCAAAGATCTTTTCCTCCTAGGATTGGCCTTTTGACGATGGAGCGCCACCCCCTAATCAGATAGTAGATGATTGGCTAAACCTACTAAAAACCAAATTTCGTGAAGAACCAGGTTGCTGTGTTGCAGTGCATTGTGTTGCAGGATTGGGAAGGTAAGCTCTTCTCCTTTTGTCTGTGAATTCATTATCAAAACTTTCACTTTGGTAGAAATTTGTATTTGTTACACTAAGTATTAAATTGCCTGAAAGGAAATGAGAATAAAAGCTGGTGTCATGATTTCTCAAAGTAACTTACACGTTTCATTGTTTGTTTGAGTCTGATACCATACTAGATTTAGTGGGTGATGATTCTAAAGTTGTTTTGAAACTGTTTTAATGTAATTCTCTTATCTTTGAGCCAAAAATACAGCTTTAATTCAATATGTTAGTTTTTTCTTCTCATTTCCAGTAATCCAAGGTTTAGGTCTTTTAAATTGACAACAAAGATAAAGTATCTTTAGATTTGAAGAATTTGTACATGGTTCATTTTGGTTTGAGATGAACGGGAAATTTATAGATGAAGAGCAGATGGTTGAACCTTAAATTCTTCTAAGGAAATGTATGGAGAATGAAAATTGACTTTGATTTTTAAAAACTTTTCCCTTGAGCATTTCATGAAATGGTGTGGCAACACTCATCAGCAGTAGATTAAATGTCAATTTATGATCTGCACTTGGACTCAAAACATTAATGAAGGCTGCTGTTGCCTCAGGGTGGTGGTGACTCAGGCTGTTACCTCTGTTCAACCCTTTTATTTGCTGTTTTCCTTTTTGTAGTTTAGTACAGTTTCTTCTTCAGTGTCAAGAAGTTTCAGTCCTTTTTCTGACTTGGGGCAATTTTTTAAACTAATAGCTCTCTTGCTTAGGTAGCCAGTCCAAAGTTAGTGCTCTGTAATGGACTTTTTAGAAACATCGTTTCATTTGTTATATTAAAAAAATATATTTATATATATGCATATATGCTTATACAGAAAGCAGATTGCAATTACCAGTTCTCTGACAGTCCCCTAGCTCATAGAAAGGATTTTGTTGAGGAAATCTAGCACTGTTTTTGTATTTGGTGAAGAATGATAATAAAATTGATTTGTAACAAAAATTCTGAGACACTCAGGATAATACATCTGGTCATTTATTATGATAATGCTTAAAGATCAATGGATTTTTGGTGATATAAAATGATGGAAAATTTAAGATACAATGTGATGATACTTTAAAGAGTAAAGATCTCTAAATAAAGGTTTAAATTTTTGTGCTTTTTACTAAAAATAGAAAATAACCTAGAATCTATAGTTTAGATATTTTTACTATGTAGGAAAATACCTGATACTTTAGTATATAGGAATAAGGAAAGCTCAAGCTTTAAATAATTTTGATAATATGTAACCCTGTGTTTTAAAAAACCCTTTAATTCCAAAGACCTGTGGTTAATTTACAAATGAGTTTTTCTCTGCAGGGCACCTGTACTAGTTGCACTTGCTTTGATTGAATGTGGAATGAAGTATGAAGATGCAGTTCAGTTTATAAGACAGTGAGTATGAAGTTTTACTTTCAGAAATACATAAAGCAAAATCATACAAGAGGGAGCAATTATAAAAAGTACCCAATTATAGTACAGAGTAATTTGCTATCTTTGGCTTAGACTGTTGTTTGAAGATAACCAAAAATAGCAAGTGATAAAAAGACTCACAGTAACACTCTGGCTCCCAGATTTAAATATTTTCTCATTTAGATGACAAATTGGAAATTGTAGAATATGTCCAGTATATGACTTGAATATCTAGAAATCTTTAAAACCAATAGCTAGGTAATGGAGTTTCAGTGATCTAGTGCCTCTTTTAATAGATGTCCAAAATGCCTTCCAGATGTAACTGTGACAAAGAGGAAAGGAAGAAACCATAGAGGGAGTAGTTAATCACCTAGGACTCTTAAGTGACCTGTTCAGTCACAGAATCAGGATGGTATGCCCGAACAGAATCTTGACATCAGTCTGGAATAACAGGCAATTTTGTTGTTTCTTTGGCAATTATTGTCTTGCCCTTTCTCTTTTTAGCCTTTTCTTACCAAAAAAAAAGACACTTTGTGACAAAGGGCATGAAATGTATGGTAGCAGCCCTTGGAAGGTAACATATTTCAAGGAATGTCCTCTGTGTCTGCTTCTTTATATAAATATTTGCTCATTTATCCTAAATACTTGCTGCCAGTTCTAATATGAAGAGTATATTAATTGGGAAGAATATAGTCAGATGTCTTTGGATAAACCATTCTGATATTTATTAACAATTAATAGACTCTAATGAGAGCAAAGAAAATTTGTCTATTTTTCATTTAGGAAGGCACAGAAATTTCATTGTCCAGTTCAGCCCTTTCACGTAGAAAGTGATATATGGGAAATATGCTGGTTTTCAGCTATGTAGAGTTAGAAAGGCCATGGGCCATAAATATGCATGTCAGGCAGCTCTTTTTTTACATGATAAAGTTTGCCATTCTTTTATTTTCAGAAAAAGAAGGGGAGCATTCAATTCCAAACAGCTGCTTTACCTGGAGAAATACCGACCTAAGATGCGATTACGCTTCAGAGATACCAACGGGCATTGCTGTGTTCAGTAAAAGAAATGTATACGAAGGCTGACTTGATTGTAGCATTTAGAGGGAACTCTTGGTACCTGGAAATGTGAATCTGGAATCTTAACTGTGTCATCAAAGTAGTGATGGATTCAGTACTCCTCAACCACTCTCCTAATGATTGGAAAAAAAGCAAACACAAATCCCTCTATAACGTGAATAAAATGTTTAAGAAAAGAAAAAGAGAAAGAAAATAGGGATTAATTTAGTGAAGGATGATTTTGCTTCTAGTGTTGGAGTTTGAATTTCTGCCAGGATTGAATTTATTTCAAAATCTCCTGTCTTTTTTAACTTTGTCAAAATAGGTCTCTAAGGAAAACCAGCAGAACATGAGCCTCTGCAGAACCATCTGTTTGGGGAGCACACTCTTCCATTATGCTTGGCACATAGATATCCCTGTTGTGGGATTTCTTTCTTTCTTGGGGGAGGGGGGTGGGGGAGATTGGTATATTTTTCCCTTCTTCTCACTTTCTCCTATCTCTGTTTTTTCCCCTGATACAAGTTGTAGGTGGAATAGGAGAAGCCCATGTTGCTGTAGATGTGTGTGCAGTCTGGCAGCCTTAAGCCCACCTGGGCACTTTTAGGAAAAAACAAACGGAAAAAAAAACCACCAAAAAAAAAAGGGCGGGGGGGGAGTGACATATATATTGTATGATCCAGGTGGTTCTTAGTCTTTACTGATGATGGGGTATTCATGTTAGTTTCTTTTCTTGAAAACCCTATTCAGCATTAGGCAAAGTAGCCAGGAACCTTTTGTTTTGATAAATTTGTAGGGAAATGGCATTTTAAGATGAGTCTCTCTTCTCAAAGAACTTAGCTGAGAGTCGAATTCATCTCTTTTCCAACCAATGAAGCTAAGTGGTTGTCCCAGAGATGTTTGTTTCGGAAGGGGAGTACTCCAAGCCATCACTAAAGATGTGTCCAGGCAGAACCTTAGTACACTTTCTACACCTTGTAGAAGTGTGGGCTGTAGCATTACTCTGATTTTCTGTCTAATGATGTCAGAGGATGCTGGTAGTATAAAGTTTTTTATTTTAGGACTTATTTGTACTCTGAATTTTCAGGAACAGTCAAAGGAGTAGCAGCAAAGACACAATATTTTAGACTTGAGAAATGCCTGTAATGGGTATTTTCCAAACTGCTCCCTACATGTACAGTTCAGTTTAACCACTGATTGCCTTGTTATTTTCTTACTAGGTTCTTTATGAGACTTAAAACAATTTTTTTTTTTGCTGGTTCAAAACCAACAATGCCTAGTGAGTATGTGTCCACAGGCCATAACAGGGTAGAAGAGAGATATAGAGCAGCTCCGTGCATAGCAAAGGGACTGTGGCTGGTGCAGCGGTGTAGTGTCATTTCTGCAGATTCTTTGCTGGGTTTAATGTACTGATCTAGAAAAGCTGTTTTTCTGCTCCTTTGCTGTTGTGACCAGGCTGCATTGACAGAGCAAGTTGGAAGGTACCATCAGGGGCTCTTGCACTCTCCATCTGAATATTGCACAATTAATAGTGCTCTGCTTCTAAGGATTTGAATGGAGTCTTAGGGTCATCTTGTCCTGTTGGAATATGCTATGCAGAGCCTTAAACTTCCCATTTTGTTAGGATCAGCTAGGCCAGTAGGAATGGACCAGGACCTTGTCTCACACTGATGATACCTCAGATGTTGGCTGGCTATGTGAACTGCCTATTTCCTATGCCAAGCTGTTTTTGATTTTTAAATAAATGAAAATCTGTAAATTCTCTCCTCCCCTGTCCCAGAAAACAAAGCAAAATAATGCTTTTTTGAAATTGTCTCTAGGATTTTAAAGTGAAAAATGATGGTACTATCCAAAATTCTTTATTTCAGAATCTGACAGTAGATTCCTTTAACATAGGCTCAAGATCAAAACAGCATACCCTCTAAGCTCAGATAGACTGTTGACTCCAAGGGTTTTGATCAATACCATAACAAACCTTTTTCCTTTGACATGCTCTGATTTTTGTTGTTTGGAGGGAGAGAAGAAGGGAGGGGGAGAGGAAGGGGGGAGAGAGAGAGAGTGTGTGTGTGTGTGTGAGTGTGTGAGTGAGCAAGTGAGTGTGCAGTATCCACCCGTAACAGTGCCTGCCTGAGTTAGGAAAATTACATTCCTGGTTCTGTATGAGGAGAAGGGTATGTAAAATAACATGAAACATTAGCCCTCATATTGTTTTAAATTACAGAATAATGTTAATTGTTCTCAGAACTGGATTTTCTTCAAAATTAAAAAAAAAAAATTTTTTTTTTTCTTTTGGATTTAATGAAGTATTGCTAGCTGAAGCCAGTTTGACATGGTGAGAGAGATGTCAGACTGATGAAAGGTGTGCAGCCTGATTTAAAACCAAACCCTGAGCCCTTTTAAAGAACAATAAAACATATTTTACATGCTCTTTGTCTGTGTATTTGTTCTCTGTCCTCAGGTTGAATTTTATTTATGTCTCCTTAGAAATCTTGGTATTCTCAAGGCCTCTTTTGGGTCCTGCTTACAATTACTGTAAGGAGGTGAAATAATCAGAGGTTGGGAAGTTTGAAGATTTCTTGCCTCCTGGGTGTTTAGTAAGGGCATACTTAACAGTTTAGTTGGGATATGTGAAGTTCACTTTCTGGTTCAGTTCTTGGAGGTAGCGCTGTAGGAATTCAGCATCTCGTCTCATCTCAAAGCATTGGTTTATTCCATATAGTTTGGATGAAGCACTGAAACGTTTTACTGGAAAGCTTCAAGAACAGTGAGAAAGGAGGAACTTTATGTATCATAGGATTTTGGGGTGGGATGTTCCCTTAAACTATGGGTGAACACCTCTCCATCCATCTGGATAACAAATTAATGGGTGAGGTACTGAGAATGAAAAGATAAGACACTGATCCCACTTTGGACGACCTCTGTCCAGAAAAGGAACCAGATATGTAGACAGTGAGTGGTTACAGAGCTTTACAGAGCTATGACTTAATGGTTCACTGATCTTTCACTTCATGTCCTTCATTATGCAGCTTAGATTCTGTGGTCCAGTGTTAGAATCACTCTTAGCTACATTGTCAACTGCCTTGCCCCATGTCTTGCTTCATTATACTTGCCTGGCTGAACTCCCATTTTTGGTTAAGGTCAGTATGGCACCTCTGCAGTTATGCAACTGAACTTGCACAGTTTCTGTGGTTTAAAGTCACAATCTCAAGTAGACCTTAGTATCAATCCTATTGCATTTCTCTGTCCCATTTACTCTTTTGATCCCCTTGAAAACTTTTTAACATTTTTCTAACTCTCACTCTCAACTTTTTTTTAACTTAGAAAATGGAAACAAATTTCACAGACTCCTACTGTCACATCCTTGTTGGGAGTAGTTTGAGTAGTTTCTTAGTAGTAGAGCCTTGCTTGAAGGGATTATACAAATAGCATGTTGAAGTGCTGTGACTACAGCACCGGTAGGAAGAGTGATAACTTACTAGTAAGTATTTGAGCACCTGCCACACACTTATACTATTCTAAACACTTAAGATACGGTGGCAAGTAAACGCCCTTACAGGGTTTAAATTCTAGTGAAGATAGAGAATAAATACAAAGATAAGTAATACACTTTTAGATGTGTGTGTGAGTGTGAAGTCGCTCGGTCGTGTCCAACTCTGCGACCCCATGGACTGTAGCCCACTAGGCTCCTCTGTCCATGGGATTCTCCAGGTAAGAATACTGGAGTGGGTTGCCATTTCCTTCTCCAACACTTTGAGATAGTGGTTAGTAACTGAAGATATGAAGAAAGTAAAAGGGGTTATCGATGGGGTTATGTATGGAGTTAGATGGGAGGGTCAGGGAACGTCTCTGATGAAGGTCAGGGAGACTACTACGTGCAGATGCCGTGTGAAGGCAGTGGAAGTACTTTCCAAGCAGTGTAACTGTGTTTCAACTTAAAACACAACTTGTATGTTCAGGAAATCGTGGGTGGTATGGCCGAAGTCCAGCAAGGAGAAATGGTGAAATTCAGGCAGAGACCAAATTGTGTGGATTTGAGGAGGCTGGAAATTTGAGGAGGAGGGGTCATATTGTAGAGGGTGTTGCATATCACGGCAAGAAACTTGAAAGTCTATTCTTTAATCAGGAGGAAACATCAGATTCAACTATATGGTTTATTAAAAATGTCCATGTCCAGGCATCACTAAGGTCATTCTGAATCAGTCTTAAGTTGGGAATCTCTGGATAATGAGGAGTCTTTGAAGGTTGGTAAATACAGCAATTACATAGTCAGATCTGTGCTCAAAAAGCTTATTCAAGAAATCTTTATATTAGGATTTCCCTAGTAGCTCAGTGGTAAAGAATCCACCTGCCAATGCCCGAGACAAGGGTTAGATCCCTAGTCTGGGAAGATCCCATGTACTGTGGAGCAGCTAAGCTTGTGTGCCAAAACTATTGAGCCTACACTCTGGAACCAAAGAGGTGCAACTATTGAGCCCATGTGCCACAACTCCTGAAGCCTGTGCACCCTAGATCCCCTGCTCCACAACAAGAGAAGGCACCGAAATGAGAAGCCTGTGCACAGCATATAGACAGTAAACCCCGCTCACTGCAACTAGAGAAAAACCCACACAGCATCAAAGACCCAGCACAGCCATAAAATTATATAAAAAAAGAAGTCCTTAAATTAGAGGCCATACTTCTTAGGAAAGTCAGTTGCTGCAATACTATGCATGCAAAAACAGCTGAATGAATGACGTGTGGAGAGAGTAGAAGCTGAGACCGTTAATGGGTGGTAGGCTTTATGCTTCATTGACTACACTAAAGCCTTTGACTGGATCACAACAAACTGGAAAATTCTTAGATGGGAATACCACCTTACCTGCCTGCTGAGAAACCTGTGTGTATGTCGAGAAGCAACAGTTAGAACCGGGCATGGAACAACTGACTGGTTCAAAATTGGAAAAGGAGTATGGCAGGGCTGTACATTGTCACCTTGCTTATTTAACTTACATGCAGAGTATATCATGAGAAATGCTGAGCTCGATGAAACACAAGCTGGAATCAAGATTGCTGGGAGAAATACCAATAACCTCAGATACACAGATGACACCACCCTCGTGGCAGAAAGCGAAGAGGAACTAAAGAGCCTCTTGAAGAAAGTGAAAGAGGAGAGTGGAAAAGCCGGCTTAAAACTCAACATTGAGAAAACTACGATCATGGCATCCGGCACCATCACTTCATGGCAAATAGATGGGGAAACAATGGAAACAGTGACAGACTATTTTCTTAGGCTCCAAGATCACTGCAGATGGTGACTTCAGCCACAAAATTAAAAGATGCTCCTTGGAAGAAAAGCTATGATAAACCTAGACAGCATATTAAAAAGCAGAGATATTACTTTGCTGACAAAAGTTCATCTAGTCAAAGCTATGATTGTCCCAGTAGTCGTGTATGGATGTGAGAGTTGAACCATAAAGAAAGCTGAGCACCGAAGAATTGATGCTTTTGAACTGTGGTGCTGGGGAAGACTCGTGAGAGTCCCTTGGACTGCAAGGAGATCAAACCAAGTCAATCCTAAAGGAAATCAATCCTAAAAGTTGATTAGAACGACCGGTGTTGAAGCTAAAGCTCCAATACTTTGGCTATCTGATGCAAAGAGCTGACTTGTTGGAAGGAATCCTGATCCTGGGAAAGACTGAAGGCAGGAGGAGAAGGGGATGACAGAGGATGAGATTGTTGGGTGGCATCACTGACTCAACAGACATGAGTTTGTGCTAACTCCAGGAGATGGTGAAGGACAAGGGAAACCTGACACGCTGCAATCTATGGGGTCGCAGGGAGTCAGACATGACTGAGTGACTGAACAGCAACGAGGTTGATGATGGCTTATAGTAGGCCAGGAGAGGTGTTTTCAGTGTTGGGGCCTCTGTCTCCTTTGCTGCTTTGGGGTTGAGGCAGTCAGGAAGACAGCAACAAGAGGATGACACTAGCCAGTATCTGCTGAGTATAACTGGCTTCAGAATTTCATAGGCATTATCATTTAACCTTCCTAGGCTTCTGCTTCTTGCTAACTGCTTGATTGTACTGCTGTAGTAGAATGGGATGTTCATGATCGCATTGCTGTGGGTTTTCTCACTTAGTGAACCCCTATTAATTGAGCTGCATTTTTATATTAAGTGTGGGGAGTGAGGCAGAGAGGAGTGCAAGTGTCTGTGTGAACGTCAGTTCTGTCTAGTCAGTGGATTTAACTTGTGCAAATTGTGTGTAATGGGCCCTACCAGTAACAAACCAGGACATTTGAGCAGAGTGGTTTATAATTTATAATTGGCTTCCTATTACTGTTGGCTGGTTCTCCTGCACAGAGAGTATTACTTCAGGATTGGTATTTGATTTAAGAAATTTTCAAATTGATTTTATCTTCAGTGCATTAATGCGTGGCCTATATTCTTGCAGAAGCATTAGATAACCAGCCTGGACATGCTTTAGCAGTTGTAACTGGATCTGAGCTGGCCATGCTACAGCTTTTATTCAGCATAGATAATTCACTTTTCTGAAAATACTTCTCTACCTAAGCCCTGTGACTTATTTTTTTTAGGACACTGCAAGTTTAGGCCCCTTGAAATGGGAATATATTACCCAAATCGTGCTAAGACACACAAACAGAAATTTGTTAACACAAGTAGATTTAATCTCTATCTTCCTGTTGGAGCAGAATACATAAATATACAAGGAATGATGTGGAAATCAGCCTAATTTTCAAGGGCGTGCAATTGCAATGCCTTTTGAAATCCGGAAATATGAAATGTGATTCCAGTAATGAAAATGCTATAAATGTAACCGAGTACATGGAAACCTGGAGGACGTTCTGCAATTTCATGAGGATTAGCATAGGTAAATGTTTGTAGTGAAACATTTTTTTTCACCTGTAGAAGTGCAGAGTAGATCACAGCTGCACAAAAATACCAATTAATCATCTTCTAATGCTTTTATGTAAATGATTATATTTGACTTTCACTTCGAGTTGCCATTAACACCTGGAACCCTAAGATTGATAACAGGTAAACTTTTAATGAATACATAAATTAGAGATTTGAATCATGTTTAGATTAATTTATAACACCTTTATTCATCACTGCAAGTCCTCTTGAAATCTAAAAATCAAAGGATGAGACAGAAAATAGAGAAGAGGAGATAGCCTTCGAGCTTATCAATTTTTTTAGAGGTGGGAAAGAATGACTAGGAAATGCTAAACCCTCAAGTGTTTTTTTCTGCCCTTTGCAATAATTTGCCCAGATGCTAGGCCTGTGTGTCCTGTGGAAGACTTATTTTCTCATGCCCTGAGACAACACTGATCGATTTTTCTTTCCTTTTCTTTTTTTTAATGAAGATTTTTCTTATGCACACTCCTTGCTTTAGAAAAAAATTTTTTTTCAGAATCAAAGTCAAAATCATCTTACTGTAGAAACTTTGGGAAATACAGAGGATGTAAAGTTAAAAAAAACAACCCTAATTGTCCCACCGTCCAGGGAGAACCATTATTATGAGGTATTTCTTTCATTTCACCTCCTTACCTTCATGTATTAATATAAGTGTATTTATGTAATTATGTGTCTTCCATTTTTAGTTATATAGCCAAAGTAGTATTTACAATTTATTGAAAGTTTACCATGTGCCCGGCACTGTGCTCAGTATTTTAAATGTGTTACGTTTTGAGTGGTAGATCACATTACTTTCATTTTACAGAGGAGGACATGGAAGCTTAGAAAGGGTCGGTACCTTGCCCAGTATCACACATTTAGTCAGTGGCAGCACTAGAATTCTAACTTGAAATGTCTAACTCAGAAACCCTGATCATATCACTGTGCTACACTCCCCTTGCTTTCAATAAGTGAAGCTGTTTTTAACTGAAACCAAGTTGTCCCCTGAGGACAACTGTTTTCTCTGCAACCTCAAAAAACAGAAGATACTCATTCTCCCATGACCTGTGTACTACAAAGGTCACTGGGAGAAGAGGGGTCGGCCCTCCACGGCCACATCTAGATTTGTGTTCTGCCCTTGGGTAATACCAGTTGAGACAGTCAGGCTGTTACAACGACTGCCGCTCATTGCTGCTCTCCTCTGTCGCCCTCCCCATCACTCAGCGCAAGAAACTCCTTGGGCCTTGAAAGCCCACCCATCGTCATTCTCCCATCCTTGGCTGATTCAGTGCCTCTTCCAGCCCCTCGGCATCAAAGGCCTTTACTATCTTAAATCCATACCTCATTTCCTTGGTAATGAGACCACTCTGCTTCTGATGTAGTGAGGAGGTTGAACAATATCTGGGGGAAAACAATTGTATGTATATGCGTATGTGTGTACATGTACCCATATATATATATATATCTATATATACATATGCACATATATGTTTATTGTACATTTTGCTGATGAAAAGAATGCATGAAGGGCTTCCCTGGTAGCTCAGCTGGTAAAGAATCCACCTGCAATGTGGGAGACCTGGGTTCAATCCCTGGGTTGGGAAGATACCCTGGAGAAGGGAACGGCTACCCCTTCCAGTATTGCCTGAAGAATTCCATGGGCTCTATGTGTGTGTGTGTGTATATATATATATATATATGCACATATATGTTTACTGTACATTTTACTGATATAAAGGATGTACAACATGCAATTTTTTTAAAAAGTTAGATTTGTTCTATCAGGTTCAGAGTATGTTGAGAATTATAGAATCCCTCTTGTACCCTGAATGTCTTATGATCTTTTGTTATGCCTTATTCTGAAAGCTTAGATGGCATATTAAAAAGCAGAGACATTACTTTGCCAGCAAAGGTCCACCTAGTCAAGACTATGGTTTTTCCAGTAGTCATGTATGCATGTGAGAGTTGGACTGTAAAGAAAGCTGAGCACCGAAGAATTGATGCTTTTTTTTTTTTAATTTTTTTTTTAATTGATGCTTTTGAACTGTGGTATTGGAGAAGACTCTTGAGAGTCCCTTGGACTGCAAGGAGATCCAACCAGTCCATCTTAAAGGGGATCAGTCCTGAATGTTCATTGGAAGGACTGATGTTGAAGCTGAAACTCCCAACACTTTGACCACCTGATGGGAAGAACTGACTCATCGGAAAAGACCCTGACACTGGGAAGGATTGAAGGTGGGAGGAGAAGGGGACAAGAGAGGATGAGATGGTTGGATGGCATCACCGACTCAATGGAGATGAGTTTGGATAAACTCCAGGAGTTGGTGATAGACAGGGAGGCCTGGTGTGCTGTAGTCCATGGGGTCGCAAAGAGTTGGACACAACTGAGCAACTGAACTGAACTGATTCCGAAATCATGTTCTCAAACTGGAATGCTTTTGAGGACAGATACTTCTGTAGAGGTCCTTTGACCTGAATAGTTCAGTGTTTGAATTAAGTATTATTTCAGTGTCTATTCTGAATCCTAGCCCGTATGAGACAATGTGACTTTAATATTGGACTTTGCTGATGTGCTTGAGTGTATGCTAGTTTTTTTTCTTTAAATCATAGCCATATGGTGAATTTTCTACTTTGTTATGATTGCCTTTTATTGGTGGGCATGCAGTAGGTGTTTCTTGGAAATGGCCAATTTTTATTAAGATGTTTCTGGAAGAAAATTAAAAGAAACATGCAATTTTAAAATAATAAAATGTGCATTAATCTTTACTGTAAATTCCATACAGTCAATTAATTCTCACAGAATGCTTTTGTTGATTTTTTCACAACTCTTATATCCTAGCCAACCTATGGTTGCAACTGACAAACCCAGCATAAATGATTGTCATTATTTTCCTTTTTGTTAAAGACATGAGAGTAGAACAATGAAGACTTATGTTAGAACTTGACTCATTCATCAATGATGTGATTTCTTTATGGAATTGGAAAATAGTTTCTGAATACTGGAGGACTATTTCCTCGATTTTTTTTTTTTGATGCTGCTTACAATGTAAAGGCTACAGACAGGATGCACTTTAAAGTTTGATATCCATTACTAACATTTGCTCCATTAATTTCTTAAACGTACACAGTCACAAAAACAAGCCCTGTCTGTAGCATTTTCCAATTTCCATGGTATAAATACTCCTACCATGGCCCATTGCAAGCTACCAGTAGACATCACTGAACATAGATTTTGGAAAAGGTGCAGTGGCACACCATTTTAATATTTCCACCAAACAGACACCATAATAGTAAATAATAATAGTAAAAGAAAGTGAAGAGTTTAAAGAATGTGCAAGCTTTGTTTTTATTATTTATGTTTTTAAAACTAATTTTTAAAAATTTATTTTACTGAGGTATAGTTGGTTTACAATGATGTGTTAATTTCTCATTGACAGTAGACTGGTTTAGTTATACATGTATATTCTTTCTCACCCTATTTTCCATTATGATTTATCATAGGATATTGAATATAGTTCCCTGTGCTGTATAGTAGGACAGTGTTGTTAATAACTTAATTTTTAATAATGGCTGTGTTTAACAACCAGCTTGCAAAATTCCTAAAATCTAACAATCACTTGGCATGATTGACTTCAGTGCATCTCTGTGTATAGTTGGCTCTGCACCTCCTCGCCAGTCATCATCCATCATGACCATCATGCCCATCCATCATCCATCTTTCTCACCTGCAGCATGTATGCTTACCCTTTGGTTTGTCTTCTGTTCACTCTTCAACCCACTACAACCTGACTTGTTCTTTCCATGACAGACCCTGTTCTAGTAAGTTAAGGCTCCTCTTCCTCCACTGGCTCCCTAAATTCCAGTTTTCCCCAAAGCTCTGTCACAGGTAGTCTGCTTTTCTCTTCCTACACATTTTGCTTTGGTGATCTCACCCAAACCCCTGACATGAAGGACACTGAAGGCTCCCAGGTCTATAATTACAACCGACATCTTTCTCTGGAGCTCCAGATCCATTTGTCCAACGGACTATAGGACATCCCACTTGCTCATCCCATTGAAGTTCAAACTCAGCATTTCAAGAAATGTATTAATTGTTTCTCCAACTTTCAGCCTCCACCCCTAAATCTGACTTTGCCCCTCTTTTTCCTGCTTCAGTAAATGGCGATGCCTTATTTACTAAGTCTTCCAAGCAAGGTATCTGGGCTTCATCCTTGATTTCTCTCTCTTCTTCATCACTCCCACCTTTACCCCTGGTAACAAATCTAGATTTACTCAATAATTCATTCATTCATCCTTCCATTGAACTTTCAGTAATTCAGTAAATATGCATTAGAATGGCTACACAGTATATCGAGTAAGAACACTAGAGCTTGAAGTGTGTCTGCCAAGCGCGAAATTCTGGCTCTGCCATTTCCCTAGCTTTGTAGCCTTGAGAAACTTACTTGACTACCCTGTGTTTCAATTTTCTTTTTTTTTAAAAATTATTTTATTTATTTACTTTTGGCTGCACTGGGTCTTTATTATTTCCTGGCCTTTTCTCTAGTTGCAGAGAGCCGGGGGCTACTCTCTGGTTGCAGTGGCTTCTCTTGTTGCAGAGCATGGGCTCTAGAGCACACGAGTTTCGTTATTTGGGGCACATGTGCTCCATAGTTGCAGCTCCCAGGCCCTAGAGCACAGGCTCAATAGTTGTGGCCCACCAGCTTAGTTGCTCCACCTCATGTGGGATCTTCCTGGACCAGGGGTCAAACCCGTGTCTCCTGCCTTGGCAGACAGATTCTTACCACCGAGCCACAGAGAAGCCCTGGTTTCAGTTTTCTTAAATATAAAGTGGAAATAATAATAGAATCTTTTTTCATGGGGAACTGAGAGATTGAAATGATTGCTCTGAGTGAAGCACTTAAAACTCAACCTGTGGCAGAGTAACCACTCTAGAAATGTTAGCTATTACGGACTGGGGCCACGGTCCCTCTGAAATCTGTAGGAGAATCTTTCTTTGCCTTTTCCTAACTTCAGGTGGTTTTCTGGCAATCTCTCACACTCCTTGGCTTGCAGCTACCTCACTCCAATCTCTGCCTTTGTCATCACATGGAGTTTTCCCAGTGTGTGTCTGTCTTTACATGACTGTCTTCTAATAAGGACGCCAGTCATATTGGACCCATCCTACTATGGTATGACCTCATCTTAACGAATTACATCTGCACTGACCCTGTTTCCAAAGAAGGTCACATTCTGAAGTGTTGGGGATTAGGACTTCAACATATCTATTTTGGGGGGACACAGTCTAATTGATGACAGGCAGGAAGTATGATATGGGGATCATATCTAATCTCTGACCTTCTTTACTCTTCTCCCTAGAGCCGCGTCTTAGTTCTTTCTGTCTTGTAACTCTTCCTGACTAGACCCCAGTCTGGCCCAACCATCACCAGTTCTCTATGTGGCTGTCAGAGTAAAATTTCCAAAACATGAAGTTTATCATGTTGCCTCCTTCTGAAGCCCTCTGAGGTTTCAGGTAAAGGTTTAGCACGAGCGAGAACATTCTTGCTCCAGCTCCTTCCTGTTTCTCTACACTGAACCTTTGACAAAAGCACAGACCAAAAAACTCTTTGTAGTTCCCCAATCGTATCATTCTCTTTTGCAACTCTGGACATGCACCATTCCTCTGCTTTGCATATACTCACCCTCATATTTCTTCATTTGTCTGGGGAAGATGTCCCCGACACTCTCCCCACCCATCTTCTGAGCTCCTTTCCTATCCTGTGCACACCCTGAACATGGATTTTACTGAATTTATTGTTTCTTTTGTGCTTTTTTGACAGGACAGAATGCCCCTTAAGGGCTGGGACTGTTTTTATATCCCCTATTGTTATAGATTAGTGTCACTTTGAATTTTTTCACCACTGTAAATAATACTGTGATGTTTATGTTTAAATAGTTTTCCCGTTTAAAATTATATCCTCAGGCACAACTCAATAGCAAAAAGACAAACAACCCAGTTTTTAAAAAGGACAAGGACTTTTTCCCGAAGAAGATATAAAGATTGTCGATAAGTATAAGATGTTCAACGTCATAGTCACTAGGAAAATGCAAATCAAAACTCTCACACTGAGATATGACTTCATACCCACTAGGATGGCCATAACAACAACAACAACAAAATTAGCATTAGGAGGGTGGGAAGATGGAGAAGTTGGAACATCCCTGGGGGAATGTAAAAATGGTAGTCTCTAGGAAATTGTTTGGTGGTACCTCAGAAAGTTAATCTTAGAATTAGCATATGACCCTTTGAGACTTCCCTGGTGGTCTAGGTTAAGCCTCTGTGCTTCCACCTCAAGGGTCATGGGTTTGATCCCTTCTTAGGAAACTAAGATCCTGCCTAACACGTGGCATGACCGAAAAAAAAAAAAATCAGTTTTTAAGAATTACCATATGACCTAGCAATTCCAATTAGGTATATACTTGAAAGAATTGAAAATTGGTGTTCAAACAGAAACTTGTACACAAATGCCCATAGCAGCACTATTCACAATGACCAAAATATGGCAATGATCCAAATGTCCATTAATGGGTGAATGGATAAGCAAAATGTAGTCCATCCATACAGTGAAATATTACTCAACCATAGAAAGGTACGAAATACTGATACATACTACAATGTAGGCTAACCTTACAAAAAGTCATGTCTATAAGAGAAGCCAAACACAAAAAGGTTATATATATATGAGTCCATTTATATATAATATATATATGATTCATATGTCATATATATACGATCATATGTCATATATGATCTTATATATGATTCCACTTATATAATCTTATATATGATTTCATTTATATAAAATATTCAGAATAGATAGATCCATAGAGAAAGAAAGCAGATTGATGGTTGTCAGGGGAGGAGGAGAGAATGGGAATTAACTGTCTAATGAGGGTGGGTTTAATTTTTAGATGATGAAAATGTTTTGGAATTAGGTAGGGTGGTAGTTGCACAACATTGTGACTGCTCACAATGTCACTGAATTGTACACTTTAAAATGTTTTATTTCATGTTATATGGATTTTACCTAAAAAGTTAAAGCAAAAAAGGAACACAGTACTGATACATGCTACAAAATGAATGAACCTTAAAGACAATATTCTTGTGAAAGAAGTCATACACAGAAGGTCACTCCATTTATGTTAAATATCCAAATAGATAAATTCATAGATACAGAAAGCAGATTAGTGGTTGTCAGAGGCTGGGGCAGAGGGGAATGGGGAGTGACTACTGAATGGTTATGAGGTTATGAGATTTCTTTTCGGTGTAATAAACTGTTCCAGAACTAGATAGCAGTGATGATTGCACAACAATATTGTGAATGTACTAAATGCTACTGAATTACACACTTAAAAATGGTTAAAATGGTAAATTTTATATTATGTGTATTCTACCACTTCCCTTAGAAGAAATGGAGTAACCCTCATAGTCAACAAGAGAGTCTGAAATGCAGTACTTGGGTGCAGTCTGAAAAATGACAGAATGATCTCTGTCCGTTTCCAAGGCAAATCATTCAATATCACAGTAATCCAAGTCTATGCCCCAACCATTAATGCCGAAGAAGCTGAAGTTGAATGGTTCTATGAAGACCTACAAGACCTTCTAGAATTAACACCAAAAAAAGATGTCCTTTTCATTCTAGGGGACTGGAATGCAAAAGTAGGAAGTCAAGAGATACCTGGAATAACAGGCATATTTGGCCTTGGAGTACAAAATGAAGCAGGGCAAAGGCTAACAGAGTTTTGCCAAGAGAGTGCACTGGTCATAGCAAACACTCTCTCATTCAACAACACAAGAGAAGACTCTGCACATGGACATCACCAGATGGTCAATACCAAAATCAGATTGATTATATTCTTTGTAGCCAAAGATGGAGAAGCTCTGCACAGTCAGCAAAAACAAGCTGTGGCTCAGATCATGAACTCCTTATTGCCAAATTCAGACTTAAATTGAAGAAAGTAGGGAAAACCACTAGACCATTCAGGTATGACCTAAATCAAATCACTTACAATTATACAATGGAAGTGGCAGATAGATCCAAGGGATTAGATCTGATAGACAGAGTGCCTGAAGAACAATGGATGGAGGTTCGTGATATTGTACAGAAGTCAGTGATCAAGACCATCCCCAAGAAAAAGAAATGCAAGAAGGTGAAATGGTTGTCTGAGGAGGCCTTACAAATTGCTGAGAAAAGAGAAGAAGCTAAAGGCAAAGGAGAAAAGGAAAGATATACCCATTTGAATGCAAAGTTCCAAAGAATAGCAAGGAGAGATAAGAAAGCCTTCCTCATCGATCAATGCAAAGACATAGAGGAAAGCCATAGAATGGGAAAAACTAGAGCTCTCTTCAAGAAAATTAGAGATACCGTGGGAACATTTCATGCAAAGATGGGCACAATAACAGAAATGGTCTGGATCTAACAGAAGCAGAAGATATTAAGAAGACGTGGCAAGAATACACAGAAGAACTATACAAAAAAGATCTTCATGACCCAGATAACCATGATGGTGTGATCACTTACCTAGAGCCAGACATCCTGGAATGTGAAGTCAAGCAGGCCTTAGGAAGCATCACTACAAGCAAAGCTAGTGGAGGTGATGGAATTCCAGTTGAGCTATTTCAAATCCTGAAAGATGATGCTGTGAAAGTGCTGCACTCAATATGCCAGCAAATTTGGAAAACTCATCAGTGGCCATCGGACTGATGGTCCGATGACAAAGGTCAGTTTTCATTCCAATCTCAAGAAGGGCAATGTCAAAGAATGTTCAAACTACCACACAATTGCACTCATCTCACATGCTAGCAAAGTAATGCCCCAAGTTCCCCAAGCCAGGCTTCAACAGTATGTGAACCGTGAACTTCCAGACGTTCAAGCTGTTTGTAGAAAAGGCAGAGGAACCAGAGATCAAATTGCCAACATCAGCTGGATCATCGAAAAAGCAAGAGAATTCCAGAAAAACATCTACTTCTGCTTCATTGACTAGGCCAAAGCCTTTGACTGTGTAGATCACAACAAACTGTGGAAAATTCTTAAAGAGATGGGAATGCCGGACCACCTTACCTGTTTCCTGAGAAACCTGTATGCAGGTCAAGAAGCAACAGTTAAAACTGGACATGGAACAGTAGACTGGTTCCAAATTGGGAAATGAGTATGCCAAGGCTGTATATTGTTATTCTGCTTATTTAAGTTCTACGCAGAGTACATCATGTGAAATGCTGGGCTGGATGAAGCACAAGCTGGAATCAAGACTGCCAGGAGAAATATCAATAACCTCAGATATGCAGATGACACCACCCTTTCAGTTCACAGAAAGTGAAGAGGAACTGAAGAGCCTCTTGAAGAAAGTGAAAGAAGAGAGTGAAAAAGCTGGCTTAAAACTCAACATTCAAAAAACAAAGATCATGGCATTTGGTCCCATCGCTTCATGGTCAATAGATGGGGAAACAATGGAAACAGTGAGAGACTTTATTTTTAAGGGCTCTAAAATCACTGCAGATGGTGACTGCAGCCATGAAATTAAAAGACGCTTGCTCCTTGGAAGAAAAGCTATGACCAACCTAGACAGCATATTAAAAAGCAGAGACATTACTTTGCCAACAAAGGTCCATCTATGGATGTGAAAGTTGGATTATAAAGAAATCTGAGCACCGAAGAATTGATGCTTTTGAACTGGGGTGTTGGAGAAGACTCTTGAGAATTCCTTGGGTTGCAAAGAGATCCAACCAGTCCATCCTAAAGGAAATCAGTCCTGGATATCCACTGGGAGGACTGATGCTGAAGCTGAAACTCCAATACTTTGGCCACCTGATGAAAAGAACTGACTCATTAGAAAGGACCCTGATGCTGGGAAAGATTGAAGGCAGGAGGAGAAGGGGACGATAGAGGATGAGATGGTTGAGTGGCATCACCGACTCAATGGACATGAGTTTGAGCAAGCTTCAGGAGATGGTGAAGGACAGGGGAAGCCTGCCATACTGCAATCCATGGGGTCACAAAGAGTCGGACACAAGTGAGCAACTGAACAACAACAATAAACCACATTAAAAACATGTTTCCTTAGGAAAGATTTTCTAAATGAAGTCAGAGTCAAAGGATATGATATTTCGCTGTTTTTGTTGAGAAGTAGTCACTCACTGCCCTCTCACCAGCAATGTTTGAGAGAATCTGTGTTGTGTCCTCACTAGATGTTGTGATTGTTTTCAAAAAGCTAAAAATGTCACTAATTTGACATTACACTTTTCCTCTTCAGGGAAGTTCCTCACACTTCCAAGTATAAGGCTAAACTGAACAGGAAGAGTTGTTTAGGAACATAGCCAGAGTAAATAGATTCTGGAACTGGGAGAGACCCAGGGCATCTAGACCATTGAATCTCATCCTCATCATCATTATTTAGTAACAACCTTACTCAGTCACTCAGTCATGTCCAACTCTATGCAACCCCAGAGTTTGTAGCCCACAAGTCTCCTCATTCCATGGGATAATTTTTAAAGGCAAGAATACTGGAGTAGGTTTCCATTCCCTTCTCCAGGGTATCTTCCTGACCTAGGGATTGAACCTACACCTCTTGAGGCTCCTGCATTGGCAGGCGGATTCTTTACCACTAGTGCCACCTGGGAAGCCCCTAACAACCTTCCTAGCCTGAAATAAAGTTTGTGGGCTATTTTAGGTAGCTTAAAGACTCTAGGTTTTTAGGCTAAAAGTCTATGTGATATAGTGCTAAAGTCTATATGATGTAGTGCGTCAGACAATATGATTTTTGGAGTAAATGTCCTGGGTTCAAATTCCTGCTCTGCTGCTTATTAGCTGTGTGAACTGGGGTACTCTTTTGTGCCACGGTTTTCCATCTATAAAATGGGGCCAATGACAGTATATACCTCATATGATTGCTTAAGAACTAAATTAGTATATTAGTATATATCTTCATATATATATTATAATCCTAATGGCAGAATATATATATATATATATTATATGTTAGGATTGCAGTTTCCTACCCATAAGAAAAAAAGAAGTAATTTATAATAAAATATATTTTACATTTGTAAATACCTAGGTGTGATTACCCTAGAGACTGAAATAGATATTTGCACCTACACATAGAATCACCCTGAAAGCCGTGGCTGTAAATGTCGTCTGGCGGCTTCAGCTGCTGCTACTGCCGGTAAGTCGTTTCAGTTGTCCAACTATTTGTGGCCCCAGGGACTGTAGCCCGCCAGGCTCCTCTGTCCATGGAATTCTCCAGGCAAGAATTCTGGGGTGGGTTGCCATTTCCTCCTCTAAGGTGTCTCCCCGACGCAGGGATTGAACCTGGTCTCCTTTGGCTCCGGTATTGCAGGGGGATTCTTTACTGCTGAGCCACCAGGGAAGCCCTAATGGCTACGTGCTGAAAATCAAACACTATAAGCATTTCGACTGGTGACAGCTCTTCCAAAAGCAATTCTCTACATAGATCAAATTTGTTGATTTTCATTTGAGTTGACCTCCTGGGAAGTATTTTTAAAAACCATGCTTGTAACAAACAAACAAAACAAACAAACAAACAAAAAAAAACACAATAAAAAAATGAAAAAAAGAAAAAAATAAAAAAAAAAACCATGCTTGTATGTAGAATGGATGTAGATTCTAGGCTCAGATAAACTTACAGGTTTTTCATCTTTATGTGCAGTGGGGCACTTGAAAGTGGATCACAGGAACATTCTTTATTGTTGGGATATTTACATTTTCTAGATATCTAGAATCCCCGGCCTCTTTCTTAAAGGTCAGCATTCTGTAATGGGTATTTCCTCACTGAGAACTACTGAAATTATTCCAACCATCTCATTTTCCGGACCAGGTACTAAGGCTTAGAAAAAGTTTCCTTTTTTTTTTTTCGGTACCTGAGCCTTAAGACATAAAACTTAGAAAGTACTGACAGCTGAATGTTCTGCCTTTTGGGCCAAAGAACTGGAAGGGAATCAATCTGTGGGAAGGTTAGAGAGAGGCATATGAAGAGCCAGAGATAGGAAAGAGAGAGAGAGGAGAAAGAGAGTATATCTGCAGCAGTGGCAGGTGGGCACCAGATATTTTTGGGGTCCAGCTGCTAACCTGGTCTCTGCGTGGATGTGCCCACGTATATGTCCTGCTTATTAAAAATCAATTTCATTGAGGTATAATTCACGTGCAACAAAAATAATTGCTTTTAAGTATTTAGATTCAAAGAAATTTGATGAACTTTAATGCTGTAGACAGTCATGTAATTACCACCACAATCAAAATCTAGAATAGTTCCTTCAATCCTCAAAGCATAACCTGTGGAACTTGAGTTCCACATGATACTCCATGATTTTTTTTGTTAAAAAAAAGCTTTGTTGAGCTTATAGACAATAAAGCTGCGTGTAACTGGATACTTTGACATATGTGTATACCCATGAAACCATCACTCTAATCAAGATAATGAACACCTCTATTACACCCAAAATTTCTTCCACTTCTTTGTAATCCTTCCCTCCCATCCCTCTTTACCTCAACCAGAGAAACCACTGATCTGCTTTGTGTAACTATAGATTAGCTTGTATTGCCTAGGGATTTTTATAAACGAAATCATGCACTTCTTTTTGATCTGCTTCTTTTCATTTAGCAATTTATTATTATTTTTTTACATTCATCCATATTGTTTGTTGCAAGTATCAGTAGTTAATTGCTGAGTAGTATTCTGTTGGGTGAATATGCCACAATTTGTTGGACATTTCGGGTTGTTTCCAGCTTGAGATTATTACAAATAAAGTTGCTATGAACATTCATGTACAGGTCTTCATGGGAACATAATATTTCTTTTTCTCTTGGGAAAATATTTAGGAGTGGAGTGGTTGGATCCTATGTTATCCTTATGTTGTTATTTTTTTTTTTTAAAACTTCGATGTGTTTGCAAAACATCCATTCACAGCATTATCTTATTTCTTTGGCTGCATGGCTTGTAGGATCTTAGCTCCCCAACCAGGAATCAAACCTGGACCCCCAGCAGTGAATGCATAGAGTCCTAACCACTGGACCACCAGGGAATTCCCTCCCTTCTATTATTCTTTTTTTAATTTTTTAAAAATTTATTTATTTATTTATTTTATTTTCGGCTCTGCTGGGATCTTCATTGCTGCCTGGGTTTTCTCTGCTCCCTAGTGGCAGTGCACAGGCTTCTCTTGTCACGGAGCCTGGGCTGTGGAGTGCAGGCTCAGTAGTTGTGGCACACGGGCTTAGCTGCTCTGGGATCTCCCCAGACCAGGGATCGAACCTGTGTCTTCTACATTGGCAGGTGGTTTCTTTACCACTGAGCCACCAGGGAAGCCCCACCGTATGCTATTCTTAATAATCTACTTTCCTTTTTGGCTGAACCGGATCAATTTAGGGTTGGTCAAGGCCCCGCAGCCGGAGAGGGACTCAGTTCTTCCCTCTCGAGTGTCTCTGAGCTGCCTCTGGTCTTGTGTGAGCCCCTTGTCTTCCTGAGCACGTCTCAATGGAGAAGCTATGTCGGCTTACATAAGCACACTGACCTCTTGCCTCTTGCCAGAGTCTAAAATCATGAAATCTTTTGCAAGCGTGCTTTCGCTGCCTCTGGACTGGAATGTTAAGTGCCAGTGGAGTTGTCTGGCTTAACAGTCTGATCAAAATGTGCCTGTGGATGGACAAGGTCAGTGATTGACTCTGTGGAAGGAGAGCCTTAGATGAAAAGACGGTTTGAGGAACAGGGAGTCATAGGGATGAGCTGAGAACGAGGCTCATACATTCAGAACAGCTTCAAGACAGTGGCAGCATGTTTTCACATTTGTTTATTTCTGAAAAAGGAATGCATTCAGATGGCTCAAAAATTCAAGAGCTTGGGTGGGTATACAGCATTGTGAAAAGTCTGTCTCTTACCCACATCCCCACTTCCTCTTCCCGGAGGCAAACCACAACTCCTCCCTCCCCAGTTCTTGTTTATCCTTCCAGAGATTTGCATATACTAAAATTTGCATACACAAATACATATGTGTATATCTTGTGTGTGTGTAGCACTTTTACACAAGTGCTAACAGGCCAAGCATGTTGTCGTACATTTTTATTTTTTCACTTTACTTATCTTAGAACTTGTACATAGTACAGTGAAGAGAGTCTGCTCATTCTTTTTTTTTTTTTTTTTAACATTTACATAGAATTTTACTGTGCTGGATTTAACCTGCTGAGGTAGCATTTGACCACCAGTATTGGTACGACAACAGTTGACAGGGTGAATAATTTTAGTTTGCACAGTAAATCATGTCAGAGTTATAGGTGGATTCTCTAAGCCTGCTGGGCTGTGATGTCATCTCAGGGAAGGCAGACTAAGGAGAAGGTAACATTTCTGAGCACTTGATATGCCGAAGGGTTCATAAAGCAGTGATTCTTCTACTTTGGTGTCTTGGAGAACTACCAGGGGAGCTAATTAAAAGTGAGGCCAAGCAGGCGCCCCCCTCCTTCACAGCCCCAGAAGTTCTGATTCATTGGAGCTGGCAGAGGAGGAGAGCATAGATTTTCATAAAGGTGGTCCTCAGACTCGGCTTTGAGGAAAGCCCGGCTCTGCAGAGGGAAAAGCAGGAGAAGTCACTGAGGAATTCATTAATTCAAATTATTAAAATCATTTCATTCCTATGTTTTTAAACCTGAGAAGAATTCATGAAGGAGAAAATAATTTTTTCAAACAGTTTGGAAGGCTCAGCAGTCTCCCCACCCCTGCCTCCCAGTTCTCTCTCCTTAGAGACAACAAATTCTTCCAGTTATTATTTTTGTAGAGCCATTCAGTTCCTACTGGGCTTCCCTGGTGGCTCAGTGGTAAAGAATCTGCTTGCCAATGCAAGAGATGCTGGAGACACGGGTTCAATCCCTGGGTCGGGAAGATCCCCTGGAGGAGGAAATGAAAACCCACTCCAGCATTCTTGCCTGAAAAATTCCATGGACGGAGGAGGCTGCCGGGCTAGAGTCCATGGGGTCACAGAGAGTCAGACTGAGCAATTTGAGCACACATGCAAAGTTCCTACAGCACTGCAGGGAGCACCTCTGTGACAGAGGAAGTAGGCCTTGTTCCTTGTTAGAGGCAATGAGAAGAGCACTTTTCTCACTGTTTGAGAAAGGTAACCAACTTGGATTTGGGAGTGCTGGGTCAAATGCCTTAAATATCAGTGATTCCCTGTAGGCCAGGAACCGACCTCAGGATTTTACATGCATTATTTTCCTTAAGGAAGAGACTCTTGAGAGTCCCTTGGACAGCAAGGAGATCCAACCAGTCAATCCTAAAGGAAATCAACCCTGAAGATTCATTGGAAGGACTGATGCTGAAGCTGAAGCTCTTATACTTTGGCCACTTAATTCGAAGGGCTGACCCATTGGAAAAGACCCTGATGCTGGGAAAGATTGAGGGCAGGAGAAGAAGCGGGCAACAGAGGATGAGATGGTTGGATGGCATCATTGACTCAATGGACATGAGTCTGAGCAAACTCTGAGAGATAATGAAGGACAGGGAAGCCTGGAGTGCTGTAGTTCACGGGGTCGCAGGGAGTTGGACACGACCAAGTGACTGAGTAGCAACAACAGTCTCAGTTAATCTTTCAATGAACTTTTTACAGAGAGCAAAACCAGGCCGAGAGATTTAGATATTACCTGGGGTGGGGGTGGTGTGGGGCTCACACAGCTAAAGTAATGAAACCAGGGTTTTGAATTTAGGTTTAAAACCCTTGGTCTTAAACACTGTTTGGAGGACCAACCACTCAGTCACTGGGCATTTGGAGAAAAGCTCTCCATCACCTGCACTTCTTGGGCCTCCATCATACTTGGTGGAAACCACGCATTCGTTGTCTTTTTCCCCCTTGAGAGCTTTGTGAGGGCATGTCTGCATCTTGTCCTCCGCTGTAGACAGGGCACGTGCCCTTGGGAGGGACAGTGGGCACCCAAAAAAGGACTCCTCCACTGGGATTTGGACAGAATCCAGGAAAGGTGAAATCCCATAAATGTTGCAGTTCCTCAGCCCAGTAATTTTTTTAGAATTGTTTTAATTTTTAAAAATTTATTTATGTGTTTATTTATGGCTGTGCTGGGTCTTCATTGCTGCAGGGGCTTTCTCTAGTTGGGGTGAGTGGGGGCTACTCTCAAGTTGCAGTGCGTGGGCTTCTTATCATGGGGGCTTCTCTTGGTGGGGAGTGTGGGCTCCAGAGTGTGTGGGCTTCAGTAGTTGCTGTTCATAGGTCTACTTGCCCCACGGCACAGGAAACCCTCCCGGACCAGGGAGGAACCTGTGTCCCATGAACCGGCAGGCAGATGCTCAACCACTGGACTATCAGTGAAGTCCCTAGAATTGTTTTAATTTTTAATAAGTGTTTCCTAATTACAGACGGATGTATGCTCAATACAGTTCAGAAAATAATTTTAAAAAATCTAAATATCCGTAATTGCATCACCAGGAAAAAATCCTTGACCTTTCCCTCATCTTGTCTGCCCATTTTATATACACATATGTATATATACACATACACATGTATATATATGTACATATTATATGTTATAAATAACATCATATGAACTTCTCGGGTGGTGCTAGTGGTAAAGAACCTGCCTGCCAATGCAGAAGACATAAGAGATGCGGGTTCGATCCCTGGGTTGGGAAGATCTCCTGGAGGAGGGAATGGCAACCCGCTTCAGTATTCTTGCCTGGAGAATCCCATGGACAGAGGAGCCTGGTGGGCTATGGTCCATAGGGTCTCACAGTCAGACACCACTGAAGTGGCTTAGCACACACGCATGCACATTACATCATATATATAAAATGTAGGCAGGCAAGGTCATTATATATATTTATGTATAATAATATATGATGTGTATGTATATATATAATATGTATCTACCTATCTATCTATACATCACTGACCATTGCTCTCCCATTTCCCCCTGTATAATCTCCACTCGTAGGGCTCCAAGGAGGTCCCTGGGGGGTTTTTGCCAGCATAGTGCTAGACCCACACTGGCTTGCTTCTACATGAAAGGAAAAAGATGGCAGTATTTCAGGGAATTCGGGGAGCCTGGCCTGCCTTGTGTTTTAGCACACAGGAGCCTCCAGCCTTATCCATTACCCTGCGGTGCTGACTGAAGGGTCATCAGTGACCGCTGGGTCACAGAAGGATCCTCAGGAGCCCTCACTCTGGAAGAGACGCGGTGTTCCCAAGGGACCCACATGTCTGCTCCCTGCGGTCTTTCTAATCTCACAGTAAACAAACATCTTGACCTCCTGTTTACAGTTTCCCTTGCTTTTCGTTACTGTGGGTCAGTCCTCTGGAGATAGAACACTTCTGGGGCACTCACAGACTTTAGCTTCTACTTTTGCAGAGTGGAGCCAGCCTGAACACCTGCCAGTTTCCCTACAGATTCACTGTCTTCTCTCTGAGCCCCAGGAAGGTTCACAGCTACAGGGCTGCGGTAGATTGCATTTCTGTTTAAACTATTCACTGTCCATCCTGGAGGAGGGTTATACCACGTCTCTGTTCTGTTGAATTCAGGAGTGGCCACAAGATGTGATTTGGTCAATAAAATGTTGGTGCCAATGGCCATGTCACTTGTAAACAGATGTTTTCAGCCAGCTTGTGGTCTGCTGTCTTTTTCTTTCTTTCTACCAAGAGTCCAGCAATGTCCCCGAGAGGGTCTGCCCCTTCAGCCTGGACTGACAATAACACGGAGTAGGCACAAGCTGACCTAAGATGACATTTGACATGAGTGAGAAGTCCTTATTTGTCAGAGAAAAAAGAAACTGTCCCTAACATCTTGAGGTCATTTGTTGCTACAGCATAATTGAGTCCATCCTGCATATCTGTTACACTGGCCTTGGGCATGTTACTTGATCTCTTTGAACTTGACCATCCCCATCTGTAAAATGGGGAAAATTGTGCTTACTTCATTTACAGGGTTTTTTGAGGCTTTTACAAGCAATGGGTTGAAAGCACCTGGCCTAGATCCTGGAACTCAGTGACTGCTTATTAAATGCTAGGTGAATCTCAACCTAATCAGCAACTGGAGAAAGACCAGACACAGACTGGTATCTGGTGGCCTTCCCTTAAAAAGCCAGATTTCTATCTATCACAGATATCTATCACTGATTTCACAATAGCACTATTCACAATAGCTAAAAGATAGGACAAGCCAAATACCCATAAATGGATGAATAAGTAAACAAAATGTGATGCAGACATACAATAGCATATTATTCAGCCTAAAAAAGAAGGAAATTCGGACACAGGCTGCAGTGTGTATGAACCTTGAAGACATTATGCTAAGTGAAATAAACCAGACACAAAAGACCAAATAATGTAGGAGTCTCCTTATGTGACTACTAGAGTAGTCAATTTATAGAGACAGAAAGTAAAGTGGAGGTTACCCAGGGTTGGAAGGAGGGGGTTGGGGAAATTCAATGGGTGTAGAGTTTGAGTTTGTAAAGATGAAAAAGTTCTGGACATGGAAGGTGGTGGTGGTTGCTCAACAATGTGAATGTACTTAATACCACTGAGTGAATGAGTGAGTGAAAGTTGCTCAGCCGTGTCCGACTCTTTGCGACCCCATGGTATATACAGTCCATGGAATTCTCCAGGCCAGAATACTGGAGTGGGTAGCCTTTCCCTTCTCCAGGGGATCTTCCCAACCCAGGGATCAAACACAGATCTCCTGCATTGCAGGAGGATTCTTTACCAGCTGAGCCACAAGGGAAGCCCTAATACCACTGAACTATACACTTAAAATGGTTAAAATGGTAAATTTTATATTATGTGTATTTTATCACAATTTTATTTACTTTTTGAAAATTGAATCATTTGTCATTGTATTATTGAGTTGTAGAGTTCCTTATATACCTGAATATGATATGATATATACCCTTATCAGACGTATGATTTGCAGTTACCTTCTCCCATTCTGTGTATCATCTTTTCCACCTGAACTCTTGTTTAATCAATATTTTTTGTTTTGTTTTTTAAATTTTAATCAGTATTCTTTAATTGAAGTATAATGTTCTTGCCTGGAAAATCCTATGGACAGAGGAACCTGACAGGCTACAGTCCATAGGGTTGCAGAGTCAGACGCAATGGAGACCGAATACCACCTATAGTTGACTTACAATGTTGTGTTAACTTCTGCTGTACCGCAAAATGATTCAGTTATACAAATATATACATTCTCTTTTAAATATTCTTTTCCATTATGGTTTATCACAGGATATTGAATATAGTCCCAGGTGCTATAGAGTAGGACCTTGTGGTTTTATCCATTCTCTATGTAATAGTTTGCATCTGCTAACTTCAGCCTCTTACTCCATCCTTCCCCTAACTCCCTCCTGCTTGACAACGTCTGTTCTCTATGTCCATAATTCTGTTTATATTTCATAGATAGGTTCATTTGTTTAATATTTTATTTTCATTTATTTTTAAATTGGAGTATAATTGCTTTACAATATTGTATTAGTTTCTGCTGTATAACAGTGTGAATCAGCTATATGTATTGTGTTGTATTTTAGATTTCCCATATAAGTATTTTATCACAATTCTGTAAAGCTGGATAAAGCTTCCTTTTCCTTAAAAAAAAAAACAAAAACCCTCACTCCTTTTTTTAGTCTGCTTTGTCTTGGGCAGACCTCATTTGGAGTCTTCTCTTGCTCTGGGCCACAAAATTTTATCTTTTCCTTTATTATTATTTTTATTATACACATCACACATGGTCATCATTAAAAAAATTAAAATGCAGATAAGCAGAAAGAAAAGAAATTTACCCATGAACTCACCCTGCAAGGATAACCACTGTTAACGGTTTGGTGTATCTCATTCCAAACAGTTTTCTAAGCACTTACACATATAATTACACATGCATCTATATGCATTTATACAAACTTACATTTAAACATAAAATCAGGTCATATTATATATACTGACATAAAAACCTGCTTTTTAAAATACAAAATAATAAACACATGAACAGTTTTCCACATTAACAAGTATAGATATGCATTATAATTTTATTTTTACTATTAACTTTTTGCATTGAATTTTATTTTTAAATTTAATTTTATTTTAAAAAATCATTTATTTTGGCTGCAGTGGGTCTTAATTGCTTCACAGGGGCTTTCTCTAGTTGCAGTGAATGGAGGCTACACTCTAGTTTCACTTTGCAGGCTTCTCTTTGGGGTAGCTTATCTTGTTGCAGATCACGGGCTCTAAGGCACTTGGGCTTCAGTAGTTGTAGCACGTGGACTCAGTAGTTGTGGCTCGCTGTGCATAGGCTTAGATGCTCTGTGGCATGTGGTATCTTTCTGGACCAGGGATAGAACTGCTGTCTCCTGCTTTGGCAGGTGGATTCTTTACCACTGAGCCACCAGGGAAACCATGGATGTAACATCTTTATTTAACCAATTCCCCGTTGATCGACATTAGGTTGTCCAGTTGTTTTTGTTAATATAAGCAAGCCTGTGGCAAATGTAATAATAATGGTATAACTTATTATTTCCTATACCAGATTCTCTGCTAAACTCTTTACAAGTTATTATTTAATCTTCACAAGAATCCTAGAAAGTAATACATTTATAATCTCTGTTTTATAGGTGAGGAGACTGCAATTCACAAAGATTAAGTCACTTGTCTATATCATCCAGCAAGTGACTTTCAACACTGAATGGAGCTCTGCCTGGTATATTGCAGTCCATCCTCTTTCCTCTAAATTGTGCTGTGTCCCAACTCCTGAAATAGGGCTCCTTAAATTCCCTCTCTTGTGGCCACAGAATGGGAGGTATTTGTGGGTAAGGAGCCTGCAAAGTCCCCCATCTAACTCTTTTGAAACCTAAATGAAGCCAAAAATTTGCACACCCATTTTCCCTTACGAAAGTTTACATACTTGCCAACAAGCATACCATGTCTTCTCTGGGGGCTGTCCAGGAGGTCTTAGATCTAGGTCATCACTGTCAGGGAGCAGACCCAGAACTGCCTGAGGTCATGTGCTCTTGATCTGCAAGTTTGTCTATTGTCTGCTCAACCCCAAGAGACACACTGGGTGCTCTCCAAGTTTCTCTCTAGCTGAGGCTTAGAGATTGGCCAACCCAACCCAAAGTCTTGTGCTTCCTTGCCAAACAGAGCAGGTGTTCCTGTGGGTCCAGGCCTTTGGCCTCCCTGTGTACAAGTAGCAGCCACTGAGGGTTGATTTTTTGTCAGCTAGCTACTTGGGTAACTGCTTCTCTAGATACAGAGCCTGCTTCCCCTTGTTTGTACAAGGGGAAGTTAAAACGCGTGTTAAAAGGCAAGTTAAAATTACAAGTTAAAAAGCATGTTGTTAGGTTAATACAAATTTAGAATTGTTACATCTTCCTGGTAAATTGGATTTTTATCGTTATGAAATGACCACATCTCCCCATTATGAAATGTTTTTGACTTCAAAGTCTGTAATTTTATTATGTTATTCTGTAACTAATGTAGCCATGTCAGCTTTCACTTCAGTTCAGTTGCTCAGTCATGTCCAACTCTTTGCGACCCCATGGACTGCTGTACACCAGGCTTCCCTGTCCATCAGCAACTCCTGGAGCTTACTCAAACTCATGTCCATTGAGTTGGTGATGCCATCCAAACATCTCATCCTCTGTTGTCCCCTTCTACTCCTGCCTTCAATCTTTCCTAGTCTCAGGGTCTTTTCCAGTGAGTCAGTTCTTCACATCAGGTTGCCAAAGTATTGGAGTTTCAGCTTTAGCATCAGTCCTTCCAAAGATTATTCAGGACTGATTTCCTTTAGGGTGGACTGGTTTGATCTCCTTACAGTCCAAGGGACTCTCAAGCATCTTCTCCAACACTGCAGTTCAAAAGCATCAATTCTTCGGCACTCAGCTTTCTTTATAGTCCAACTCTCACATCTATACATGACTACGGGAAAAATCATAGCTTTGACTAGATGGACCTTTGTTGGTAAAGTAATGTCTCTGCTTTTTAATATGCTATCTAGATTGGTCATAGCTTTTCTTCCAAGGAGTAAGCATCTTTTAATTTCATGGCTGCAGTCACCATCTGCAGTGATTTTTGGAGCCCCCCCCCCAAAATAAAGTCTCTCACTGTTTCCATTGTTTCCCCATCTATTTGCCATGAAGTGATGGGACTGGATGCCATGATCTTAGTTTTCTGAATGTTGAGTATTAAGCCAACTTTTTCACTCTCCTCTTTCACTTTCATTAAGAGGCTCTTTAGTTCTTCCCTTCCTGCCTTAAGGATGGGGTTATCTGCATATCTGAGGTTATTGATGTTTCTTCTGGAAATGTTGTCCATCTTGTGCTTCATCCAGCCCAGCATTTTGCATGATGTTATAGAAGTTAAATAAGCAAGGTGACAATATACAGCCTTGTATACTGAATATTGTATATTGAAAGGAAATATACTCCTTTCCTGATTTGGAACCAGTCTGTTGTTTCATGTCCAGTTCTAACTGTTGTTTCTTGACCTGCACACAGATTTCTCAGGAGGCAGGTCAGGTGGTCTGCTATTCCCATCTCTTGAAGAATTTTCCACAGTTTGTTGTGATCCACACAGTCAAAGGCTTTAGCGTAGTCAGTAAAGCAGAAGTAGATGTTTTTCTGGAACTCTCTTGCTTTTTCGATGATCCAATGGATGTCAGCAATTTGATCTCTGGTTCCTCTGCCTTTTCTAAACCCAGCTTGAACATCTGGAAGTTTATGGTTCACGTACTGTTGAAGCCTATGTACTGTCAACTGTGTCTCTTACATCTCCTGCATTGGCAGGCAGGCTCTTTATCACTAATGCCACCTGGGAAGCCCATAGGCAATATATAGTTGAATTTTTATTATCCACTCTGGCAATCTTTGCCTTTCAAATGAAATATGTATTTTTAAACCTTAAGATAAGCTTATCACTAGTTACAGTCAGCATTCGTTTGGCTTCATTTAGCTTCCTTGGTAGCTTAGACTGGAAAGAATCTCCCTGAAATGCAGGAGACCAGGGTTCGGTCCGTGGGTCAGGAAGATCCCTTGGAGTAGGGAGTGGCAACCCATTTCAGTATTCTTGCCTGGTGAATTCCATGGACAGAGGAGCCTTGTGGGCTACAGTGGGTTGCAAAGAGTCAGGCATGACTGAGTGACTAACACACACAAACACACACACACACGGGATCATTTTTTGTCTGCCTGTAATATATTTAGAATGTCTTCAGTATATTTGATTTACTAGTGACAAATTGTTTCAGTTTTGTTTGTCTGAAAATGTCACCTTTATGGTTGCTTTTCTCCCCAGTGTCTAACATGTTGGAAGAGAACAAATGTCAATTCAAAATTTTACACTTAGCAAAATTATCCTTCAAGAATGAAGATAAAATGAAGACATATCATTCCACTGAACTCTTGGTTCTTTTCATTCTGAACCTGCTCTTCCCTGGCAATCCCAATAATTTGGGCAGGGAGCACAAAAATATTGAGGTTATCTAAGATTCATCTTCTTTTTACTTCATCTCATATCCTGTTTTTTGTTAAGTCTTGTAAACTCTATTACAATCTAACCACTTTTCCTGCTTCCACTTCTACTATGTTTGCTTAAACTACCATAATCTCTCACCCAATTGGTATCTCTGCTTCCTGTCTTACTACCCACATGATGTCGACACAACATCCTTTTATAATGCAAAGGAGATATTGCTATTTTCCTACTCAGAACCCTCCAATGTCTTCCCATCACATTTAGCATAAAATGCATAGTATCCTTGCATGATGTCCATGATGCAGGCTTCCCTGCCTCTCTCACTTCATTTCCACACCCCCCTCACCCTGTACCTCGTTCACTGAGCTCTAGCCACAGCGGACTCCTGTCGTTCCTCAAATATGCCCAGATTGCTTTCATCTCAGCATCCTCCCACATGCTCCTCCTTCTGCCTGGAGTCCTCCCCCTAGACTGAGCTTGCTCCCTCCCTCACTTCATTCCCACCTCTGCCCAAATGTTAACTCATCTTCAGTGAGGGCTTCCCTTGAACTCCCTTTCTAAAATAAAGTCCTCTCACTCACTATCCTCTTCTCTGCTTAGATTTTTGTCATAACAATGATGACTATCTGACCTTACTTCAAAAGGACTAGAGTGTAAACTTCAGGGGCACAGTAACTTTATTTTATTCACTGTATTCATCCCTAGTGTCTCAAACCATCCCTGCCAGAGAGGAAATTGTCAATAAATACCTACTGAATAAATGGATCTTCACAGTTGTCTATTTTGTAATGAGAATGCATATTAAAATATTTTAATGCAAATGTAGCCCATGTATCTAATCTCATCAGTTTGTTACTACAAAGTTGGGTTTAATTGCCTGATTGCTTTTTCATATTCAACTTATAATGACTTTACATTCCATTCATGTGATGGCAAATCCTGTCTTTCCTCAAAGGGCCCTGCAGTTATCTCTGGGGGTCCCAACAGAAGAGCTACTGGAGTGATGTACTAGAGTTGGCATGTAGAACCTCCCAAGAGCTGATAGTTAAATATTCAGGAATTCTGCGAGCTGGTTGTTACACTGTGGTAGCTTGAAATTGAGTTACAGGGGAAATATTTATACCCTGGAAATCAGAGAATGCTATAAATCAAAGATTTTTTTTAATAATTAAAATATTTATTTATTTGGGTCTTAGTTATAGCACGCAGGATCTTCGTTGCAGTGCACAGACTCTCTAGTTGTGATGCGCAGGCTCAGTAGTTGTGGCTCAGGGTCTTAGTTGCTCCCTGGCATGTGGGGTCTTAGTTCCCCGACCAGGAATCAAACCCATGTCCCCTGCCTTGCAAGGCAGATTCTTAACTACTGGACCACCAGGCAAGTCCCTAGGGTGCTTTTTTAAATTAAATTTTTTCCCCTGGAGCCAGTTTATCAGTCCAGGTTTCCCCAAACTAATTAGTAAATTACTGTCTCCAGGTGGTACCAGCTCCCCTCCTCCTGAGGCCAGGTGGAAAGCTCTTGGAGAACCCTGCCCACTGCCACTGCCCATCTGGAGAAGGCCAATGCCCCTGCCAAGGCTATATCACATACTCTCAGGGAACCAAGGGTAAAACTAAGGACTGCTTATCCAGTAGATACGGAATGAAGGGGCTCTTTGAAGATATAGGGTTTCTCCAAAACCTCCCTCAGCTTCTCCTCTTACCAGCTGACTTTGAAAACTCTTAGACCTTTTTTTTTTTAATCAAGTCTCCATAGTGGCAGTGCCGAAGCATGGCTTGATGACTTTATCCCTCCCGTGAAGGACTTGTAGTTGCATTTCCATACCTATTCTTCATTCTTCCTTACTATAGCTGTGATGCCAGAGCAGCAAAATGGCAGAGCAGGAGATAAAACAGGCCACCATGAGGGCACTGGAGACAAAATAAAATCCCTTGACTCGCTTAAGCGATTGTAACTGGCTTACCTGCTGCCTGACCAATTCCTAACTGAAACACTTCTCTATAATATCCATAATGTCCCCCAAACCAGTTAAGTAAAGTGTATTTTCCATGCGAGTGCAGTATCAAAACCAGAGCCCTAAGCATCCTCCCCGCAACCTGATGACCGCCTCCAGGCCACTATGCAGACTCCGGAGCTGTTCTTGCAGGTCCATCCATGTCCCTTCTGGCATGTACTGCACCATCCCTCCCCAAGCAGAGATGCCCAGAAGCAAGGGGTATCCAGAAGGCATTTCTCCTGAACCTGCTCCCTCCACAGAGCAAAGCCTTTATGTTGAGGAAATAGCCGAGTGTGGGTTTTTAGACTTGTGGTTTCAGCCCTGACACTTAAAAGCATCTGGAGGAAAGTCATTCATTGAAACGTCAGTTTTCTTATCTGTATAATGTGGTCAATACACCCAGGCTCATAGGGTTGATTGCTGTAAGGATTAAATGAGGAAATGCCCAGAGTAAGTTCTCAGTGGGTATTGGCTCTTATAGACAGGGCTGTAATGAACCTTACGGTCCATACTTATCACAACCAATCATTTCCTTAGGATAAATTCCTAGAAGAGGAATTTCTGGGTTACAGTTTCTGCTCATTTAGAATACAGTTTCTGCTCATTTTCAGATACTGAAAATTGTTCTCCAGAAGGGTTTTTCCCATTTCTCCAGAACTTCATTATCTTTGTTGATTTTTTTAAAGGCAAAAATAGTATCTCACCTTTTTCTTATTAATTTTTAAGTCGGAAGTATCTTTAATGACTCATAAGGTCAATCGCTTTCTCACATTTGTTGATCGTTTGAATTTCTTTTGCAAATTTTCTACTTTTACCTTTTGCCTGCTTTTCTGTTGGGTCTTCAGAGGTGAGGGACACGGAAGAGCTGAAGTTGGTTTGGCTGATGCAGTGGCAGAGGAAATGACAATTAATAGATGGATCTGAGAGAAGTTTAAGTGGTTTAAGTTTACATGGTGGTTTTGATGATGGTTTGGATATGGGTAGAACAGAAGAGAAGGCAGTTAAGGATGACATCCAGGTTTCTGGTTTCTTCAGTTGGTGGGAGTGGGAGTTTCTTTATTTCTTCTGGTTAGGTGTAAGTGACCTCTTCTGCAATAGGGAAGATTGGGAAAGAAGATGATGCTTTTTCTTTTGGACATTTGAGTTTGAGATGCCCTGTGGAATATCAAAGGCTAGTAAACAGTTGGGTTTGCAGGTCTGGAGCTCTGAAGACAGATGTGAGTTGTAGTTGCTGCTCTGCTCCTGGAGACCATGAAGAAGGAAGACCTAGAGAAATGGGAGACATCCCAATACTAAAAAGATGGAGAGAAAAAGATGACTGGGAAGGAGAGATGGGAAAATAAGTGAAAAACCAGGCATTGGAGGGGCCATGGAAGCCAAGGGAAGAGAATGTATCAAGAAGGAGAAGGGAGTGAACAATGTCCAATTAAGAATAAGACAAAAGCTGAGATATGTCCGTTCAAGTTTCCACATGAGCAGGAGTAGTTTAATGGTGTGACAGTGGTGGAATCGAGCTATAGGGGGTTGAGGAATGAGGGTGAGGAAGCAGACGTCCAATGCCAGGTCTCTATAGGTTTGGAACCGCTGAGGAAGCAAGAGTCAAGGACTGGCTGGAGTGGCCTTGCCTCTTTCCCCACACCTTCCACCAGTTCTGGATTTGGCCATTTTTTACTCTTCATCTGCCTGATAGGTTAACATGCCTTCTCATTATTTTTATTTTCACTTATTTAATTGTCAGTGCAGTTGATTGGTTATTTCTTCTTTTTAGAAAAGTCTCCTGTCCCCAGGTTGCTAGACTCAACAAATAAAAATATGCACTCCCCAGTTAATATGAACTCCAGATAAAGAAGAAATTCTTCTCTAGGATGTCCCAAATATTTCATAGGCACTCTTTGTTTTTGCTGACAAATTTCTCCTTGCCCCAAGGTGATAAAAAATATTCACCTGTTCATGTTTCTAGTACATTATCATTTCACTTAGATTTTTTTCTCATTAAATTAAAAAAACATCTTTTCATGGGTCTCAAATTCTGTGACAGCTTTTCGGTCAAGTGTTTTTTGAAGCCATCTCATGTTTATTTTGTGAGATACAGTTCGAATTTAATGTTTTCCTAAATGGTTGGGAAGTTGTTCCAGCACTACTTATTGAATAATCTAACAATTCATCATGATTTAGAAAACTATCTTTATCACATCAATTTTTTTTTTTTTTTGGCTATGCTGTATGGCTTCAGGAACTTAGTTCCCCAATCAGGGATGGAACCCAGGCCCCCTGCAGTGGAAGCACCGAGTCCTAACCACTGGACTGCCAAGGAATTCCCTCATATAAAATTCTTTTACACACTTTGGTCTCATCTTTCTATTCTGTTTCATTGTCATTTGTCTACTGTGTTCTACTAATCATTTAAAAACTTTTTTTCCTGTATTTCAGGATGCTCTGACATCTTGGGGTCTTACTAACCCTGAAGAGACTGCCTCTCCCAGGGCTAGAGAAGCTAACTCCTAGAGATGGTAAACACAAGTTGCCTGCAAGCACACATATGCAAAGGAAAGTGAAAAAGCTGGTTTAAAACACAACATTAAAAAAAAATTAAGATCATGGCGTCCCTTCCCATTACTTCATGGCAAATAGAAGGGGACAAAGTGGAGGCAGTGACAGATTTTCTTTTCTTGGGCTCCAAAAACAGCGGACTGTGCCTGTAGCCATGAAATTAAAAGATACTTGCTCCTTGGAAGGAAAGCCATGACAAACCTAGATAGCATATATTAAAGCAGAGACATCACTTTGCTGACAAAGGTCCATCTAGTCAAGGCTATGGTTTTTCCAGTAGTCATGTATGGATGTGAGAGTTGGACCCTAAAGCAGGTTCAGTGCCAAAGAATTGATGCTTTTGCACTGTGATGTTGGAGAAGACTCTTGAGAGTCCCTTGTAGAGCAAGATCAAACCAGTCAATCCTAAAGAAAATCAACCCTGAATATTCATTGAAAGGACGGATGTTGAAGCTGAAACTCCAGTACTTTTGCCACCTGATGTGAAGAGCTGACTCACTGGAAAAGACCCTGATGCTGTGAGAGAGTGAGGGCAAAAGGAGAGGAGGGTGGCAGAGGGTGAGATGGTTAAATATTGTCACTGACCCAATGGAAATGAATTTGAGCAAATTCCAGGATATAGTGAAAGAGAGAGGAACCTGGCATACTCCAGTCCATGAGGTCATGAAGAGTTGGACATGACTCAGCAACTGAACAACAAAAACAACACAAATGCAAAGCGACCAACCCAAAACCCATATCCACAATCACATTCTCTATCTACCTCTCTCACCAGACCAACATTCCTCTTGCCCTAAATTACCCTAGGGTCACGTACCAGACAACTAGGGGACCATTCCCAGAGCAGCTGAAATTTTTCAGACTGACCAATCTTAAACCTGTTTAGTTGTTTCCCTCATGAAAACCACAATAAAGGCCCTGGCCTGTGGTTTCCTCTTCCTCCTTCCTCCTGACCTGCCTGGATTTCTTCTTTACCTGTCCTGGCATGGCCCGGCATGGCCAGTCCTCTAGGGAACTGTAAATAATAAACTCTTCTTTCAAAGGCAGTTAGTTGTGCTTGCATCTATCACCCTGTCATACCTGATTAAAACAAAATCCCAGGCACATTTAAAAACATCTGTTCCAGTACCATACTGTTTTAACTTCTAAAAGGTAATATTTTAATGGATGGGCAAGTCCTTTCTCTTATTTTTCAGACTTTCCCTGAATATTATTACAGTTTTATTCTTCAAATTGTCTTTAGAATTGCTCTGTTAAATTTGAAGAAAAGGTCTTTTGGGATTCTGAGTTGGAATGTGTGAATTTTTTCATTAATTTGAGGAAAATATTTGGATTTTAAATATTGAGTGTTTCTATTTAAGAAGTTTCCAGGTTCTCTTCCATGACCCTCAATAGACTTTTTCCACCAGAAAGTTTATTTCTAGTTACTTTATGTCTTTACTGATATTATGAATGGAACTCCTTCCCATTGTAATTTCTAATGGCTTTTTATTTGATTCTTATATATTTATTTTGTAAATTGGGCATGTTCTGGGACTCAATTTTTTAAAATTTATTTTATTGAAGTATAGTTTTTAAAAATTTGTATTGCAGTATAGTCGATTTACAATGTTGTGTTAATTTCTACTATACAGCAAAGTGATTCAGTTATACATATACATACATTCTTTTTCATATTCTTTTCCATTATGATTTATCACAAGATATTGGGTTCCTCTGGCGACTCAGACAGTAAATAATCTGCCTGCAATGCTGGAGACCTGGGTTCGATCACTGGGTAGGGAAGATCTACCTGGAGAAGGAAATGGCAACCCACTCCAGTGTTCTTGCCTGGAAAATTCCATGGACAGAAGAGTCCATGGGGTCACAAAGGGTTGAACGTGACTGAGCAACTAACACCTTACTTCACTTCACTGAATATAGGTCCCTGTGCTATACAGTAGGACCTTGCTGCTTATCCCTCCTATATGTAGCAGTTTGAATCTGCTAATCCCAAACTCCCAGTTCTACCCACCACCCCCTGCCACATCTTGGCAACTAGAAGTATGTTCTCTATATCTGTGAGTCTTTTTTTGTTTCATAGATATATTCATTTGTACAGTATTTTACATTCCACAAGTAAGTGATATCATATGGTATTTGTCTTTCTCTTTCTGAGTTACTTCTCTTAGTATGATAATCTCTAGGCTGGACTCAATATTTTTAATAGATTTTATGGGGATTTCCGGATAAATAATCACATTAACTCTAAATAATGATTACTTTGCCTCCTCTTTTCTAATATTTACACTGTTTTTCATGTGTTTCCCTAATCAAATTAATGAGTATTTTCAGAACCCCGTTAATGAAGAGTCATGATATCATATCTGATTTTTCTTTATATCTAGAGTTTCATTATGAAGCACAGTGCTTAAGGTTGGTTTGAGACATTTAAAAATAATAATCATTTGAAGGTATCATTTCTATTTTACTAAGATTTAAGATACTTAGTTATGGATATAAAATGTATCAAATGTATTTTCATTATTTTTAAATAATATATCATTTTCTTTTTCTACTTATTAATGAGATAAATTATATTCATAGATTTTCTAATATTGATCTATCTCTTTTTATTCCTATAAACAATACCCGCAAAAGCCATGATATATTTTTCTTTTAAACCAGTATTTTAGTCTATTTTTCAGAATAAATTATATTAATAGACATTAATATTGTGCTATCCTAACATTCCTATAATAAATACCTCTTGATCATGGCATATTTCTCTCTTAATACACTATTAGTCCTCTTTGTTAATATTTTTAAGAGTATAAACTCAGTGTATAGCTTAGTTGCACAAGAAATATCACATTTCTCATTCTGCCACAATTTTCTTCAGCAGTGTTGTATCAGTATGAGTAAGTGAAGTTGTTCTATTCTCTTCCTTTTCTACACTGTCCTTGAGTTTAGAGCACAGGGGTTTTGTAAAGAAAACCAGGAATATTTCCTTCTTTCTCTTTCGCCTGGTACAGTTGTCCCTATTAATTGACGTAACTGCCTGCTATGGAGGCGGCATCATTCCCTTGTGATACCTGAGGAGACTGAGGTTCAGACTTGCCATCATTAAGCCTGGTGTCAAGGTCTCTGGGATGCAAACCTCATCAATGAAAAACACGGTAGTGTGGTGGAAAAGTCTGGGCTCGAGGGCTAGGCTAACTAGCCAGTGACCTTGGGCATCCTTCCCCCTACCCTGTCATCTCCAGTTTCTTAACAGAGTTTTAACAAGATGATTGTGAATAGAACTGAGGACAATGCCTGACGTATAGTAAACACCAAACAGATAACATCTGAAAACCAAACTGGAACAGGACAAAATCCAGAAGGCTATCGGATGAACCAGATAGAAGGCAAAGGGAGAATAGTCCTGAAGATGGCTCCTTTGAGCTGAAGAAAAGCCTCAGAAAACATCTCTGCCCACAGCAGGACCCCCGCTCTGGCACCCACGTCTCATGTGCATTTCAAATTCAGCATCTCTTGCCGGGAAACAGTTGCAGGGATAATTGCAACAGTCATCTTTCTGCCTGGAGACCTCAGATTCTCCTAAACCAGGCCCTACGTGTGGGTCCATTGTGACCTGGGACTGCATTCGAACAAAGGCTGTTCAGCCACCAAAATAAAAGCAATTTCCATTTTTCCTGACGTGTCCTGAGTAATGTCAAAGGGGTTCAAATGAAAAAATCTCGTACCTGAAATGGCCTTTCTCAACTTCACTCACACCTCCCAGTTGCCTTGAAGACTCAGCCTTTGCTCAACTTCCACCCTAGCTGGGCAAGCATCCTCTCTCTCCTTCCATCCCTTCCACCCCTGTTCCCTTCCTTCTCCATCCTATGCCCACTCACAGCACTCAGCTCTTACAGGACCCTCCCCAGCAAGGTATTTTGTCTTGGGCTCTGATCGCTTCTCCCACAAGGAGCAGCTGTCCCTGGGATTTGTTGATGTTGTTCTCTGGTGCCCTTGAGGATGATTTTTGTCTGTAGAGAAGACTATTAAGAAAGTTTAGTTTTGGTTTTAAAAATGGAGTCAGTTTATTAAAATTACAAATTCACAGACTGTGGTTCTTTCTCAGGCTCTTATGTTCAGGTCACAAATCTTATTATTCTATTTATAACCCTAACACATTTTAAGAATAATTTTTAAGGAGACTTTGAATAATGTTTGGTCCTGTTTATGAGCTCAGTTAATTAAACACCTTCACCAACGTAAACTGCGTTGATAAATTTAAATAGATTTGACTTCTTTTTAAGCATTTAAATTTTCTCACTTAACAAACAAAACCTTCCTAAGTGCAAAATAATTTTTATCAATCTAGAAAATTAAACTAATAAATATGGTGAGCCAAAAACTCACTTTGATGTTCCAGCATTGTGCATTAGTTTAGTAAAATTTCTACTGACAATCATACATCTTAATCAATTACCCCATTACACATTTATGCTAGAGTTACACAGTTAATTTGTCATTCTAATAGACCAAGTGCTCTTAAACATTCCCAATACATAAAATACCAAATATGAGTAGATTTCTTCTTATCACAGCATTATTAATGCTATAGTTCTAGTTCTCTTAGACCTTTCGGCACTTAATTTTAAACAATAATAGATAATATATTGCATTTTCTATGTGCCAAATTCTGTTCTAAGTGCTTTTCATATATTATGTATTAGCTCATTTAATTCTCACAAATTCTTGACCACAGACTTCAAGTGGGCCCTGAAGGCTGCCTGGCAATCACACTGTATGGCAATGGACCCTTCACTTTCACATGCTTTTAAGTGACTATTTCATGCATTTTGTTTCAACCTCCCAACACCTCCTCCCCATGTCAGCCTCAGTCAGTGACCTGTCACAATGATTCACTGGGATTATTTCCATCAGAAACAGGCATATTGTGATTTCTCCCATCTTATAAAGTAAGACAAAAATAAATCTTTTTTAAAAGCCATATTTTCTTTGCTAACTATCAGCCCATTTTGCTTTTTTATTTTTTTGTTCTAAATATTTGTTTGGCTTGCAACAGGTCTTAGTTGTGGCTTGAGGGCTTAGTAGTTACAGTGAGTGGGACTAGTTGTCCATGTGGGATCTTGGTTCCCTGATCAGGGATCAAACCTGTGTTTCCTCCATTGGAAGGGGGATTCTCAACCCCTGGACCACCAAGGAAGTCTCAGATTAGCCCATTTAAAAAAACCTCACTTTTGCAACCAAATTCCTCTAAAGCGTTGCTGCCCTTGATCTCCACTCCTTTCCTCTTGTCTCCTCTAAACCTGCTCCCAGACATCCTTCTCTCCCAGTACTCCACTTTTGTTCATCTTTTTGGACCCATCAGCAGCATTTGACACAATTAATCACTCTCTCTTCCTGGAGACACCACTTCCAGGACCTCCTTGCTCCTGGCGTGTCCTCCTTCCTCACCACTCTCCCCAACTCTGTCTCGTTTATGGTTCCTCCTCTTTTCTTTTCTCTCACATCGAATGCCCCAGGCTTGGGCCTTGTTGTTCCTCTCTTCCCTTTGTCCTCTCATTCTCCTGATGCTTCCATCCAGTTACATGGTCTTCAATACATTTATTTACACACCTATGATTCCCAAACTATATTGTTTTCCCAATACTCTCTTTTCAACTACATGCTCACATATCCAGCCACATATTTACTCAATATTTGTACTGGGTGTCTAGCAGACATCTCAAACTGAACACATTCAAAACTGAATTCCTGATCTTTCCCTCATTCCCAAAGACTGTTCCACCCAAGTCCCCCCCACCCTACCTCAGTTGATGAGCATCCTTCTAGTTTCTCAGACTGAAAACCCTGGATTCCTCTCTTTCCAACTGGGAAATTCCACTGGTTCTGTCATCAAAATATACCCAGAAAAAAAAAATATATGCAGAATTTGGCCATTGTTTCCCACCTCCACTGCCTCACCCTCGTCTGAACCATCGCCTATCACTTGGATTACTGCAATAGCTTCCTTGTTGATCTCCCTGCTTCTACCTCGCCCACGGGACATTCTGTGCTCAACATAGCACTGAAATGGATTAGGACACTGTGATCCCTCCCCCCTAGCCCCATGTCCTCAGCCTGCCTTTTGTCTGTGGAAAAACTTTAGCCAAAGAATAAGTTTAATCAGAGAAATGAGAACATGTGGAAACAAAGGAAACAGTCAAAGGAGACCAAATAATAATAATGTACTCATTAAACATAGTCAAGGACTTTTAGTTCCTTCTCAAGGGCTATACATAATATTCTGAGCCATATCCTGTGAGCTGTCTTATAGATCCTGAAAACCCCACCAGGTTGGAGAAGTTAACTTCATGATGATCAGACTGTAGCCATGACATAAGCTGCCACAATTCTGAGAATTAGCCTCAAAGAAATGGAAACAATACAACCCTGGAACTGAAGATTAACTGTACCTAAAACAATCAACATAACACTGATTAGACCACCGATGGCCAATTTCAAGATGATGGCCAGAGCTGACTGTACTGTTTCTGCATGTGACCCCCTTCCTCTGTCTATAAAAGCTCTTACCCACTGACTGTCCATCAGTGGGGAGTTGGCCTTTGGACAGACGTCTGCCCCCTCCATCTAACACCCCTGCTCCAGGTTGCTGGCATGCAAAATAAAGCAAACTTTCCTTTCCACCAACTTGGCCTCTTTATTGGCTTTTAAACAGCGATCAGCCAGACCCCACATTTTCAGTAACAGGACTAGAGGGATCCTTTTCTTTTTGGCTAAGCTGGGTCCTTGCTGCCGCGTGAGGGCTTTATTTAGTTGTGGCAAGCAGGGCTACTCTCTGTTTGCCATGCTCAGGCTCCTCACTGTGGTGGCTTCTCTTGTTTCAGAGCACAGACTCGAGGATGCCTGAGCTCAGTCGTTGCGGCGAGTGCGCTTAGTTGCCAGTAAGTAACCGGCCCTCCCAGCCGTCTCTGCATCTTACCCTGCTCTGCTGTTTGTCCCCACAACATTTATCAGCTCCAAAAAGACACAAAACCTACTTGCTGACTGTGTTTACTCTTTGCCCAGCTAGAGGCCAAGATCTTTGTTTTGTTCCCCAGTGTCTCCTAAATGCCTAGAATGATGCCTGGCATTTGGTGGGCACTCAGGAAATACTTTTTCAATGAACAATTCCATTACATAAGTACAATTTTAATTTGCTTCTTATAGATGAGGAACCTGGGGCACAAAGAAGATAAGGAATCTGTCCCAGGTCACCCAGCCAATGAGTGGTGGGGCTGGGATTTGAACTGACAATCCTTGTTCCTAAAAACAACACTGAACTGCCTCTTTGAGACTTAATACATGGGAAGGTCTATGTAGGCTATTCCCGGGATTCAAGTTCCTTATATTATCTAATTCTTTTTACTCCCCAAAGAATGTACTCCCAGGAATTCCTTGGTGGTTCAGTGGTTAGGACTCCTCGCTTTCAGTGGTGCAGCCAAAAAAAAAGTGCATGACCATTCAGGTTGAGGCTGAATTTTGCTTTCTTTTTTCCTCTTAAGATATGTAAACATGATTTTCCATTTACAGTAAAGACCTTTGAACTGGATGGGACTGTTCATTCTGTCACGTTCTTATGGTCACGTAACTCTACAGATGAAACACAAGCTCTATGAAGACGTGTTTTTGGATATTCTGTGTCTTTTATTCCTTACTGATTCCCCAATATCTAAAACAGTGCCTGGAGCAAGGTAAGTGTCCCACAGATGTTTGTCAAATGTTAGATAGATGATATTTGAGATGATAGCCAGTTAAATTTTAGCTATGTTATATGGCTTTGTCTGATACAAGGTCACCATTCATCATGCCATTTTCCAGTTTATTGCACACGCTACTTGTTCCTTCCTGTTTTCACTGTCTGAAAGTCCTGGAGCACCTACAGTGGACGGTAGTCCTCCCCTGGCTTTTACTTCCTTGCATAACTCCTCCCAACTCCATGTGATCTGGGTAGAGTTACCAAACTTGGTGCCCCAGCCATTAAGCCATGGAGAGGTGAAGCATGGCCTGGCCCAGGCCAGTCCTGTGACTGGTGGACCCTGTGACTGAAGCTGGCCAATCAGCTGGGAGATTTTATTATTATTACTATTATTATTATAATTAACAAGATGGATGGTACACTTTCATATGTTTCACAAGGGAATGAGGTGTAGGCTGTCAGTGAGGTTGCCCCTGAGGATGTCAGTGGATCTCTTTCTGGTCGCAAAGAGAGTATGTGACCTGAGGGCATGGAAGGAACATAAGGTTAAAGGTAGGGAGAGGAGAGGGAGAGGGAGACCTATGCCATGTTTTAATGGCAGTTCTTTAGTAGTCTTTAAAATCTTTGATTATTGGTCAGTTCAGCTTTTCTACTTCTACTAGAGACAATTCCGGTAATTTGTTTTGATAGATTTTGATCCTCCTGTGAATTTGCACATTAGTTGCCATGATGTTATCTTGTTATTTTTAAATTCCCTTAGCTGCTTCTATATTCATATATATATGTATGTATGTTATAGCTAATTAGGCTTGCTAGTGATTTTGTACTTAAAAAAAATGTTTTTGAAAACCCAACTTTAGTTTATCCTTTCAACTCCTTTTTATTTCTTTCTTTGCTACTTCATTCATTTTTTATTTTATTTTTATTCATTTTCTTCAGCTTTTCTTCATTTTGTTATTTCTCTAGGCCTTAGGCTACATGTTCAGCTTATTTGCATTCAGCAGTTTTTTTTTAACAGTAAAATAATTTGAAGTTATAAATTATCTTCTGAATAAAGATCACTGGTACCCCACAGGTTTTGCTATAATGGGTTTCTCTTTCCCTTAATCTGATATTATAATTTCTGTTTTTATTTACTCTTTACCAGATATTGTCTTCCACCAACTTTTACTGGCTAATCCTTACTTGTTCATCAGATTCAGCTCAGACATTCCTCAGGAAATCTTCCTGACTCGGCAAATCAGGTTAGGACTTCTTGTTGTAAACTCTTCCAGAACTGATACTTCTTAATACATCATGAATGATTATTTGTGCCGCCATCTGTTACTTTCTCTTCCTTACCAGACTGAGCTCCTCTGTGCAAGGGCCATGTTTATCTTGTTCAGGGCTTCCATATGTATTTATTGAATGAATGACTGAAAACTGGTTATTAGGGAGAATGTGAAACAGTACAACTCTTTGGGAGGAGAACTTGAAAATACTTTTTAAAAATACCTGACTGCTTTTGCAATCACCCTTTAATCCAGCAATCCCACTTCCAGCATTTTAACCTAAAGACATGCTGGGAAAAAATGCTAAAATGATTTTTCGCACAAGGTTATTCATTGTGGCATTATTTGAGATACAAAAGGTTGGAACCAATCCAAATGCCCATCATTAGGAGACTGGCTGAATCAGCTGTGGTCCATTCACACAGTGGAATACTCTGGCTGTAAAAAGAAATGTGGAAGGTCACTGCAATGGCATGATCTCCAGATGTATTGCTACGTGAAAAAGCACAACTTTGTAGAACTGAATATCTAGGATGCTATTTTCTGTGTAACAATGGGGCAGGAAGAGTTATAAATATGTATACAAACTGTTTATATTTGCAAAAAATAGTAAAAGAATAAACAAACATATAAAAACCCCTGAAAATGATGACTTTTGTGGGAAAGAATAGAGCAGAGGGACAACGATGGAAGGGGAATTTTCTTACACATAGACTGTTGTGTGGTTTTGACTTCAGAATCAGATAAATTTTTTTTTTTCAGATAAATATTTTACACATTCAAAAATAACATTAAATCAAAAGGAAAGGAGGAAAAAAGCATCTCTAGAATTTGAAAGCAACCTGAAACGAAAGGACCTTGAATGTATATCAAGTTAGTGATATAACCCAGTCAGTAAAAACGATTGTTCCAATGTTCCAATGGGCTTTACGACACAACATAGCTACTATATCTTTAAAAAAAATTAATCTTTTTTAATTGCTATTTTACTTATTTACTTAGCTGTGCTGGATCTCTGTTGCAGCATTCTGGATCTAGTTCCCTGACCAGAGACTGAACCCAGGCCCTCTTCACTGGGGCTCAGAGTCTTAGCCACTAGACCACCAGGGAAGTCCATAAAGAAACATTTTTGAAGGTCAAAGAGAACTGCAAAGAAATCTTAACATTTCATTTGGAAGTCTTACTGTTAGTAAAAATACCGGCATTATTTCTGAAACTAGTTTATATAAATCACAGGATAATGCAAATAAGTAATGATGATGGACTGGAACCTAAGATCTCAGTGGATCCGAGAAAAGAGATATGAGGATAAGACCAAAGAAGTTAAGTAAAAACCTTGAAATGTTACATTTGAATTGGAAATAATAGCAGAAACCTGCAGTCATTTTATTTTTCTGTTCGAAAGTATATATTTTCCAGTTCTGTCCACTGAAAATGTTGGCAGCAATGATAACCCTTTATCAATGAGCATATCTAGAGCCCAGATTGTTTTCTCCAACTACCAAGAATCTCAGCTCCTTGGAGACTGGCTAATCCCAGATCTGTGGCAGAAAATAGACAAGATGAGCCTGGGATATTTTGTTGGGCCAGAAAGCAAGGACATTGTCAAAGAGTAAGGGGATCACGTCCAAAGGATGTATAGGCGCCAAAAAGAAAAGCAAGATAATGATTGAAACACATTGACTATATAAACATTTATATGTCCCTATTGATGCTTAGAGAAAAGAGGATTCAAATCAACCAAATATCATTAAATACCTTTGGAGGTAACCAGGGCATAATTCCTCATCCTGAGGATTAGCCATGAAAAGGAAAGAATTAGGCCTTTATCTTGTCATTTTTCTACTATTTCATCTCAACTTAAAGCCCTAGTTTATGAGAGAAAGTTCCCTATTAAAAATTCCAACTAATAAATGTAGAAGGATTGATAGGATTAGAAAATCATCTTTTTTACAGCCCTTAATAAAATAATGGGTTCAGACTATAATCACCAACGGATGAAATTATTATACTAAAAGTTGACAGGGAGTTTTATGATGGAGGGATCAGATTGTCACTGCCTGAGCCCACTGGTTAATCTTAGTATCACTGAGTGTGTTTCCTGCTGCAATGTCGTGTGACACACATAGCCCTGCCTATCAAGTGTCTGCCTTTGCTTGGATTCCCTCAAAAAAGCAGATAATAGGAAAAGGATCTGGGCGCAAGTAGCTTATTTGGGAGATGATCACAGGAAGTATCTTTATGGGAGTTTGGGGAGGTGAGGCCAGGAAGGTAGAAATATAATACAAAGTGAATTAATGAATGGCATATCACTTAGACAACTGGGTCCCAGTTCCTCTGGGGACCCTGTGAAATGCTATGCAGGCAGTGTTAGAAACTTCCTCTGAGAGGCAAGCAAACTAGAGTGTTGAGCCACCCGCTCCCATCCTGCTTGGTTAAAGATTACTCCTGGGAACCTCCCTGGTTAAGAATCTGCCTGCCAATTCTGGGGACACGGGTTCAATCCCTGGTCCGGGAAGTTCCCATATATCATGGGGCAACTAAGCCCGTGGACCAAACTACTGAAGCCTGAGCATCCTAGAGCTTGTGCTCTGCGCCGAGAGAAACCCACCCCTTCCCCACAATGAGAAGCCCAAGCACTGCAACTAGAGTAGCTTTTGCTTGCTGCAGCTAGAGATAGCCTGTGCAGTGATGAAGACCCAGTGCAGCCATAAATAAATAATACATACATACATACATAAAATTCTTTTTAAAAGGTCACTTCTATTGTATTAATACCCCCGAGAATGCCCTCAGTGTGCAAGACTCCGCAGGGCATTGGTCCAGCATGTCTGCAAGTGGAGTCTAGGATTGACCAAGAGGATCTAGCTGGGTATCAGCTCCAGTGGCTTTGTGTCTTGCTGGAAGAGTTGACTTCTGGTGACAGGATCTCCACTAGGAAGAACGAGATGAATGATACATAGAAGTAGGCAGACAAATCCAGAATGGAGGACATTCTACAGGACAAATGACTTCTTCAACATGCTGTTCTCTGAGCTAGTTACCCTTGTGAGCAATGGGCCCAATCCCACTGGGGCCCCTCTGAGGACCCACGAGGAGTAGGCCTTGGAGTTGTGCCTCTTAAGACCAGAGAGCTGAGGCGTTTATCGAGCACTCCACGGTGGAAGGTTACTCTCAGGCATCAGCTTTCTGCATTTCCAAACTGTGCCTGCTGGAAGGCTGAGTGGCTTTCCCCAGCAAAGCAGAAAGCCCAGGGAAGCCACAGAGCACATTTGAAGCCAGGTGGCAGGGCGAGGTGCACAAAACTGGCTCCCCAGCTGCCAGGAGCCTGCGGGCCAAGGGGTTGTGGGGAGTGACACCATCATTGTCTGTAAGCATCTTGGCAAATTCTCACGTGTTCTCAAAAACAAATGCCTTTTGCTACCCCTGCTAACTAGGTACCTCCAGCAGATACCTCCGGTCCTCACCAGGTACCAGAATTTCCCCTGTGAAAGCAGGCTGTGATGTGTGATGTGTGATGTGTGTGTGTGTGTGGCGGAGCGGGGAGTGTGAAGGCACTTGTAATACCAGGTGGTGCTCGGAGTTTCTGTGCTGGGTGCAGCTCATTTCCTCCTCACAGACATGGGCTCTGTGAACGTTCAAGTTCAAACATGTCACTTCCCTATTTAAGATCAGGCCAGCAGCCCTGCCCCTGTTCTGGTCACCATCTCTCATCTCTCAGGCTCTCTCAGCCTCACTCTTCCCCAGCCCTCCACCTGTCTCTGTCTCTTCCTTGCTCTCCCACCCCGACCCCTGGTTCCCATTTCTGCCTCTGTCAGGCCTTGGGCCTCCACCTGGAACTCTCCATGGCTCTGTGTCCTTCCTCCTCCTTCAGGATAGTTTTCTGCTTTCCAAACAGGAGCCAGTTTAGAAAAACAAAACTCTTATAAAATTTTGCATTGTAAACATACCATAAAGAGATATTAAAAGTTAGAAAGAGGAAAAAATTAACAGTCCCTTCATTCTGACTCAGCAGCTGTGGTCAGTTTTGGTTATTTCCTTTCAGCCTTTTAAAAATGAGTTTTTAAGCATATCATCCTATTTTGTTGTTGTTGGTTAGTCACTTAGTTGTGTCTGACTCCCTTGTGACCCCACAGACTGTAGCCCACCAGGCTCCTCTGTCCATGGGATTTTCCAGGCAAGAATATTGGAGTGGGTTGCCATTTCCTTCTCCAGGGGATCTTCCCAATCCAGGAATCAACCCACATCTCCTGCATTGGCAGGTGGATTCTTTAACCACTGAACCACCGTGGAAGCCCCATATCATCTTATACTTTTAATTTAATATGTTGCTTTTTTATCTTAATAATAAATCCCTCCAGTGGTTTCCAATGTCAGAGCAAAACCCAAAATGCCTTTAAGATGGCCTATGAGGGGAACCCTGATGGCCCCCACCTTCTGGACACTGTCACTCTTCTCCAATCACAATGACATTCTCGCTTTCCTGAATGTGCTAGGTGTGCTCCAGCCTCGGATCTTCACACTGGTTAACCCCACTGCCTGAAATGTCTTTTTCCCCAAAGTCTGCATGGATCAGTTCTCACCTCCTTTAACGGTTTACTCAAGGGTCACTCTCTTGGCCAAACCTGCTGTGACCCACCCACCTAAACAGTGATAGCTGCCCTCCGAATTTGCTACCCAATTTTTCACTCTAACAATGATGTTGCAGAACAACTCTACTGCACACACTTTATCGATGCTTTTCTCAACCATCCTCTAGAGGAACATTTTGATTGAAGTGGAATTCCTGGATTTAAAGGTATAAACATTTAAAATTTCTATGGAATTGCCAGATCACCCTTCACTAAACTTCACCAGTAAATACCTCCATCAAGGGCACATGACTGTGCTCTGTCCCCTTATCTGACTTTTAAATTTTTGCCAGTTTGCTAAGGAAAATGTATGTTAGTGCTGTTTTAATTTGCATTTCCCTAATTAGAACTGACACTGAACATCTTTTCATGTATCAATACTTATTGGATGTTTGTATTTCTCTGTGAATCTTATTTTTAATACCCTTTGCCTATTTTTCTATTGGGTTACTGTCTATTTTTTATTGGTTTATAGGAGATATTTGTATGTTGTGGATCTATTTAGCCAGGGTAGGTTTTACCATTATTTGGTTCTAGTCACATGTAGGTTGCAGGGAGTCTTCATTTCCCTATTACCACCTCTTCTATATGAATAGCAAGGAGAGATAAGAAAGGCTTCCTCAGTGATCAATGCAAAGAAATAGAGGGAAACAATAGAATGGGAAAGACTAGAGAGCTCTTCAAGAAAATTAGAGCTACCAAGGGAATATTTCATGCAAAGATGGGCACACTAAAGGACAGAAGTGATATGGACCTAACGGAAGCAGAAGATATTAAGAAGAGGTGGCAAAAATACACAGAAGAACTATACAAAAAAGATCTTCATGACCCAGATAATCATGATGGTGTGATCACTCATCTAGAGCCAGACATCCTGGAATGTGAAGTCAAGTGGGCCTTAGGAAGCATCACTATGAACAAAGCTAGTGGAGGTGATGGAATTCCAGCTGAGCTATTTCAAATCCTAAAAGATGATGCTGTGGAAAGTGCTGCACTCAATATGCCAGCAAATTTGAAAAACTCATCAGTGGCCATAAGACTGGAAAAGGTCAGTTTTCATTCCAATCCCAAAGAAAGGCAATGCCAAAGAATGTTCAAACTACCACACAATTGCACTCATCTCACACGCTAGTAAAGTAATGCTCAAAATTCTCCAAGCCATGGAGAAGGAAATGGCAACCCACTCCAGTATTCTTGCCTGGAAAATCCCAAGGATGGAGGACCCTGGTAGGCTACAGTCCATGGGGTCACAAAGACTCGGACACGACTGAGTGACTTCACTTTCACTTTCTTTAAATGTATAGTTAAAAAAAAAAATTCTCCAAGCCAGGCTTCAACAGTATGTGGACTGTGAACTTCCAGATGCTCAAGCTGGATTTAGAATAGGCAGAGGAACCAGAGGTCAAATTGCCAACATCCATTGGATCATTGAAAAAGCAAGAGAATTCCAGAAAAACATCTACTTCCGCTTTATTGACTATGCCAAAGCCTTTGTCTGTGTGGATCACAACAAACTGTGGAAAATTCTTCAAGAGATGGGAACACCAGACCACCTGACCTGCCTCTTGAGAAATCTGTATGCAGATCAGGAACCAACAGATAAAACTGAACATAGAAAAACAGACTGATTCCAAATAGGGAAAGGTTGTATATTGTTACCCTGCTTATTTAACTTCTATGCAGAGTACATCAGGTGAAATGCTGGACTGGATGAAGCACAAGCTGGAATCAAGATTGCTGGGAGAAGTATCAATAACCTCAGATATGCAGATGACACTACCCTTATGGCAGAAAGCGAAGAAGAACTAAAGAGCGTCTTGAAGAAAGTCAAAGAGGAGTGTGAAAAAGTTGGCTCAAAACTCAATATTCAGAAAGCTAAGATCATGGCATCTGGTCCCATCACTTCATGGCAAATAGACGGGGAAACAATGGGAAACAGTAAAGTGACTTTATCTTGAGGGGCTCCAAAATCACTGCAGATGGTGACTGCAGCCGTGAAATTAAGAGAGGCTTGCTCCTTGGAAGAAAAGCTATGTATGACCAACCTAGACAGCATATTAAAAAGCAGAGACATTATTTTGCCAACAAAAGTCCATCTAGTCAAAGCTATGGTTTTCCCAGTAGTCATGTATGGATGTGAGAGTTGGACCATAAAGTAGGCTGAGTGCTGAAAAAATTGATGCTTTTGAACTGTGGTGTTGGAGAAGACTCTTAAGAGTCCCATAGACTGCAAGGAGATCCAATCAGTCCATCCTAAAGGAAATCAATCCTGAATGTTCATTGGAAAGACTGACGGTAAAGCTGAAACTCCAATACTTTGGCCACCTGATGTGAAGAACTGACTCATCTGAAAAGACCCTGATGCTGGGAAAGATTGAAGGTGGGAGGAGAAGGGGATGACAGCAGATGAGATGGTTCGATGGCATCACTGACTCGATGGACCTGAGTTTGAGTAAACTCTGGGAGTTGGTGATAGACAGGGAGGCCTAGCATGATGCAGTCCATGGGGTCGCAAAGAGTTGGACAAGACTAGTGAACTGAATTGATTGACCTTTTCTATGGGAGCTGAAGATCCCATCCCCTGGTTTGGGAGCCTGGTGAATGTCCTGAACTGTTTGAAAAAGGAATGCATTAATAAGGGTAAGTGTAGAAGGGGCTGCTCAGCAAAGTTGAGCAGGACAAGGGTGCTACTCAGCATAAGGGTAGCCATCACTCCCACTGAGCACTCCACATAGCTGCCAACGAAGGCCCATGTTGGTCACTGAAGAGCCAATGGCTAATGTGGCTCTTCAGCCAAGGTGGCCTCTGGTGCCCACTTAAGTGGCCCCAGAAGATCTGCTGGTGATGGTCCAGTGCCCAGAAAGCCCCCTGGTAGTGGTGATGGAGAGGCCTTAGCAGTCTCTGGGCACTGACTCCCTTCCCCTCCTGTGATCCCACACATCAAGTTTCCTCATCCCAGGCCCCCTACCCACTGACCTCTTCCAAGGTCATGCCTCCTCCCGCTCCTTTCCCCTCTCCCAGCTCAGTGACCCCATTTACTTCCCTAGGTGGCACGTGATCTGAGTTGTCTCTGTTCTCTTTTCCATCTATAGTTAACACATAAACTCTGCCTCCAGCTTCCTTCAGGACCTTCCCTTTCGATTTTCAAGAACATTTTCTTCTCTCGGCAAAAGCAGTCTCTTGCAAATCAAAGGCTCTGCCTTTCAAACGTGTGGTTTCTGATGTGAGCTTCAGCAGACTATCTGGGAAGTTAAAAAACAATGACATCTGAACGTTGGCTGTTTCCTTCTCTTTATATTCCTGCTATGAAAGCACTCATTCTCCTGGAGGTAAAGTGGGACCTCTGATTGACGTGAGGAAGTGGGGAAAATAAAAGAATAGTTATTTTGAGATGTGCTTGTGTTGCTTTCCTGCATGTCAATGACAGGTTTGTTTTCCAGGCTGTTACATGTCTTTTAACTTTGCTCCCATAGTCTTCTGTCATTCAGAAGTGAAATGTTTCTGTGTAGTCAAATCTATCCACCTTTTCCACTTTTCTTCTAATGGTTTATGAGGTTTTGTGTTTTACATTTAGTTCTTTAAATCAAAGGTACTTTGTACGTGTGCCTGGTGTGAGGTGGAGTTCAAATTTTATGTTTTTCAAATTGGACAGTCATTTGTCCTCATGCCATTGATTAAATAATCTGGATTTCCCCCATGGATTTGAAATGTTATACTTGTGATAGATAGATATTAGACTTTCTCTTGTTTTATAAGTATTTTTGTTTCTGGATTGGCAATTGTCCCTTAGTTTTATTCATTAAATTTTTTTTTGTGTCGGAGAATGGAAGAGATGGGGAGTTATTGCTTAAGAGGTACAGAGTCTCAATTTGGGATGATAAAATAATTCCAGAGATGGATGGTGGTGATGGCTGTATAGCAATGTGACTGTACTTAACACCACTAAACTATACGCTTAAAAATGATTAAGATGGTAAGTTTTATGTTATGTGTATTTTACCACAGTAAAAATTCTAAAATTGTTTTTTATTTGTGTGTATTTTCTGTATATCTTTTCTTCCAGTTTAACCTGAGAATCAGCTTGTCAAATTCCATTAAAAAAAACCTTCAATATTTTGATTGAAATGACATGAAATTTATAGGTGACTTAGGGGAGAAGTGACATCTTTATAATACTGAGTCTTTCCATTCAGGGACATGATGTGTCTCTCCACTTATTCAGATATCCTTTTATGTCCTTCAGTAAAGTTTTATAATTTTATTCACATCAGCTTAGTCCTAGATATATAGTGGCTTTAGTTCCCATTGTGAATGGAATCATGAGTGTAGCACAGGCTGTCACTCAAGTCTATCCCCAGCCTAGACCCTCAGATGAATGATGGGGCCCAAAAGACACATGAGGCAGGAAGTAAAAATTACACGATTCATTTCACCAAAAGGCTCTGCAATAGGCAACGGGCGAATCCAAGCGAGCTGAGCTGAAGAGATGGCAAGAGGATGGTCGACCTTCAGGATCAGAGAGACCCGAGTTTGTCATCAAAAGGCCAGGAAGAGGGAGAAATGCAGATGCTGGAGGTCGGCACTGATGCTCATCATTAATGCTGATATAGCTAAAATGCCTCTTTCACTTTGCAGAGCAGACTGTGACTCTGAAACCAGGAGACCCGAGTTTGAACCCTGACTCTGTCACTCACTAACTGAGTGGCCTTGGGCCAGTTGCTTAGCTTCTCAGAAACCTAGTGTCCTCATGAGCAAAATAAGTGTAAATGCTTCCCTGATGGCTCAGGTGGTAAAAAGTCCACTTGCAATGCAGGAGACCCAGGTTTGATCCGTGTCGGGAGGATCCCCTGGAGAAAGGAATGGCTATCCACTCCAGTATTCTTGCCTGGTGAATCCCATGGACAGAGGAGCCTGGCGGGCTGTTGTCCACGGAGTCACAGAGTCGGACATGACTGAGCAACTAGCACTTTCACTTCACTAATTATACATTCAGCTGTTTAATTATTTGTCTGTCTCCCACTGGACTGTAACTCCACATGGGCAGGCTCCAACTCGAACTGCACATTCATAAATGTGTAGGGTTGCTGCTAGCCCATCCAGTGCTCTCCAGGGAATTTGAAAAAGGCATCTTTTTGAACAGACACAGCTCTGTGAGCCCCTATCTTCGTGGTTGGGCATGTGTTGCATCTTGGTCCCAACTTATCCTCGTCCTGGGTGCTCTTGTGCAGTGAGTGACCCGCCCTGTGGGTCACAGGTCTGGAACATCAGAGGCTCTCAAGAAATTTATTGAATAAGTTGATGATTAGATTCAGGGTTTAGAGAGAAGGGAAGATCCCCTGGAGAAGGAAATGGCAACCCACGCCAGTACTCTTGCCTGGAAAATCCCATGGACAGAGAAGCCTGGTAGGCTACAGTCCATGGGGTCACAAAGAGTCGGACACAACTGAGCGACTTTACTTTACTTTAGAGAGAAGGAGATGAGGAAGCCCCTGAGGGGTTCTTGTTTGTGCTCAGAAGTTCTCTACTTGCAGGTGCCCAATAACATGGAATTGGCGAAGTGCTTTATTTCCTGTTGCAGGGGCTCAGGATGGCATCTTCCAGCACCCAGCCTGGGACCCCTATAGGAATGGGCCAATCTGATGATCTGGTGAGAGAGACCACCCAGGGCTTTCTTGCATGAGGCCTAGGGAGCCTTCAAGAGGCAGCCTCCCCAGGGAAGAGGGAGCCTGACTTGGTAACAAAACCTTGAGCAACCCAGGGAAGTAGAGATGAAAAGTAAGTGGGGAAGCTCTCTGTGGAGGGGAATGAAGTGGTACCCTGAAGGCTGAGGAGGAGCCAGACACCTGAAGAGCAGGGGAAAGCATTCTAGACACAAGGATGGCGTGTGCAAAAGTTCTGAGGCTGGGGAGAGGTTGCTTGGCCCCTTTGGGGAGTTGAATGTTGGCCAAGGTGGCTGGCCCTCCATCTGTCTTTTCTTTTTTAAAAATTTTTATTTATTTATTTATGGCTGTGCTGGGTCTTCCTTGCTGTGCGCAGGCTTTCTCTAGCTGTGGTGAGCAGGCTTCTCACTGCAGTGGTCTCTCTTGTTGTGGAGTAGGGGCTCTAGGTGTGTCAGCTTCAGTAGTTGCAGAGTGCTGACTCAGTAGTTGTTGGCACACGGACTTAGGATGTGGGATCTTCCCGGATCAGGGCTCGAACCTGTGTCCCCTGCATTGGCAGGAGCATTCTTTACCACTGAGCCACCAGGGAAGCTTTCCATCCACCTTTTCATAGACTCTTCACTAATCAGGTGCCTTTTGGAATGTCCTGCAACCATCCTCCTCTTCGTGAACTCTGTGAAGTTCAAATAACTGAGTCATACCCTGACTACACCACTGTCTCCCCAGCATGTCTTTTATCTCTGAGTACAGCCAGCCTAGGAGTTGATAGAGTCGTCCCACTAAGATAGAGAAGAACCCTGGCTCCACTGTGTATCGATTGTGGACTTTGTCAACCCCTCCTTCTCCATCTTGAAAACAGGGATGAGAAAACCAATCTTACCTAGCTGTTGGGAAAATTTGTAATAATAGGGGCAAGAACAAAGGAAAGATATTTTAAAACTCAGGAAAAAGATAAAGATGCAAAATAAGGAAATATACAAGCACATTCTTTGTGCTTGAACAGTATTTATATGTTTACAGTAATCCTTAATTTTTTATTTTTCTTCTTTCTGTGCTGGCCAGAGCTTCCAATGCAACATGGAACAAAAGCAGTAATAGTGGGCAATGTTGCTTAGTTCCTGACTTTAGAAGAGATAGTTAGAATGTGCTCCATCCAGTATGAACGCTAGCTTAAGAAACTGTGGGAATGGTGAAATCTGAGTCCTCACAGAACTTCTGATCTCTTTCTTCTTGCAACTAAACAATGGTTTTCGTGTTTCAACCACCCCAGGACTCCACATTGCCTAGGGCAGTAAAGTTTTTTTTTTTTTTTTTTTAAGCACAGAGTTAAAGGCCTCTTACACTTTCCCAATCTTAAATAGTTCACACATTCATTCCAAATGCCTGAACACCCTAGAACACACCCTTGATGGCATCTTGAATTATAATTTAGAATGTTTTTTTTCTGTGCCTTTATGCCTGCCTGCCTTCGCATAATGATCTTCCCTCTGTCTGGGACACCCTCCCTTTCATGTACTCCCACTCATCTTTCCAAGGCCAGCTCACTTCTCCAAGGAGGCTCTCCTCCCACCCTCTCTAGCAGTTAACATCAGACTCTTTTATGCATAAGTCTTACATGCATAGACTCTGAGGCACAGGCCCCAACACATACAAGAATCTTTAAGTATCTGTTACACAAACACACACGTGCTGAGTCACCTCAGTCGCGTACAACTCTTTGTGACCTGACCCTATGGACTGTAGCCTGCCAGGCTCCTCTGTCCATGGAGGATTCTCCAGGCAAGAGTACCGGAGTGGGCTGCCTCCAGAGGATCTTCCCAACCCAGGGATCGAACCGGTGTCTCTCATATCTCCTGCATTGGCAGGCAGGTTCTTTACCACTAGCACCACCTGGGAAGCCTGTACAAACACATAAATGAACCCTAAGAGGCTGGATCACCAAAAGGATAAAAAAGTTCCATTCCTCCAACAAATCTAGATGGCTTTGCCTCAGCCTCCAAACTCCCACACATGTTCAAAAATGTTGTCTTCTGCCTTTATACTGGATCAACACTTTAGCTGAAAATAAAATTCCTGAGTCACACTTTCTCTCCTTGCTGACGTTGTAGGTGGTGCTCTATTGAATTCCAACACTGGATTCTGCCACCGAGTCAGAGGCCAGCCTTGTTTCCCCACCTTGTAAGTGATTTGCTCCCTTTCATGGAGTTGCCCAAAGGATTCTTTCTGAACTTTGGAAAGCCCACCACTTTCCTAGAATATATTTGATATGGGTCATTTTGGTATGGATCAGTTTTCATTGGTCTCATTAACTTTTCAATGTCTCTTTTTCCACTAAAATATGTTCTTGAACTGTATCTTGTAATAATATTGTTTGATGCCATTATTTTGGTTTACTTCTTCTGTTAAGTACATATGGCTTCTCTTTGTCATTTTATAAATCGGTTAAACTTAAATCTTTTCATTTCATTTTTCTCACTTTTCTTATTTCTTTTCCCTCTGTCCCTTACCATGTTTCAGCAAAGCCTGTTCCCTTTCGTGCTACTTTCACCTTGACTTTCACTTCTGTGATATTGTATGGGGTTGGCCAAAAAGTTCATTCATCAGATATTATGAAAAAACTTGGATGAACTTTTGGGGCAATCCAGTAATTTCCCTGAACCCTGATAGCTTATTTCCTTTTGTTACCATCTCACTCTGAAAAATGAATTCTCTGCTTCCCCCTGAAGCTCCATTCCGAGCTTCCTTGCTTTTATCTGCTTCCATTTCGGATTTCTCCCGATTTCCTCAAAGATGGCCTTTGCCTCTTTTTTCCCCTTCTTGTTGCTTTCTGGGAAGAGAAGTGGGGAAGGAACAGCTTTTTCAAATAGGACATTACAACTGCATCACCAATAACCTCACTTCTCTCCTCTACAGTGATTGGCTGCTGAGCCTACAGGATTCATGGGATCGGCTTTTGTTAACCTCTCTGGCCTCATTTTCAGTGTTCTCCACTCTGTCCACAGTGAACTCTGGTTTCATTTCCTTGAAAGCCCAGCATCTTTCCTTGTTCAAGACTTTGAATCATCTTTCTTTGCCTTTCCTCTGCTCTTTACCTGGATGACTTCTACATATCTTCCAGTTCTCAACAGAAAAAGTCACCTCCCCAAGGAGCTCTCCCTGACTCCCCCAGCTGGTGTTCCACAACCCTATCAAGTCTCCAGCACTCAGCACCTTTCCTCCTGGTGCTCGGAGTCAGGACACTCCATTATCTTCCCCCTATGTTGCCCTAATGTCATCCAAGCAGTGACATGGGACACTTCAGTAGCCCATGAGGCTTTGTTCAGGGTGAAAGCACAATTCCCGTTTGGCCTTTTGAAATTCTGACAATAGTAATGGGATCCCCACTGCAGGGGTATCCAGAGTTCCTGGGATACCTTGGGTGGAAAGGAAGGTCTTAGTGAGGAAAGGCCAAGTGCCTCCCAGGGGTTTTTAATCCAATGAAGCGGGACAGAAGATTCAGCAAGGTTTTTCCCCTGATATTGTTTGGGCAAAACCATGGGCATCAGCCAGAGGCAGGGTGGGGCGCTGGTCCATAGAACTCTCGGAGGGACCAGGGCTAAGCTGCCTGAGACAGCTTCGGTTGTTCTTTTAATTGTGTTTTGATTGCACACTTGACATTTAAACATCACTAAAGGCAATGTTTAATAAGAAAGAGAAGCCACTGGACCCCATCCATCTTACACATTTGATGTGCTGGAAAGAGGCCTGGGCTTGGAGTCCAGCACACCAGGCTTGGCAGCCTGCTTTTCCGATTCCTGGCTGTGCCACCTTGGGCGGGCTATTGGCCTTCCCTCTGCCTTAGCTGCCTAAACTCTAAAGGGGAACAACACCTTCCTCAGGGGGATTATTTGAGGACAGTTGGGGAAGTAAGTGAGATCAGGTTTGTGGGATTCCTTAGGCATAGTGACTGGGGTCTGCTGGACACTCAGTAAAGTTTCTTTTTTTTATTTCTATAAAGGCAACGGCTTTCATTTTCTTTAAATTTTCAGAAAGCTTCTGCCAAGCTTTCATCAGGTCCATATGAACATTTTGCACTTGTGATCTTGCTTGAAATTTAATTTTGCGCTCTGCTTGTAAACTCACTGTATCCTAAGCACTTGTTTCAACGTTTTCATGATGATTTCATGGTGGATGTGCCATTGAATCAGTGTCTCATTATTTATGCAACCATTTTCCTGCTATTTGGACATTTTTCAGTGTTTAAATAATTCCACATCGAAGTCTGTATTCTATATTATTGTTGCTTTCATTGGTATCTCGTTTTTATTTCTCCTGCGGAAGGTTGAATATTCTCCCATATTTCCTTACTCCTCTATTTCCTCACCTGAACTGCCTGCTCATGACCTTTGTCCAGATTTCTCTCAGCTGCTCTGATCTTTTTTACCGTTGTGCACGAAATCTTTACGTAATGAAGGCGTTACCCGTTTGTCGTTTTCCCCGCTCCCCGGGTTCACTTTCATTTTAGTTGTTTTCTAATAGAAAAACTTAGTGTTTCATCTATCAGTTTTTGTGTTTTTTTTTTTTTTTAAAGATCTTTATTTTATTTTTGGCTGCCCTGGGTCTTACTGCCGCTCACAGGCTTTCTCTAGTAGTGGAGAATGGGGGGCTACTTTCTCGTTGTGGTGCTTGGGTTTCTCATTTGGTGGCTTCTCTTGTAGAGCACAGGCCCTGCGCACTGGCTGCAGAAACGGGGGCATATGGGCTCAGTAGTTGTGGCGCCCGGACTTAGCTGCCCTGGGGCAAGTGGGATCTTCTGGGACCAGGGATCGAACTGGCATCCCCTGCATTGCAAGGTGGACTCGTAACCCCTGGATCACCAGGAAAGCCTCCTTTGCGCTTGTGATTTCTTTGGTTGAGTTCATCAATTACCCAACAGACACCACATGGTAGATGAACCTCATGGAAAGGTATGGGGCAAGGGAGGAAAAGTTACCCCAGTTCTTGATTTCCAGAAGGTCTCAGTTAAGTTGATGTTACAGACATGAACTCAATCATGATGCTGCCTCATCATGAACAGAAAGGGTTGCAGGAGCTCCAGCATCAGCAGTGGTCTGAGTTGTTTCTCTGCAACAGGCCCTGTTCTGAGAATTTGCTTTCTCTCTCTCATTGAAGCAGCACAACTCTGAGACTTAAAAACTATTATTACCCCTTTTTATAGATGAGGGAAATGATCCTCAGAATGATTACAAGACTTATAGAGCTCCAGCAGCTAGTAAGAGCTGAAACCAGTATTCGAAATCAGCCAGCCAATCTGTAAAGCTCGCCTTCTTAAACACTACCCCAGGGCATCCCCAGGGTGGTGACGGTGGTGATGATGGCAGTGGTAAGGGATGGGGCTGTAAATCAAGGAAGGCCTCCGGGAGGAGGTGAGACAAAACTGAGAAATGAGAGATGAAGACACCTTCACCATCAGGTAAGGGGCTGGGGAGGAATGGACATTCCACAAAGAAGGAGCAGCTTTGGGGCTTCCCTGGTGGCTCAGCGGTGAAGAATCTGTCTGGAGGCCGCAACTACTGAAACCTGAGCACCCTAGAGCCCATGCTTCACAACAAGAGAAGCCACAGCAATGAGAAACCTTTGCACTGTAGCTAGAGAAAAACCTGTGTAGCAAGGAAGACATGGCACAGTCAAAAATAAATAAATAAAATTATTTAAAAAAAAAAAGAAAAGGAGTAGCTTTTCCAAAAGCATGAAGTTGTACCCCTCCCCCAACCAGAGACTGTAACTTGGCCAGTAGCCTCAAAGTACAGGTGTTCTTTCATTGCCCACACTTTATTTAATCTGTGTATTCCTCACAGGCTCCATGTTAAGTGCTAGAGATACAGAGGTGAACAAGACATTCAGGGAACTCAAACTGGGGCTCGGTAACAACCTAGAGGGGTGGGATGGGAGGGAGGTGGGAGGGATGTTCGAGTGAGAGGGGACATGGGTAAATGTATGGCTGATTCATGTTGATGTTTGCTAGAAATCAAGGCAATACTGTAAAGCAATTATCCTTCAGTTAAAATAAATGCATTAGATTAAAAAAAAATGCAAGACGTTCAAGATAATACCTGCCTCATGGAGCTTTTGTTCAAGGTAGGGGGAAGCAGACAAGAAGGATGTACTGAATGTTTATCATTCATTACTAACAGTTAAAAACAATTCTTTCTACATATTGATTAGCCTTTATATCTTAAGTTTCTCTTTCCCAAAGCAGAAGTCATCTCCCCTTGTAGGGTATAGGCATGTGATCAACTTTCCTCCAATCATACTCATCCTCCTGAGATATCAAGCAGAAGATAGTCTGTGTGGGAGCAGCTGTGTGTGGGGCACACCTTTTGCTGGCCTGAATGGTGGCCAAGGCAGGACTGGTTCTGGGGTTTGCGATGGCAACAGCAGTTCCCCCATCAGTTCAGTTCTGCTGTGTGCTTCTTGGAGATGCTCCTGAGCTGGATCTAAAGCTCAGTTCTCCATCGTCCAATGAGCCTAACATTCCTAATTAAATTCCCTTTCTACTTAAATTGGCCAGAGTGGACCCCATTATCTGCAAACAATATAATGAATGAATATGCAAACAAATAAATACACACACCAGGAAAACCAAGGGGTTTGCCCGGGGTTCCCCAGTGGTGGAGCTGAGATCTGAACCCAGGAGAGTGAGGATCCAGAGCCAGCATCTCATCCTAGAAGCCGCTGGGTCAGTGCCCCTGCCTCGTGGGATCATCCTCCAAGGTTGCTGGCCTGAGAAGACCATCTAGTCTTCCCTCTTTTGTGCAGGAAAACACGATTTCCTTTCCTTTCAGGTGCACGGATTGCAGGTGGCTGGGAGGGAAGCCTTTGCACGTGGTGCCCTGGCCCTGGGCTCTTAATCTCTTGCAGTGATCTCTGCACAATCCTCCTGCCTGGAGGACTGCTAGGTGATGGGATTGTGCATTTTTGTTAATATTATCATCGTGCGATTCTGGATCTATCCCATGGTCAGAAATAAGGGAGGGGCTACAGCCTGACTGGACTGTCCCAGAAAGGGAAGAAGGGGAGAAACAACCCAGGGTGTATGGCCTGGAGGTTGTGAGCCATCCAAGTCCCCTATGTCTGTGTCTTTGTGAAGGAGGGCTCACGCGCACCACAACTAGAGAAAGCCTGTGAGCAACAACGAAAATCTAGCACAGCCAAAAATAATCAATCAATCAATCAATCAAAGAAGGCAGGCTCAGTGCCCCCTGAAAGCCGGAGGCATGTCCTTGACCTCACTATTAAGAAGAACACTACAGGGACTTCCCAGGTGGTCCAGCGGCTAAGATTCTGCTCTCCCAATGCAGGGGCCCCAGGTTCGAACCTTGGTGAGGGCACTAGATGCCACATGTCACAACTAAAAATCCTGTATGCCAAAATGAAGATTGAAGATCCTGTGTGCCTCAATGAAGACTTGGCACAGCCAAAATAAATGAATAAACAAAACAATACCAAACAAAGACTACTACTACAGAAGGGAAAACGGGGGCTCCTGTCTGCAATTCAGAATCTGCTTTCGTTAAGTCAGCATCTTGTTCTGGGAGACAAGGCAACTCACCCGGAGCATGAACTGACAGCAGGGGAAGTCGATCGCCCACAAGTGGTCCCTTCACTGGCAGGACTTGCCTGTTAGCAGCAAAAGACAGGTGTTTTTCTGTTGGATGCATTTCTTTGCATTTTCCAAGGCTGGTGGATCAATAGCTACAAACAGCTTATATAAATTTCTGTCTCAGTGCCTTACAACTCTCAGGTGGGAAATTGCACCATTGTGTAACTCAGGTTCCCATCCGGTGCCACTGCTGTTAGCAGCTGCTGTCCCTGGCTTCTCTAGACCCACATGACAAGCCTTGTAAGGTCAAAACTACTGTGCCTATCTCAGAGATATGGACTGAGTCTCAGACAGGGGAGTCATTACCCAACGTCCTAGAGCAGGCAGTCATTGGCTTCAAGGCCTCTGTGTGTGGTAAGCTGTTTGTTTTTACAGACCCCATGGACTGTAGACCGCCAGGCTCCTCTGTCCATGGGGATTCGCTAGGCAAGAATACTAGAGTGGGTTGCCATGCCCTCCTCCACCGATCTTCCCAAACCAGGGGTCGAACCCAGGTCTCCCGCAGTGCAGGCAGATTCTTTACCAAGTGAGCCCCCAGGGAAGCCCATTTGTTTTTACAAACTAGGTTATTACCATTGTCAGTTTCCCAGGCTAGCAGTCACAATGATTCTCAGAGACAGCAAGCTGTCATCCCAAGGTCACAGAGCCAGTGAATAGCAAGGCTGAAATTAGAAGCCAGCTTGTGGGACCGCAAAGCCCTCTGCTAGAAGAGCTTGTCAGCCTGGGCTGGTCCAGCCTCCACAGGCCTGCCCTGGAAATAATGGAGAAAGGCCACAGGCACTAAGATTTGTGTTTCTCTGAGCAGCGCCCAGAGGGAAAGGCAGGCTCCTTCTCCATCCACGGTACCAAGGGCATCAATTCCCAGCTCTGGAAGGACCTACTCCCCAAGGCTGCAGTTCTATTTTTAGCCTTGAATCCATCAATAAACAGAGAACGGCAGAGCAGGCGACTCCTGGCTGCCTGATATTAGTTAGAAGAGAGACAGGGACCATTTATTAAGCATTTTCTGTGTGCTGGCCATTATGCGAAATGCTTCATGTGGATTATCTACTGAAATCTTTACAACATTCCTATGAAATGACTGTATTATTATCATCATTTTATGAATAAGGAAAATGAGGCTCAAGGAGGTTAGAGAATTTGCTTGAGGCTACATGGCTGATAGCTGCAGAGCCAGGGTCCAAATGAAGATCACACGCAGTTCTGTGGGACTCTAAGCCCACACGCTTTCCAACCTGGCAGTCTCCAGATAAGACCGCCTGGAAGAGCATTATGGGCAGGGGAACAGCACAGGCAAAGGCAAAGACATTTGAAGTGCAAGGCCTGTTTGGGGGACAGCTAAGAGTCTGGTGGGATTCAGGTTGACAAGGAAGACGAGGCCAGGGCCTTGAGCAGCACAAGATTCTGTAAGATTGTCAATCCCCAGGTGGGTAGTGGTTCTGAATTCTGGTTTCTGGAAAGATTGTGAGTGGAAGAGTGATATTGCCATGTCTGAACTTTACAGTAGATGATGGATTTGAGGGAGAGACTGGGGAGAGGAAGACAAAGGAAGATTCCCACTAGTAACAGTGGTAATAGCTTCCATTTATTGAGCACCTACTATGTATGTTAGGAGCATTAGATGCATTTCGAAAGTTACCACCTAATTCATGGATCAGGAGCTCACTCAGTGGTAGCTATTTGGAGGCTATTACTATCTCTCTTTTACAAATGAGAAAACTGAGGCATTGAGAGGTCAAGTGACTGCCCAGGGCCACTTGGATTGAAATCCGAGTCTGGTTGATTCCAGAGACCTTGACGGCTACCGTGACCAGATGGGAGTGCAGGTCATAAAAACAGTTTCCAGCAAAAGAACATTTATCTGACGTTCAGGAATGAAGACGATAAGGTAGGTTGCAAAGATCATAGGGAGGCAGAATTTTTATTTTGTTTTGTTCTTTAAATAATATGTTTATTCACACACACTGTGGAAAGCAATTACGTCACTATGGTCACCAAGCTTTTCTGGGGCCGAAACTGGTAGACAGACTCAGCCAGGGGAAAGGGCATTGTTTCTGCAGGGCAGTGACTGGGGAGGCAGGAAAGGGCAGGGTCCCAAGTTCAGTTTGTCCAGCAACTCCGAGGTCTCCCACAGTCAGAGGCGCAGTAGCACGTGGCTGGGGCAAGTGAAAAAGGGGGGCGGGATCATTCTGAGTCTCAGCTGCATCTAATAACTGACATCAAAAGTCTCCAAGGAGGTAGAAAATATACCTGCCCCTTGACACACACACACACACACACACAATAATGGGGGTGTGTCAAATGTCAAAGGAACACGGGAGCCAATTGAAAGAGCTCCCAGTGACCAAAACTGGAGCAGTTTGAGCAACAAAAGAAAATAAAGTAGCACTGGATTACAAACCAAAGTGCACAATAAATGCCCATGAGTTCTTACTGATTGCAAACACATGATTGAATAAATGATATAAATAAATGATTAAGGAGAGAAAAACCTCCCATGCAGAATTCCAAACAATTTATGTAGACATTCTGCCCTCAAGGAGCGGAGTGTAACTCCCCACTGTTTACGTGTGGGTTGCACACAGTGGCCGCCTTCCTAAGAGTACCGTGGGGGGCGGCGGGGGAGGTGCAGAGGAACCTTGCCAGTGGAGAAACTTGACAAATGTGACCTGAGCCAGGTGACGAAGGTCGACAGTGATAAGCAGTCACGTTGACACGATGTGTGTGCATCAGAAGCCTTGGGCAAGGTGCCAGCAGCTTTGCATAAACACAAGCATGTCCATCTGCAGCGGCCATGGCCCTGGTTTATTGCTGGCTGCGTCCGTCCACGACCCTGCGGTGGGGGGATCAGGAGCCTTGGAGTGTCTGACCAGGGATAGCCTCCGCTGGTAGGAGCTCAGAGGCACAGGAAATCCAGAACCTTCGGCCTTGGCCCGGGACTTAGAGGGGCAGCCAGGCTCAGAAGCAGGTTCAGGAGGGCTCGGTCAGAGGTCCAGCAGTGCCCAGCAACCTTGACCGGGATTGCAGAGTTCACAGTGTCCAGGGCATGCCCTTGAGTCAGAGAGGAGGTCCCAGGGGCTGGGGTCCCAACAGCTGTCAGCCTCAGCACAGTCCCGTGGTGCCTTTCCTCAGACGAGCCTGCGCCTCGGGACACAGAGCTGACGCCTTGTGTTCCAGAGTCTCCTGCCTGGCGCCCAGAGGGTTTGCTTCTGGTTTTCCAGTTCTTGAGTCAACAACCCGTCCTTCAGCAAATTGAGGAAGCTGGGAGGAGGTGGAGCGATGGTGAGCCAGAGGCCCATGCAGGCCAGGTTCAGTGGAGGGGACAGCACGGTGACCTCTGAGCCAGCCGCCCCACTGACTTCTGCTGCTGCTGGCTGGTGGAAGCCGGCCTGGGACAGGCCGTGCAGGGGGTGCCTCTGGGGAAGCTTAATTCCCAGGGACATCTGTTCTCCCATCACGGGTTTGCCTCCCCTCTTTCCCTGGGTCCCACAGCTTGAGAAGCCAGAATTGAAGAAAATGCACAAAGGTATCCATGGAAAAGAAACTTTGTCCTCTCTGCCCCTCCCCAACAGCTGGAGAAGCCGATTGACAAAAATCAGCCCATCTCAGGGAGCCAGAAGGCAATGGCAACCCACTCCAGTACTCTTGCCTGGAGAATCCCAGGGACGGAGGAGCCTGGTGGGCTGCCGTCTATGGGGTCGCACAGAGTCGGACACGACTGAAGCGACTTAGCAGCAGCAGCAGCAAGGAGTCAAGACTGAGACTTTCCCCCTAATTGAATCTGTAGTGGCCTCTGGTGTGGTGGCCAGAGGGGTATAGGACTGTCAAGGCCCAGCCTGTGGAGTAATTGACTGGACAGAATCCTGCCAGGGGAGAGCTGCCTGGTCCCTGGGGAAAGAAGGCCCCAGCCCTGGAACTGCTAGGAGAAGCAGAGGGAGAGGTGGGGCTGATCAGCCATAGACCTTATGGCTGATGAGAGGAAGGGCTGACTTCTAGGTTTCTGGCTGGGGGGACTTGGTGGATGGACCTCAGGACACGGAGATGGAGATGCAGGAGGAGGGGCAGGCGGGCCAGGAAGCCAGCCTGGGCCACGCCAGCTGGCTGGAGGCTGGGAGCAGAGATGACACCTCTTGGGCCAGGAAGACAAAGCCCTTTGTGTCGGGGTTCCACATCCACTCACTCGGCTGGTGCCCAGCCAGGAAGGCCAGCCCCCAAGCCCTCAATCAGTGGCAGTTTTCCTGCCATACATACAGCACCAAGGTCTCTCCCATCAGCGAACTGCCTCTCCCTGGTTCTCAGGAGCCCCTTTGCTTCTCCCCAGGCTGGGCTCCAGGCCTTAGCTCTCCCCATCCCTCTTCCTCCCTCAGATGCAGGAAATTTCCGACCCTGCAGCCCACTTGGCTGAGGGTCACCTCCCAGCTTCCAAAGCCAGTCTGGGCCTCAGACATTTGGGGCAAAGGAAGGGAGGGAAAGAACCACCAAGCATTGAGTAGCTACTGGTCTAGGTGCTCCGTGGTTCTCACAGCACTCTGCTAAGTTTGTTGTCACCCTTTCAAATGGCAGTCCTGGGATTTGAACCTATGTCTGTCCAGCTCTAAAGTGAGTGCTCTTTGCACAAAAGGAGAGAGCTGTAATGCCCACATGCTCTCAACACTGAGCTAGCTCCTCGCTCCTGTGTCTCCATCATCCCCTCTTCCCTGGTTCCTTCTCATTTGGCCATAAACTCAATGCTCCTTTTTCTGGAAGTCCTTTCCCCTTGACCTTGCAGTCCTCTCCTTCCTTCTGCTAGCAAACCTCCTGCTTCATTCCCTTCTGTCATTCCCATGCCAGAGTCACCAATACCCCTGGGCTCCATGATAGGCTCTTTCTTGCTCTTTTTCATTATGGCGTTTTACAGGAAATTGAATATATTTCCCTGTGCTACACAGTAGTGCCTTGTTGTCTCTTTATTTTATGTATAGTAGTTTGCATCTGCTAATCCCAAACTGCTAATTTATCGCCCCCCCCTTCCCCTTCGGTAACCATAAGTTTGTTTTCTGTGTGTGTGTGAGTCTGTTTCATAAATAAGTTCATTTGTGTCATACTTCAGATTCCACATATGTGATACAATGGGCCCTTTCTTATTCAGTCCTTATATTTCCAGGTCTGGACTTCCCTGGTGGTCCAGGGGTTAGAGACTCTGTGATCCCAACGCAGGGGGCATGGGTTCGATCCCTAGTTGGGACTAAGATCCCACATGCAGGTTGGTCAAAAAAAGAAGCAAACTATTATATAGAATGAATGAAAAGCAAGTTATACTGTACAGCACAGGGAACTATACTCAATGTCCTGTGATAAACTGTCATGGAAAAGAATGTTTAAAAAGTTGGCACAAACAGTTGGGAGCACAGAGTGTTTGTGCCAACTTGCACTCCCACCAGTCATTAGGAGAAACCCCCTAATGACTCTGCATCCTAATATGTGCTGTTTTTTCACTTCTTAATGACCACTTTTTAAAAATTTTATTTTATTTTATTGAAGTATAATTGGTTTGCATTGTTGTGTTTATATCTGCTGTATAGCAAAGTGACTCAGTTATACATATATATATATATATAATATATTCTTTTTTAATATTCTTTTCCATTATAGTTTATCACAGGACATTCTATATGATAGTTTGCTTCTGCTAATCCAAGCTCCCAATGCATCCCTCCTCCACGCTCCTCTTGGCAACCACAAGTCTGTTCTCTATGTCTTTGAGTCTGTTTCTGTTTCATAGATAGGTTCATTTGCATTGATGACCACTTTCTAATTCTTAGTACCCTGCCTCTCACTCACTTTCTCTCTCTCCTTCTTCTTTCTTTCCTGCAATAAATATGTGTTTGGGGGCATATATTTCTTTTCTATTTTTAAGGAAAAACAAATCTTTTGTTTTTTCAAGGAGCAGTTTGTTGATAGTGTCATTTGCTACAGAAGGGCCTGGAAATATATATATATATATATATTTTTTTTTTTTTTCCTTTTTTTGACCAACCTACATGTACCATACTATGAACAACTTTGAAAACCTAGGCCATTATCAAAAAGTCTATAAACAATAAATACTGCAGAGTGTGTGGAGAAAAGGGAACCCTCTTACACTGTTGGTGGGAATGCAAACTAGTACAGCTGCTATGGAGAATAGTGTGGAGATTCCTTAAAAAACTGGAAATAGAACTGCCATACACCCCAGCAATCCCACTGCTGGGCATACACATCGAGGAAACCAGAATTGAAAGAGACACGTGTACCCCAGTGTTCATCACAGCACTGTTTACAATAGCCAGGACATGGAAGCAACCTAGATGTCCATTGGCAGACGAATGGATAAGAAAGTTGTGGTACATATACACAATGAAATATTAGTCAGTCATTAAAAAGAATGTATTTGAATCAGTTCTAATGAGGTGGATGAAACTGAAGCCGATTATACAGAGTGAAGCAAGTCAGAAAGAAAAACACCAATACAGTATATTAACGCATATATATGGGATTTAGAAAGATGGGAACAATGACCCTATATGTGAGATAGCAAAAGAGACATAGATGTAAAGAACAGTCTTTTGGACTCTGTGGGAGAAGGCGAGGCTGGGATGATTTGAGAGGGTAGTGCTGAAACATGTATGTTATCATATGTGAAGCGAATCACTGGTCCAGGTTTGATGCATGAGACAGGGTGCTCAGGGCTGGTGCACTGGGTGACCCTGGGGGATGGGGGGTGGGGAGGGAGGTGGGAGGGGGGTTCTGGATGGGGAGCACATGTAAAAATAAATAAACAAATTTGAAAACCTATATAAGATAGATATAAAACATAAACTACTAAAATTGGTTCAAAAAGAAAAAGAACTGAATAGATCAATAGTCATTTAATAAATCAAGCTAGTAGTAAAATGTCTCATTGGCCAGTGGCACCACATAATTTTCCAGTGAATTTCACCAAATATTATAAGGAGTAGAAAATCACACACAATGTTACAGATGCTATATAAAAAAAGGAAATCTACCTGATTCATATTATAAGACTAGTACAAACTTGACACTAAAACTAGAGAAGGCAGAATAAGAAAATAAATCTTTAACCTATCTTTCTTATAAACATAGGTGCAAAAACCCTACTAAACTGTATTAAACCAAATGTGGTGGTGTTTGTTTTTTTAAAAAATCACACTTAGCAACATTAGAAAATTCTATCAATGCATTTTATTGCATTGTTTTAGGTAGAAAGGTATCAACAGATGTGGAGCAAACATACAATAAAATTTGCCTCATTAGTGAAAAAAGTATTTAGTAATAACAACAGAAGGGAATTTCCTTAACATAGTATATATTACCTACCAAAAGTCTACAGCAAAAATTGTGAAACTTTAGAAATTTACCATTTAAATAATAAAAAAAAAATCCCATGCATCTATTCAAAATGGCACTAGAAGTTCTACACAATGCAAGAAGATTAGAAAAAGAAATATGACATATAATGAAAATGCAGTCTAACTAAAAGATATCAAATAAAAAAGGGAACTATAACTCTAATGCAATACAAGATGAAATTGTCATTATTTTTAGACCTAATGATCATACAGTTAAATATAATTACAAGAAACCAATAGGAAAATTATTACAGTTAATGAGAGAGTTCAGCAAAATTTGTGGCTACACAGTTCACAAAATATAATTGCCTTCCTTTTCATTGGTAATAAACAAGTGGAAAAATAAGAAGAAAAAAAAGCAACAAAGATTACAGAGCACAAAATAATTTAATAAATATGCACAATATTTTGGTGGAGAAAAATCACAAAAGTGAATTGAAAACCTGAAAGTATAGAGAGAAATAAATCAAATTTATAGGTTAGAAGACTCAGTATTAAATATACTCAGTTATACCTCCAATCTGTACATTCAATGAAATTTTATTATAAATCCCAACAGAATTCTTCAGGGAACTTGAAAAATGATTCTACCATTCATATGGAAGAATAAAGGTATGCAGACAGCTAAGACAATCATGAAAAATAGGAGTGAAGTTGGGGATAGGACTTGCCCCCAAGGTATCAAGATGCAATCACAAGACCATAGAATTAAAATAATGGAATGTTAGGAATAGACAACTTGATCACTGGAACAGAACAAAGAGTCCAGAAATAAACCCAAGCTTTACTGGGAACAAGGTATACATCAGAGACGTCATAATCAGTGGAGGAATCAGCAACCAATTCAGTAAAGGGCATTGGGCTAAAACCTGGCAAAACTTTGCCTCGATTATTTTGTATGATAATAAGACATTTAGAATATCAGGAGACAGTGCAACCTGCTGGGTTTCTAAACCAATTTACTAAAGGAAATGAAAAGAGGTAAACATAGGATTAATATAGGTAAAGGATTTAGACCACATACCCAGCACTCAGTTTCCCTCATTAACATATTTTTGCTTTTTAAATTCAACATCATGTCTTTGAGATACTGGATAGGCTAAACAGTTCATTCAGGTTTTTCCGTAACAACGTATGGAAACCTTGGCTTGAAGTAGCACTATTTGTATCAGTCAAATAGTGCCTTTTATCCTCTATGCCATGCTTCTCCTTTCCTTGTCCAATTGTGGGAGACTTTCATTATCTCAATGGGCCAGAAAAATAGTCTACTTGGTCTTAATGGCCCTGGTCCACGTCTCTGCCATCATGACGAGGACATTCCATGGTGGGAAGTCATCTTCAAGAATTTTTCTTTAGAGCAGTAATTGTGGTCATTGGTAACATCCAATCTCACCTCTTAACCTTATTTGTGACCTTGACAGCCATATAATGAGAGTTTTCAATATGGATCACACTACAGCTTCTTTTTTTTTTTTCTTGAAGTAAATTTTATTTTCTAGAAGAGTTTTAGATTTGGAGGGAAAAAAATGAAGATTGGTACAGAGAGTTTCCTTATACCCAGCACTCAGTCTCCCTCATTAACATTTTCTTGCTTTCTAAATTCAACATCATGTCTTTAACATCCAACATCTTTATTGCATTGGCTAAAAAGTTCATTCGGGTTTTTCCATAACATCGTATGGAAACCTGTATGAACTTCTTGGTCAACCCAATATTTAAATGTATTAATTCTAACTGAATGTAGTAATCCCATTGACTGGAAGCTTCTCTAGGTCTCACATGGCACAAGTTTCATGCTGGGGAATTTCATCTCCCCCTCAGTCAAATCTCTAGTTCTGCAGTGAAAGTATTTACATAGTCATAATGTTATAAATGGGGGGCTTCCCTAGTGGCTCAGTGGTAGAGAATCCACCTGCCAATGCAGGAGACACGGGTTCTATCCCTGCGTGGGGAAGATCCCCTGGAGAAGGGAATGGTAACCCACTCCAGTGTTCTTGCCTGGAGAATCCCATGGACAGTGGAGCCTGGCAGGCTACAGTCAATGGTTTTGCAAAGAGCTGGACATTACTGAGCAAGTAATACACAACACCTAGAGAAAGGCTGTGCACAGCAATCAAGACTCAGAGCAGCCAGGAATAAATTATTTTAAAAAGTCAGCAACAATTTCTTTTAAAAAAAAGATATGTAAATTTATTTGGCTGCACCGAGTCTTAGTTGTGGCATGCAGGATCTTTAGTTGCAGCCTGTGAACTCTTAGTTACTGCATATGGGATCTAGTTTCCTGACTAGGGATCAAACCCAGGCCCCCTGCACTGGCAGTGTGGAATCTTAGCCACTGGACCACCAGGGAAGTCCCAGATGGAAAATATTTTTTAAAAAATTTCAAGAAAGACTCCAAAAGCAAAATTTGGATTTCCTACGCACATGTAAGATATTCATACAACATTTACACTGTACAAGGAATTATAAACAGTATAGAGATGACAAAGTATTTGGGAGGATGTACATAGGTTACATACAATGGCTATGCCATTTGGTATAAGGGACTTGAGCATTACAGAATTCTGGTGTGCCTGAGAGTTGGAGAACCAAATTCACCAATCAAAGAGATGACTATAATAGCAACTAGTAGAAAAACAAAAATATATATAAATATAAAAGACAAAAACTGGGAGGAGCAAGGGGGAAGGATTAGTAATGAAATCACACAGTAGTTAGTCAATAGACACTGTTAGCCTGGTGAGCTGCAGTACATGGGGTGGCAAAGAAAGGAACATAATTGAACGACTGAACAACAAAGACATTAATAAACCAAGGAACAGAAGTATGAGCATATCATTCATAGTCACATGAATAAAAAAAGAAAGAAAGTTGTTCCCAAGAGCTGGGCAAGTGAGAGGACATTTTTAGGTTGTAATTTCTAACCTTTCTGTTGGGGTTGGGTGTTGCGTGTTCATCTACATGAATTATATTTGAGAAAACAGTAATTAAAATAATTAATTGAGGAAAAACTCTAAATCTGATTCTGATATTTCTCTAGAGGTTCAGGTACTTTCAGTAACGCCCCATTACCATAGGATCAAGATGAAACTCTGACGCAGGCATTCAAGGCCCTTCCTTGTCAGGCACTTCCTCCCGGAAGCCCTTGGGTGGAAGAGGGCGCCCTCTGCCGGAGCAGCGACGTCAGCACGCCCGAGGTCCCGCCCTTTGCGTATCAACAGACTCCGCCCCCATCCCTCGGGGGGGGGGGGGGCTCTCCGCATCACGTGATCTCAGCCCCTTAACACCTGGGTGGCGAACCCCAAGAAGGGGAGCCCAGAGACCCCAGACCCCAGGTGAGAGCGAGTGGGTCGGTGGGTTCTGGGTTCCCTGAACGGTGGGAGACTGCCTGGTCAGGCTGGGAACGTGATTGGGAGCGTCTGTCAGGCGCGGCCCCATGTGAGGGTGATGGGCAATTAACCTGAGTGACTTAGAGCTGGACTTTTTGTCGGGGACCAAATCCCAGGTCTTCCATTTTTTATCTGCGCGTGGCCTTGGGCGAGTCACTGAATCTCAGTTTCCTCGCCTGTGGCTGCCAGCATGAAATGAAGTAATACACAAGTACATAATTCATAAATAATAATTGTTGTTTTTAAAGCTCATACAAGCAAATGTGTGAACTCTCAGAAGAGGGGAAGACCTTATAAAAGGTGGCTGTAGCTCAACCCTGTTTGGAGACAGGCCTCCCCTCCCTCACCTGGGGCGCTGTGTCCCGCTGGGGTGCTTATGTCTGTGGTTCCTGGGTGCCCTGGAGGTGCCACCTATAAGGGAGGCTGCCTCCGAGGTTCCCACTGACCTGGTGTCCTGAGTGGGCTGGCAGGTCAGACCCCCCCCCCCCCACCACCCGCCCTGTTATCTCCTCACAGGGCCTGCCTTCTGCATTGGGCCCCTGGAGGTGAACAGACATGTCTCAGGAGGCGGCTCCAGCGGGCCCCAGCACAGACGACCCTGTTCTCAGTCCCCTCAACAGCCTTGGACTTTTCCAGGAGAGTGTGGAAGAAACCAGCTCCATGTCAGGTCTGGCACCAAACCTGTCAGGAGAGAACTCGGGGGACCCGGTTTGTGCTGGCAGCAGGAAGCGGGTCCTCAGGGAAGAGTCTTGTCAAGGTGCCAGCTCCCAGGCAGTGGGTGCTCCTGGGGCTAGCCTAGAGGCCACGGCCCATCCAGTGGTCCTGGGGCTGAAAGCTGTGGGACAGAACAGGGATTCAGTGCCCAGCCCCAGGCTCAACCCTCGGCTGCCCACAGTGCCTGCCCAGGGGAGGGCTCAGGCCTTCAAGAGGGTCCAGATTATTCTGCATGATGTCTTAGCTGGAAGTTGTCCTGGGAATCTTTGTAGTGGGTGTGTGGGGTCAAGAAAAAAAAGCAGGAAGTCTGAGACCACCTCAGAGGGTCAGGAGGGTGGCTTCTTGGGGCTTGGTCAGAGCCCTAGTGGGGACAAGCCCCAGGCTGTGGGAGACCCCCTGCCGGGTGCTGACGTAGTGTCGTTGGGAGGTCTGTGCAGTCCTCTCTCTTGCAAGGATACTGGGTCTGGGCCTGGACACCCAGGTGGAAGTTGGGTGGACTGTGATTCAGGGATTCAGAAGTTTGAATATTTGCCCTCTGTAGGCAGTGGGACCCCTCCAGGTAGCCCCTGTGACCCTGTGAACTCCCCCCTGCCCAGTGGAGGACCATCACTTCAGCTAGCTGCCCAGGATCCCCTCCAGAGCCCTGAGCTGTGCCCGGGAGGGTCTGGAAAGGCTTCCACAGCACAGCAGGAAGCCGAGCACATGGTGAGGCCTGGCGATGGTGATGGCCATGGCACTTCACACAACCAGGAGGAGCTGGAGGTCGGGGCTCTACCAGTGTCTGGGGGGAGGCCAGGGCAGGGACTTGCTAACACCCCCTCCAGCTTCCTGGAGCCTGGAGCCAGCAAGGCTAGCTCAAGCTCATCCACGAGGCAGAGAAATGCCAAGTGTGCTAAACATTTGAAAATGGGCCCAGTGCCTGCTGCCCAGGATCAGGGCACTAACAGATGCCCAGACAGCTCCAACCAGGACCAACCAGAAGAATCCAGCCCAGGAAGCGGTCCCAGACTGGTAAGTTGACCCTGAGAGGTTGGGATGGGAAGGGCATCTTTATCTTTTGGTGTCAGTGAGTCATGTGTTCAAATCCTATCTTTGCCCACTTTCTAGCTGAGTGGCCCTGGAATATTTTTTAAGCTGTTTCCTCATGTGTGAAAAGGGAATACTAGTTCCACTTTAATGGGGTTGTTTTGAGGATTAAATGAGATGATGGTGTGAAATAACGTGCCTAGCACAGCATAAGGCACAAGGTAAATACATTTGTGTTAAATGTGCTTTTCCTTGAGTGTTACAACAGTCCTGTGAGATAGGCATTAGCCCTGTGTTTCCATGTGGGGAAGCTGAGGCTCAGAGAAGTTAACAAACTTCTCCAAGTTCACACAGCAAGGGAGTCAGTGCCTAGCCATATTCCCTGTGTTCACTGCTTCCCTTTTCATTGTTCTTTTATTGATAATAATTAGCATTTTATTAATACTAATAATTATGGTCAGTATGTTTATATACCAAGGGCAGAAGATGGCATTGCTGTGTTTGGTGTATATTTCTGACATAGTTGAATTTTTTTTTAATTGAAGAAACATGTTAGTTTCAGGTGTAGAGCATAGCAATTCAATTATATATATGTAAGAGTCAGACATGACTGAGCGACTGAACTGAATTGAATATATATGTATATATATATGTTCTTTTCAGATTCTTTTCCCTTGTAGGTTATTACAAAATATTTGAGTATAGTTTCCCATTTTATATAGTAGCTCCTTGTTGGTTCTCTATTTTATATATCATAGTCACATAGTTGAATTTTTATCACCTTGGTTGAATATGTGTTGTATGCTGAGTGCTTTTGACTTAGTCTTCACATGAAACCCAGAGAGGTGGTTACAGGCCCAGGGTCTCACAGCTGGTAAATGATAGAGCCAGTATGCAGACCCAGGCAGTCTGTCCAGAAAGCTTACTGCACTGCCTGCTTGCGCACATTCCCTGCTAGCATCGCAGTAGTAAAAGCATCTGGCATGCTTACTATATGCTGGGTGCTATTCCCAAGTACTTATCTTCAGTCTTCCTAACACCCTTATAGAGAAGATGCTATTGATATATACCCATTTTAATGATGCAGACACTGAGGCTCAGACAGGTAAAGTGAGTATGTCAAGGTCAAACAAGCAAATTAGTTGAACTAGGATAGGAACCAATGAGCTGCCTGTTGTGATTTATCACTGTTTGATACTGTAATTATATTGGAGATGCTATTACATTGTCTGTGTAAATATCACTCAAAACATTAATTTTTAATAAAAAATGAATACATGTTTATCATAGAAAATAAGGAAGAAATAAAAATCCCCATAATGCCAACAACATTCAGAGCTATCTCCTGTTGACATTTTGGTATGTATATCCTTTCTTCCATCTTTTTCATATGCATATATATCTTTTCTTTGCCTAGAAATGGGATCATGCAGGTCAAAATTTATAACTTGATTTTTTAGCTATTAAAAGTTGTTTTACAGTGAAGTTGTTGACATAGAATGAGGAAATCCCTTTTAATGTCTCCTGGCCCAATTGTCCTTTGTTTGATGTTAATGGTTAGCATCCTTTCAGTCTCCTTTTTTATGAACTTCTGTACATATATGAACATCTGCATATCGATCACACCTTTTTATATATAAGTAGGCTCATGCTGTGCCTCATTGTTCCGGGACTTGTACTTTGATTTTCAAATGCTTCAGTGTTTGAAAATGTTTCCAAGTTGGCAGATCTGTGCTTTCCCTGAACCCTGCATCGTGTTTGTCTACAGGCACTGCTGGGACCAGAGGGTGGGCTGGGACTTGCTTTTCTCATTTCTTGTCACTCTCGTGTAGTTAAGAGCATGAAGCTCAGAGGCCGACAGATTGGCATTCAGGCCTGGCTTTGCTGCTATCTGAGTGTGACCTAGGCAAGTGGCCTCACCTTTCCGAGCATAATTTCCTCATCTGTAAAATAGAGGTAATAAAGTACTTACCTCATTGGGCAGTGGTAAGGGGCAGGTGAGATGCCGTGTACCTGTGTTCGGTATTTAGCACAGTGCCTGGTACAAAAAAATACTAAGAAATGTTACCTGTTGTTGACTATACAATTTTGTCCTTCTCCAAGGACTGCCAATGCACCCCTGTGCATCTGGCTTCTCCCCATTTCAGATTATCTATGTGGGCCAGATGCCCAAAATTGGGATTCCTGGGTCTGCAGTGTTTTGAGGGGGTGTTTGAATTTGGTGGTGGAGGCAGGTGCCTGCCCGCCTTGACGGGAAGCAACCCATGGCTGCTCTCTGCTTCAGTCCCATCCTTGACTCTGTGACACGGTCCCTTATCCCACAGCATCCCAAACAACCGGTTGCCATGGCAACTGGTGCCAGCTGCAGGAGAAGAATGGAGGCTGTGCTGCGACAAGGACGGGCAGGTGGTTGAGACCAAGGCTGAGTGGGGTGTGGGCAGGTGTGGGCGTAGTGCTCAGCTGGTCTGGATCCCGTCTCAGGGCTCTGGCACCTTCTCCTGGAGACAGCTCGGCTCGTGTCAGGAGCCGATAGACAGGTTCAAGGTCAGGCTCTGCTTCTTACAACGGAGTGACTTTAGAGACATCTCTTCTCTGAATCTTAGTTGCTTCCTCTATGAAATGGGGGGATCAGCTGGGCCCTGGAACTACTGGGAATCTGGTGTGAGAGGCTGGCTGTGTTGTGTCCTTTTGGTTTGAGATAGAGATTCTTGGAGGAGGGTGGAGAAGTTGGTTGAAGCTCCATTTTCTTCTCTGTTTGATCCCCAGGGTGGTTAGTGAGATCCGGAGCCACTCTGTGGCTGGGATAGCAGGAGTCGTGGGACGGGCAGCTCTGCCAGGGCCCCCTGCTCTGCCCAGCACCGTTCGGGAGGTACACAGCTCCTCTGACTCCACCTAGGCTCTCAGGCTCAGGTACCCTGTCTGCAGCTACAAAGTATCAGGAGGTGTGTGAGGGAGGAACATGTCTCCAGCAGATGGACAGCCGAAGAGTAGCTCTTTTAAGTGCTTACTGTATACTAGGAGCTTCACATAGGTCATCATCTCATGTTTAATTCTCATAGTAGCATGAAAATTCAGTGTTAATATGCTTATTTTGCTGATTAAGAAAACTGGGATTCAGAAAAGTTTAATGACTCACTGAGGGTCACACAGCAAGTAAGTGGTGGAGTCAGGCTTTGAATCCCGGCCTGTTCAGTTCCACTCTGTGCCCTGAGCCTGGCTGCCAATGGCCTGGCTACAGGATTTAGACGTTTTTTCCCTCATGGGGGAGAATGCAGTTTATTTATTCTTTTAAATTAATTTTTATTGGAGTATAGTTGGTTTGTAATGTTGTATTTCTACTGTATAGCAAAGTGAATCAGGTATACATATATATATACCTTCTCTCTCTTTTAGATTTCCTTCCCACTTAGGTCTCCACAGAGCCCTGAGTGGAGTTTCCTGTGCTATACAGTAGGTTTTTATAGTTACCTCCTTTTTTCATAGTAGTGTATATATGTCAGACCCAGTTTCCCAGTTCATCCTTTCAGTGCTTCCCCTCTTGGTATCCATACTTTTAGTCTCCACTTTTGTGTCTCTATTTCTGCTTTACAAATAAGTTCACCTGTATCATTTTTCTAGATTCCACATATTATATGGTATGTGTTTTTCTGTTTCTGACTTACTTTACTCTGTGTGACAATCTCTAGGTCTGTCCGGGATTTAGATTTTTATGGGACTTTTTGTTCAGCACACAGGTGTGCTCCTCCAGGATCTCAAAGTCCAGTGGAGAGGAGACAAAGTAACCAGAATTGAAATGCAGATAGAAGCCTGGCATGTTCTGGATCCCCAGAGGACAATTGAGTCTTCCTTGGGGAGGGGTGAGAGGGCGGGCTTGGAGGTAGGGAGGAGCAGAAGGCGGGGGCTGTAGGAGCTGGGTTTGGGCAAATAAAGTGGGTATGCAGCAGGTCAAATGTAGGAAGAACATCCCAGGAAGAGGACAGAGCACATGCAAAAGCACAGAGGCAGGAGGCAGCCTGGAGCATTGGAGGAGAGGGGCAGTAGGTGGGATAGGGTCAGAGGGGAGGAAGGAGGTGGGAAAGATCTGTGATCATAACATTGCTTTATTTTTGGGGGCTCCAAAATCACTGCAGATGGTGACTGCAGCCATAATATTAAAAGACGCTCCTTGACAGGAAAGTTATGACCAACCTAGACAGCATATTAAAAAGCAGAGACATTACTTTGCCAACAAAGGTCCATCTAGTCAAAACTATGGTTTTTCCAGTAGTCATGTATGGATGTGAGAGTTGGACTGTAAAGAAAGCTGAGCACCAAAGAATTGATGCTTTTGAACTGTGGTGTTGGAGAAGACTCTTGAGAGTCCCTTGGACTGCAAGGAGATCCAGCCAGTCCATCCTAAAGGAAATCAGTCCTGAATATTCATTGGAAGGACTGATGGTGAAGCTGAAACTCCAATATTTTGGCCGCCTGATGAGAAGAGCTGACTCATTGGAGAAGACCCTGATGCTCAGAAAGATTGAAGGCAGGAGTAGAAGGGGAAGACAGAGGATGAGATGGATGGCATCACCGACTCAGTGGACATGAGTTTGAGTAAACTCCGGGAGTTGGCGATAGATAGGGAAGCCTGGCGTGCTACAGTTCATGGGGTCGCAAAGAGGCAGACCCGACTGAGTGACTGAACTGAACTGAACTGAACATTGTTTAAAGGGAATTGGAGAGACTGAAGTGTGGTCAGGTACCAGGAGGGAATCTCTCAAGGATGGGAGCCAGGGAATCTTTAACAACATCAGAGCTTACAGAGAGAGCTTTCTGTCTTCCAGGCACTGTTCTAAGAGCCTTGAATAATGATGATAATCCTTGTATTGACACTAGGAAGTTGATAACTGGTATGATCTTCATTTTACTAATGAGAAAACCGAGGCCCAGAGAGGTTAAGTAACCTTCCCAAGATCTCGTGGATCCTAGGTAGTGGAAGCAAGTATCCTATTGCATGAATATGGCACGATTTATTTGTTCCTTGACTCCATGTGGGCATTTGGGTTGTTTGCAGTTTTTTGCTGTTACATCTGGTGCTGCTGTGATGAACAGTTTTGTATGTTTCTTGGTACATATGGGCAAGAATGCCTCCATGGAATATTCCTGGGAGTGGAATTGCTAGGTTATAGAGTGTACACATCTTCAACTTGGTGCCAGATGTGTCTGAAATGGTTGAAAATAGTCTGTACTCCCATCAGCAGTGCCAAATGCTAGTAGCCCCATATCTTTACCAACACCTGATGTTATCAAACTTCAACTTTTGCCAAAGTGAGGATATGCTGTGGTGTCTCAGTGTTGTTTTAATTTTCACTTCCCTATTACTGAGGAGAATCTTGCCATAAATTCTGATATTTTCTGTTGTCTTTTGCCAAAAAGTTTTGGTGGTTTTAACTTTTTCTTATTGATCTGTAGGAGTTTTCTTTCATATGTATATATTCCAGATACTATTTCATTGCCCCATTGTATGTTTTGCAAATTTATTTTCCCAAAGTTCATATTTTGGTTTCTTTATGGTGTCTGTTGATAGGTAGAAATTCTTTTTTTGTTGTTGTTGTTTGACCACACTGCACAGCATGTGGGATCTTAATTCCCCAACCAGGGATCAAAACTGTACCTCCTGCAGTGGAAACTCGAAGTCTTAACCACTGGACTGCTAGAGAAGTCCCAGAAAATTTTAAGTATTAAAAATTGTTTTATTGTGGTAAAACATACATAACATACAATTTCCCTTTTAAAACCATGTTTAAGTGTACAGTTCAGTGGCATGAAGTGCATTCACATTGTTGTACAACCATCACCACTATCCGTCTCCAGAACTTTTTCATCTTCCCAGACTGAAATTCTGTACCCATTAAATAATAACTCCTCAATCTCCTCTTCCCCCAACCCTTCATAACCTCTATTCTACTTTCTGTCTTTTTGAATTTGACTATTTTGGTGCCTCACATAACTGAAGTTGTACAATACTGGTCCTTATGTGTCTGGCCTATTTCACTTACCATGATGTCTTCAAGGTTCATGTTGTAGCATGTATCAGAATTTCATTCCCTTTTTAAGGCTGAATTAACATTTCATGGTATGTATTTACCACATTTTGTTTATCCATTCATCTGTTGATGGACATTCAGGTTATTTTCACTTATTAGCCATTGTAAATATGCTGCTGTGAACGTGCATGCAGGCTAAGTCGCTTCAGTTGTGTCCAGTTCTTTGCGACCCCATGGACTGTAGCCATATCCAAATTTCCAATAGTCTCATAAAAATGATAATTTATTTTTATACTTTTTTTTTTTTTAAGTCAGGGTCTAAATAAAATCTCTATGTTAGAATTGGTTGATATGCTTTTTTAAGCTTCTCCTAACCTATAGATGGGAGTCCCAGGTGGCTCAATAGTAAAGAATCTGCCTGCCAGTTCAGGACACACAGAAGATGCAGGTTCAATCCTTGGGTCGGGAAGATCCCCTGGAGGAGGAAATGGCAACCCACTCCAGTTTTCTTGCCTGGAAAATCCCACGGACAGAGGATCCTGGGGGGTTATCGTCCATGGAGTCTCAAAGAGTCAGAGACGACTGAACATGCACACGCAACCCATAGCTTTTCTGAACTTTTAAAAGTTTTTTAAATTAAAAAATCTTTTTATTTTATATTGAAGTATAGCTATTTAACAATGTTGTGATAGTTTCAGGTGCATAGCAGAGCAACTCCACTATACATATATATGTATCCCTCAAACTCCCCTCCCATCCAGGCTGCCCCATAACATTGAGCAGAATTCCCTGTGGTATACAGTAGGACTTTGTTGGTTATCCATTTTAAATATGGCAGTGTGTACCTGTTAATCCCAAACTTCTAACTATCCCTCCCCTCGTTCTTCTCTCCTTGGTAACCATAAATTTGTTCTCTAAGTTTCTTGAAGTCTGTTTTTGAAGAAACTAAGTTGTTTGTTTACTAAGTTGTAGCTTATTGCATCTCCATGGTATAGTGAGACCTGATCCTCTGTTTTCTGTATTTTCTGTGAAGTAGTGGTTGAATCTGGAGCTTTGATTATATATAAATTCAAAGTTCTGGGCTAATTAATCTGTTTTTAGTGTGGTTTTTTTTTTTTTCTCTTTTTAAAATTATCTTTTTTATTAGTTTTTTTTATTTTTATTTTTTGGGAGGCAGACTAATTGAAAACATATAATGTCTCATTTTATTTCTTTGTATTTTTGATGTGCTATAAAATGGTAGTGTTTTAAAACTGCAGTTTCTAGCTATTGATGGTATATAAAATGCAATAGATTTTGCAGAAATCTTTTATTTATATAATTTATCTATTAGGATTTTGTTTGTTTTCTATATAGACAGTCATGAAACGTGCAAATAATGACAGTCTTGTTATTTCCTTTCCAATTCTTGGATCTCCCCTACTCCCTTTCCTTATTGTGATACCTGAAACCTTTATAGTATTGTATATACCTGTGTAACATTGAATATAAGTGGTGATAGCAGGGACCCTTGTCTTGTTCTGGATTTTAAAGGGAATGTGGTCACCATTTCACCAGTATATTTGCTATATTTGTATCAGGATAAGGGAACTCCCTTCTATTCCTGATTTGCTTGTTATGAATGGAAAGTACATTTTAAGAAATATATTTTCTACAGTTTTTGAAATAATATGATTTTTATTCTCTTACTAATATTAGTAAATTTAAAGAGTTGGATTTTTTAAATGTTAAGTCAGTCTTTCACTACCAAATAAACCCCAATTGATCATGTTATATCTTATTTATGTTTTCTGAAAACATAAACATGTTTTGTGTTTGTTTCCAGAACATAATTATGTGCTTTATGTTTCTTGTTTATGTTTTCATGTTGATAATATTTGGTTTGGAAATTTTGTGTTTCTGTTGATGAGCTGGTTAACTGGCCTGAAATGATTTGTTCTCATACTGTCCTTGTGAGGTTTTGGTATTCAGTTTTGCAGCTTCAAAGAATGAATTGTAGACTGTGTTCTTTTTTTCCATTTTCTGCAGCAGTTTGTATAAAATTGGAATTATTTGTTCTTTGAACATTTCAGTAGAATCACTGGTTAAAAAAAATCTAGACTGGTGTTTTCTTTAGGGAAGATAATTCCTCCCCTACTGAGTCAATTAATTCTATGCTTATGTGTTTATTCAGTTTTAAAAAATTTTTTTCATTGAGTCAATTTTGGTAATTTATATCTTCCTAGAAATACATCCACTTAATCTGAGTTTTCAAATTTACTTGCATGTTGGCATAAAGTATTTTACAAATCCCCTAATTTTTTTAAATATCATGATTACTCATTGCAAATATTGTCTTGTTGTACCTTCCCTCTTTTCCTTATTGTTGCCAGAGAGTTGTCTGCTTTGAGTCTTTTCAAAGACCTGATTTTTGGTTTTGTTGACCCTGCCTGTTTTATGTTTGTTTTCAGTGTCACGCTTCTTTCCATTTATTCTCTTATTTTTATAATATTTTGAGAATAATGCTTGGTTCATTTATTTTCTCTATTTAGTTTCTAATAAAGTCATTTAAAGTTACAAAGGAACTTCTGATGATCATGTTAGCTGCATCCCCATACTCTCGTATATAACCTTTCTTATTATAGTTCAGTTCTCAGTATTTCATAATTTTTACTACTTATTTTATTTGGCCTGTGTACTATTTAGAAGCGTATTTCTTAATTTCCATTCACATGAGTTTCTTTCTTTACTTTCCTTCTCTCTCTAATTTTTTGTTATCCTTTGTTAAATTAATTAATGAATTTTTTACTGTGCTGTCTTCACCGCAGTGTGGACTTTTCTCCAGTTGTGGCAAGCGGGGGCTGCTGTCTAGTTGCCGTGCTCGGGCTTCTCACTGCAGTGATTTCCCTTGTTGCAGGGCACAGGCTCTAGGATTCGAGAGCTTCAGTAGTTGGGGCACGTGGGCTCAGAGGTTGAGGTTCCCGGGCTCTAGAGAACAGGCTCAGCAGCTGTGGTGCACGGGCTTAGCTGCTCTGTGACATGTGGGATCTTCTTGACCAGGGATCGAACCTCTGTCTCCTACATTGGCAGGTGGATTCCTTACCGCTGAGTCACCAGAGAAGCCTTTATTATTGCTTTTTAACTAATTCATATTGTGGCCTGAGAAAGTGATCTTTATCTGAGTCGTCTGATGTGGTGGCCACTAGCCACTTGTCTCTGCTGAGCACTTGAAAGTTTGCCAGTCCAAATTGAGATGTAGAAGTGTAAATACAATACTGGATTTCAAGAAATTAAAATTTCACTAATAATGTGTTATATGGATTATTAGGCTTTTCATAGTAGCATGCATTTTAAAAAACATCAAAATTGGTGAATTCTTGTGTTCAGTTCAGTTCAGTCGCTCAGTTGTGTTCGACTCTTTGTGACCCCATGGACTGCAGCACGCCAGGCCTCCCTGTCCATCACCAACTCCCGGAGTTTACTCAAACTCATGTTCATTGAGTCAGTGATGCCATCCAACCATCTCATCCTCTGTCGATCCCTTCACCTCCCGCCTTCAGTCTTTCCCAGCATCAGGGTCTTTTCCAGTAAGTCAGTTCTTCACATCAGGTGGCCAAAGTATTGGAGTTTCAGCTTCACCATTAGTCCTTCCAATGAATATTCAGGACTGATTTCCTTTAGGATGGACTGGTTGGGTCTCCTTGCAGTCCAAGGGACTCTCAAGAATCTTTTCTAACACCAGAGTTCAAAAGCATCAATTCTTTGGTGCTCAGCTTTCTTTATGGTCCGTCCAACTCTCACATCCATGCATGACTACTGGAAAAACCATAGTTTTGACTAGACGGACCTTTGTTGGCAAAGTAATGTCTCTGCTTTTTAATATTCTGTCTAAATTGGTCATAACTTTCCTTCCAAGGAGCAATCGTCTTTTAATTTCATAGCTGCAGTCACCATCTGCAGTGATTATGGAGCCCAAGAAAATAAAGTCTGTCACTGTTTCCATTGTTTCTCCATCTATTTGGCATGGAGTGATGGAACCGGTTGCCATGAACTTAGTTTTCTGAATGTTGAATTTTAAGCCAGCTTTTTCACTTTCCTCTTTCACTTTCATCAAGAGGCTCTTTAGTTCCTCTTCACTTTCTGTCATAAGGGTGGTGTCATCTGCATAGCTGAGATTATTGATATTTTTCCCCACAATGTTGAATTTTTGTGTAGCTATTTTAATATTGAAGATGAAAGATAAAAAGAAACATTTTCAGCATATTATGCTTTATTATTTCAAGAAAGGTAAAAACACGACTAAAATGCAAAAAAAAGGTTTGTGCAGTGTATGGAGAAGGTGCTGTGAGTGGTTAAACATGTCAAAAGTGGTTTTCAAAGTTTCATGCTGGAGATTGCTTGCCGGATGATGCTCTATGGTTGGGTAGACCAGTTGAAGGTGGTGCTGATGGTGGTTTAGTTGCTAAGCTGTGTCCAACTCTTGCAACCCTGTGGATTGTAGCCCCAGTCCATGGGATTTCCCAGGCAAGAATACTGGAGTGGGTTGCCATATTCTTCTCTGGGAGATCTTCCCATTGAAGTTGATAGGGATTAAATCGAGGCATTAATTGAGAACAATTAAAATTAACATTATACCCAGCTTCCCAAGTGGATCAGTTGTAAAGAATCTGCCTGCCAGTGCAAGAGATACATGAGATATGGGTTCAATCCCTGGATCCGGAAGATCCCTTGGAGGAGGAAATGGCAACCCACCCCAGTATTCTTGCCTGGAGCATCCCGTGAACACAGGAGCCTGGCGTGCTGCAGTCCATGGGGTCACAAAGAGTTGGACACCACTGAGTGACTGAGCACACATGCAATGTTATACCGCATGAGAGGTAGCTGACATACTCAGAATATTCCAAATCAAGCACTGAAGATCATTTACACCAGCTTGGTCATGGTAATTGCTTTGATGTTTGGATTCCACATAAGTTAAGTGAAAAAACCCTTCTTGACTGTATCTCTGCATGCGATTGTCTACTTAAACATAATGAAAACATTCCGTTTTTAAAACAAACTGCGACAGATGATGAAAAGTGAACACTGTACAATAATGTGGAATGGAAGAGATCTTGGGGCAAGTGAAATGAACCACCACCAACCATACCAAAGGCCAGTCTTCAGCCAAAAAAGGTGATGTTGTATATATGGTGGGATTGGAAGGGAGTCCTCTATTATGAGCTCCTTCTGGAAAACCAGACAGTTAATTCCAACAAGTATTGCTCCTAATTAGACCAACTGAAGGCAGCACTTGATGAAAAATGTCCAGAATTAGTCAACAGGCTACATATATCAGGATAACACAAGACCACATGTTTCTTTGATGACCAGGTAAAAACTATTACAGCTTGGCTGGAAAATTCTGATTCATCTGCATGTTCACCAGACACTGTACCTTCAGATGTCTATTTAGTTTGTGCTTATAAAATTCTCTTAGTGGAAAAAAAAATTCAATTTCCTGAAGACTATAAAAGGCACCTGGAACAATTCTTTGCTCAAAAAGATAAAAAGTTTTGGGGAGATGGAATTATGAATTTGCCTGAGAAATGGCAAAAGGTAGTGGAACAACCAGTGATTGGATTGCCCAATGAAGTTCTTGGTGAAAGTGAAATATGTGTCTTTTGCTTTTAACCTTAAAACTGAGGGAACTTTTTGGCCAACTCAATGTTGAAATGATAATGTTTTGGATGTGTTAAGCAAAATATAAAATGAATTTCACTTGTTTCTTTTTACTCTTTTTTAATGTGGCTGCTGGAAAACTTAAACATATACCTATGGCTCATTCATATTTAATTGGGGAGTGTTGGTCTAAAAAATACTCGGTTTTTGAAACTTGCTGAGATTTGCTTTATGGTTTAGGCTGTGCTTAATTTTCATATATGTTGCATGTATACTTGAAAAGAATATGTACTCTAGTTGTTAAGAACAGTGTTCTATATATGTACACAGATTAGGCTTCTTCATTGTTTTCATTGAATCTTTTTTCTACTCACTGATTTTTTTTTTCAGCTAGATTTAACAATAATTAAGAGAAATACGTAAAAATGTCTTGCTACAATGTGGATTTGTCATTTTCATGCTTTGCCAATTTTTACTTTATGTTTTTGGAGGTTATGTTATTAGATGCTTATACATTTAGAATTGTTGCAGCTTCTTGGTGAAACTGCTAGTCATTATGTAATAAGGTCTCTACCTCATTATTTTTTGCCTTAAAATCTGTTTTATCTGATATTAGTGTAGCTACAAAATTTTATTTTGGTTAGTATTTACCCAATCACATATTACTCCATTTTCTTCTCTTAACCTTTTTGCATCACTGTGTTTTAGAAATAGCTTTTACAAATACCTTTTTTGCCTTTTAAAAATTTTATTATTTTTAAAATTTAAGTTTATATTGGATACAGTTGGTTAACAGTATGTTTCACAGTGTACAATATGTACAGCAAAGTGATTCTGTTATACATGTATCTACTCTCTTTCAAATTCCTTTATAAATATCTTATAATTGGATTTTCTTTTTTAAAGATCTGATAATTTGTGTATTCATTTGAAGTGTTAGTCCATTTACATTTGTTGTAGTTATCGATTTATTTGAACCTATTCCTACTGGCTTATTTTGTACTTTGAATATACCCTGCATTTTCTATATGCTTTCTCCCTTTTATTATCTCCTTTTATTTATTTATATTTTCTTTAAAATCAATTTATTAATTTTGGATCACAAAATATAGGCTGCCATCTTTGGCAGCCGAGTGGGGCTTATTGCCTGCTTTTAGATTGACTGCTTTTTGTTATTCCTTTTTATCTCTCTAGTAGTTTGGAAGTCTTCTGTGTCCTATTTATATTCTCTTGATGTCTGTTAGAAATGTCAACAGAAATACCTAGGCTATCAAAGTATAAAGGTAGTTACTATCTTCCTCTGAAATAACGGGATCTTGGAATGCTTTAATTCCAGGCATGCACCCCTCCAATTTATGTGATGTTGTTATCTAGGAAGTTAGTCCTCAGTTATTTTTCCAGTCCCACAAATTACCCAAATATTATAGTTTCATAGAATCTGTGTTTGTTTAGGTTTAACCACATATTTATCATTTTATTTGGTCAGAATTCTTTTTTGCATCTCAGTTTTTCTGTCTGGATCATGTTTTCTTCCTTTTGCCTCAAGTTCATCCCTTAATGTTTATTAAGAAAGATAAAATTATTTAAAAAAACAACTCTCTTGGTTTTTCTCTATGATACCTTTATTTTTTAATTTTTAAAACTTTTTTTCAATTGAAGTATAATTAATTCGCAGTGTTGTGTTAGGCTCTGGTATAGAGCAAAGTGATTTGACTCACTGAATCTGTTCTTTTTCAGATTCTTTTCATTATAGCACAGGGAACTATATTCAATACATTTTAAGGTATTGAATATAGTTCCCTGTGCTATACAGTAGGTCCTTGCTGTTTATCTGTTTTATGTGTAGCAGTGTGTGTATGTTAATCCTATGCTCCTAATTTATACCCCACTCTGCTATCCTCTTTGGTAACCATAAGTTTGTTTTCTATGTCTGTAAGTCTATTTCTGTTTTGTAAATTATGGTATCTTTATTTTGTCATTGTTCTCAAAAAATACTTTGTGTGTACAATTGATAGTTATTTTCTTTAAGCACATTGAAAATATTATTCTGTTACATTTGCCTTCCATGTTACTACTGAAAAGTTAGCTGTTAGTTTAACTGCCATTTCTTTGTAGGTGAGATATCTTTTGCTGAGAGGCATTATAGCGTTGGGCTTCCCAGGTGGTACAGTGGTAAAGAATTTACCCGCCAAGACGCAAGAGATGCCGACTGGATCCCTGGGTCAGGAAGATCCCCTGGAGTAGGAAATGGCAACCACTCCAGTATTCTTGCCTGGAAAATTCCATGGACAGAGGAGCCTGGCGGGTTACAGTCCATGGGGGTCACAAAAAGTTGGACATGACTGAGCATACACACATATTGTAGCATTAGTGGTTAAAGGTGTGGCCTCTGGAATCAGGCTGTGTTGTATGCTCAGTCATGTCTGACTCTTTGCGACCCCATGGACAGTAGCCCACCAGGCTCCTCTGTCATGGGGATTCTCCAGGCAAGAATACTGGAGTGGGTTGCCATGCCCTCCTCCAGGGGATCTTCCCAACTCAGGGATCGAACCCAGGTCTCCTGCATTGCAGGCCAATTCTCTACCATCTGAACCACCACAGAAGCCCAAGAATACTGGAGTGGGTAGCCTAACCCTTCTCCCCTGAATCTTCCTGACCCAGGAATCAAACTGGGGTCTTCTGCATCGCAGGCAGATTCTTTACCAGCTGAGCTACCAGGGGAAACCCCTGGAATCAGACTGCCAGGATTTAAATCTTAGATCTCTGGTTTACTGGTTGTATGACACTGAGGAAACTGACTAGCCTTTCTGCACCTCCATGTGCCTCAGTTTCCTCTTCTGTAAAATAAGGGCAATAACAGTACCGATATCTAACTCACAGCATTGTGGTGAGGATTAAGTGAACTAACATGGAGAGTATTCACAACAGTGGTAGCACATTGTCAGTGCTAGATGGTTAGCAAAGTGTTAGATGGTTATTTTTTCTCAATGCTTTTAGGATGTCCTTATCATTGCTGTGGAGCAGTTTCACTATGAATTTCACCTAAATTCGCTAGGTGTGAATTTACTTTTACTTAAACTTTTTGAAATTCACTAAGCTTTTGGAATCTGTAAATTGTTGTCTTTTATCAGTTCTGGAAAATTCTTAGTCATCTATCTTCAAATACTCCCTCTGCTCAGTTCTTTCCTTCTGGAACTTTGGTTTGAGTGAAATCAGTGCTTTTCACTCTGTCTTTTGTGTTTTTTTAATTGTGTTTCATGGTCTCTGTGCTGTGAATAATTTGGATAATTTCTTTAAACCTATCTTCTAGTTCACTAGCTTATTTCAGCTGTCTAATACTGTTTGGCCTATATATTGACTTTTTAAATTTTCATGCTTATTATCATATTTTTCATTTCCAGAAGTTGTGTTTGGTTCCCAACCAAATATGCTTGGTCTTTTATATGTATTTTTGCCCTTCATCATGTTTGGACTATAAAGAAAGCTGAGCACCAAAGAATTAATGCTTTTGAACTGTGGTTTTGGAGAAGACTGTTGAGAGTCTCTTGGACTGCAAAGAGACCAAACCAGTCCATCCTAAAAGGAAATCAGTCCTGAATATTCATTGGAAGGACTGATGCTGAAGCTCCAATACTTTGGCCACCTGATGCAAAGAACTGACTCACTTGTAAAGACCCTGATGCTGGGAAAGATTGAAGGCAGGAGGAGAAGGGGACGACAGAGCATGAGATGGTTGGATGGCATCACAGACTCGATGGACAGGAGTTTGAGCAAGCTCCGGGAGTTGGTGATGGACAGGGAAGCCTGGTGTCTGCAGCCCACGCACTTGCAAAGCGTTGGGCATGACTGAGCCACTGAACTGACTGATGTGTTTGACCTCACCCTTTCTTTTTTTCCTTTCTTTTTTGGCCGCACTGGGTCTTCATTGTGGTGTGCAGGCTTTCTCTAGTTGCGGTGTGCCGGTATACTTGCCCTGAGGCATGTGGGATCTTAGTTCCCCGACCAGGGATCAAAGCCATGTCCCTGCATTGGAATGCAGATTCTTAACCACTGGACAACCAGCAAAGTCCCCTCACCTTTTATTTATTTAAACATAGTATACATACATACGTTGTTATTCTTGTCTGATAAGTCTAGTATCTGAAGTCTTTGCTGGTCTGATTCTGCTGCCTGTTGTTTGGAACCTCATAGCACTGGTATGTGGACCCCTGAGAACAGGGGCCAGCCTAAAGGTTTTAAACTTGGGAAAACCATTTTTAATCTCTTGTCTGCTTTCCTTCCCAGGTAATCCTGTTTTCTTGTCTCCTCCCCTTTTTTTTTTCTCAATTTACTTTTTTGAAAGGCTGATTCATTCCCATGGTTTAAAAAAAAAAGTGAAAAACCTCTTTCCCAGCTCCCAGTTCCTTTCCTACTGGAAGCCTCTGTTACTAGGTCTTGTAGATACTTCTAGAGGTATTTTATGCAGATGCAAACAAATACAAATTAAAAATTCTGTTTCTTTTTAAAGCAAATAGTAGCACACTATACACATTGTTCTGAACTTTCTCATTTTAAAAATAGTATGTAATTGTAAAAGAAACACATGCTCATTTTGAATAACATAAATACCCAAGTGTCTTTGAGTAGAAAGTGAAAGTCCCCCTGGAATTTTCATTCCCCAGAGATAACCTGTATTATGCATCTATAAATATATATTTACATAAATTGGCTTATGTAACACATACTGCTCCATAACCTATTTTTTTCTTTTTCTCCAAACTATACAGCTTGACATCTTTCCATGAATCTTATCACATCTGTCAGTGCTTTCCACATAGCGCAGCAGTTAAATGCCTGGACTTTGGAGTCAGACAGAACTAGATTCTAATTCTAGCTCTGCCGCTTAGTAGCTACGGGACTTTTCAGAGCTGCTCTGAGCCTCAGTTTCATCATCTGTAAAATGGGGATAGAAATAATACATAGTCCATGGTGTTGTTCAGAGACCGTAGTAAGACCACGTTTGACATGCTCCCTCCATAGCCAGCTGCTTTATAAGCCCTTCACAAATGGTGGTTTTTCCTATGACTCACTCTTTTTAATGGCCACTTAGTATTCTGGCCTGGAGAATTTCATGGCCTTTATAGTCCATGGGATCGCAAAGAGTCAGACTGAGCAACTTTCACTTTTAGAATCCATAGTATGATATGTCACTATTTACTAACCATTCTCTTTTTGATGGACATTGGATTGTACCCCATTTTTTGGTTACAAATGCCAACCCAGCGAACACTGAATATACATCTTTCACCTTTGTGTGGGTGTCTTCTTATGAATTCATTGTTGGGGGGGTGGGGGTCACTGGGTCCTCTGAATTCTAATCTTTCTATCTTCTTTCTCCCCAAGGAGGCAATGAGAATGGCCCATGGAGTGAAGCTTGTGTGTTACGTAGGTTTTTGCTTTTTATTACTGCTCTTCTTTCTCCCTCTTCTGAGGTTTGGTGGGGTGGGAGGGGTCCTCCCCAGAGACAATCCCAGTCCCTCGCCCCTGCCTGCCCTCTTCCAGAGCATCCCCACTCCCTATGATGTGAATCTCAGACTTCCATTTTTCCCTAAACCTTGGAACCTGACCATTCATGATCATTTACTCAAGGATTAGTTTTCAGACCCATCTACTTTCAAAACAACTCCTGGTGACTTGTAATAAATTGGAAGAATCAAAACACACTTAAACGGGATAAAAGTCTAAAGAAAGAGAGAAAAGGGCAAGGAGAAGGGGAAATCTTGTTACTAACAACCCGTTACTCTACCAATCCTGGAAAGGTATAACTGCTAGGCTTAAAGTTAAAACTGAGCTTCCTGGCGGCCAAAGCAGAAAGGGGAGCAGAATAGGTTCTATAGGTCATCAGAAGACCCAGAACTACTCTGCACCTTGAAAGGGTCATGAAGGGCTTCCTCTTTGGGTAATAAAGGGATGATCAGTAGGCTTTCAGAGGGGTCATGGATATGTTCACCATGTGGCTGCTTCAGGGGGAAAAGGCAAGTCACTTACCCCCAAAAAGGGGCCTGACAGAGATTTTGAGAAAGAGAGGGTGGACTCAGAACAGGATATGAGCCCCTGGTAAGATGCATCTCTGGTCATAAGGGGAGAAGGGTCTCGGTACAGGGTCCAAGTAACATGTGAACATGGCTGGGAGGAAGGGTGAAACCGAGAGGATGAGAAAGAAGCCAGGCTTCTTTCCTGGGATGGAGGCCAGGCAGTCAACAAACATTTACTGAACCCTACTAAGTGTCGGGCCTTTTCCAGGCATTGGGAGTACAGGGGGGCCAAGATACACATGCTCTCTGTCCTCATGGAGCTTACAGTTCAGCGGGGAAGAGAAAGGACTGTAAATTGCAGATGAGGTTAGTGGTCTGAAAGGCTCTTCTCCCCTGGCAGGTTGGTTCCGAACGGGTGATCTACCTCCTGGGGGCCGTGAGCTACGGCCAGGCAGTGGGGCAGCTACCTCCAAAGCTGGAGGTTCTGGAGGACATGATGGAGGCCTACTCAGCCTCATCTGCCCAGAGGCCCAGAAGGAAGAAAAGGCGCACGGCCCGGGGCCGTGTGAGGCGCCAGGTACAGAGCAGGGTCTTTACACTGACGTCGCTTAATCCTGCTGGGAGGGACACATGGGCCTGTGGTTCACAGAGACGGGGCTGCAGCCCAGAGCGATGCCCTGACTTGCCCACGGTCACACAGAATGTGACAGCCAGGGTGCGTTAGGCGGTCATCTAGCCTGGTGTCTGTGCGCTCCTTCCCCTGCCCTGCTGAGTTCAGGAGCTTGACTGCAGCAAGGGAGGAAGGGAGGGCCCGTGGCCTCCATGCATTTGGGGAGAGAGTGGTCATGGACCTTCGTTCCTGGCCAGCTGGCATGTCCCTCCATTCCAAGATCCTCTAGCCACCTCCCTCAGGGAGGGGGGTCCTGGTGGCCTCTCTGGCCCCTTTCACCATCCCCAGGAGTCAGTCCCTGCACCCCAGGGACTCCCCCTTCTTCTCTGCATCCTCGTTCTGTTGCAGGTGGGGGTTCGTGTTCAGGAGGCCAGAGCTGAGTGTCTAGGGGTGAGTGCTCCTGCTCTGGCCACGCGGTCTCCCTTGCTGCGGCACGGGTCAGGGCGAATGTGGGGGTGCACAGGCGAGTGGGGAGATGGTGCCCCCTCACCCTGGGGCCGGGAGGCTGTACCCAGGGACACGGCCTCAGTTCCTCACCCTTCCCCCACAGTGTGACCCAGTGGAGGCTGAAGAGGAGGAGCCTGGTGAACAAGCAGGGGACGAGGACTTAGGTGAGGGGCTGTGGAGGGAGCCCCTCAGCAGCCGCCTGTCTTCCAGGAATTTCTGGGGACAGTCGGGGCTCATGCCCAGCTCCTGGCCTGAGCCCTGCCGGGACTCCTCTCCTCCCCCCACCATCTGCCTGCAGTCCTTCCCCAAAGGGGTAGGGGCTGCTGGCTGCCTGGACTCAGCAGACAGACATCCTAGATACCTTGGGTCCCTGAGGTGGGACCCCTTCCTTACCTCCCTAAGCCCCTCAGCCTTGAGCTGCCCCATACCCGTGCCCCTGAGCATCCCCTGGGAGCCCATGACTCTCTTTGCCTACAGCTCAGCTTCAGCCCCAACAGGAGAAGCCACCCCTGGATACTGGGGTGCGGGACACCGTGGTGCGGGACACCGTGGTCCGTGCCATGCAGGAGGCGCTGTGGAGTCGGTAAGGCCTTGCTCCACGTCCTCTGACACCTGGACATTTTGAAGGGCTGCCCTCCCATGTCCCACCCCCAGGGGCTGAGCCGTGTTCTGAGGGCTTCCGTGTGTACCACTAGCCCTGTTTTGTCCTATGAGGTCACTTCTCACACAGCAAGCCAGTGGAGAGCCCGATTTGAACTTGGGTCTCTCTGGCTGCAAGGTGGCGCTTTTCCTTTAAGCCGCTGCAGCTCCCAGTGTCTGCTCCGTCCTCGTAGATATCACCCACAGAAAATGCTTTCAGACACAGGGTGACTCTGTGCTGGGACCATCTCAGAGGTCTGAGCTCAGGGCTCTCATTTTACTAATGGTGAGACCAAGGCCCAGAGAGGGCAGGATTTTGCAAAGGCCACACAGCAAGTCAGTGGCCGATTCAGGGTTATATCCAGGGTTAGGTCTCCATCCTCTGCCCTGACCAGCCCCTTACCCTCCCACCCCCCACCGGCTTCTGCCCCTCCATCCATACCCTGGTTCACTGGCCAGGGAGAACAGGGGCTGAGCAATCGGAACTTGCTTTTCCACTCATCATGTGGTCTTGGCAAGCTCCTTATCTTCTCTGAGCAGCGGTCACCCATCTGTAAGTGGGGAATGATAATACTTGTTCCTCACAGGGTGAGGAGAGATGGGTTCACGTAGGAAAATGTTCAGAGTAGAAACCAGAGTTGGCCCAAACCCTGTTCCCCACCCCTGCTCGCGCTCGAACTCAGTGCCCTGGCCCTGCCCTTGTTCCCCTCCCCACCCCACAGCCTTCGGGAGCACCCAGACCTGGTGCTGAGTGAGAAGGTCGTGGAGGGCATCGCTGCTGGCATCGAGGCAGCCCTCTTCAACCTGACACAAGCCACCAATGGCCGCTACAAGACCAAGTACCGCAGCCTGCTGTTCAACCTGCGGGACCCCAGGAACCCGGTGAGCGGGCCTCCGGGCCAGGTGGGGGCCCTTTCCGAGGTGGGAAGCCCTGCAGTATCTGGGAGCCTGACCTGGGAGTGCCAGGCAGGGTTGAGGTTGGGGTTCTCCAAGCGGTGTGATGCAGCCCTTACCCCCTCAGGAGCTGTTTCTCAAAGTGGTTCACGGAGACCTCACCCCCCATGGCCTGGTGCGGATGAGCTCAGTCCAACTGGCCCCCCAAGAACTGGCCCGCTGGCGGGACCAGGAGGAGAAGAGGGTGAGTTGTCGGATCAGGTCAGGACCCGGCAGAGGGACTTGGGGGAGGCTCGAGGATGGAGCTGGAGAGACAGAGAGTGAGGAAGAAGGCGGTGGGACAGGGGAGCACAGGATAGACAGAAATGAGGAAACAGAGCAGGCGGACAGGGAGAGAGTCAGAGACTCTTCTCACTGGGGGGTTGAAAAGGGAAAAGAGGCAGAAATGAAGGGAGTTGGGGATGGAGAGCCTGGGAGAGGTGATGTCCCACGAGGTGGGTCGTCCACTGGCTTTTCTGTGGAGCTGGACTCGGGGTGTGTGTGTTGGGGGTGGGGGGACTGGGGATGATGGCCCAGACTCTGAAGTCCAGGAATATCATCCACCATCCATGGTGGGTAGATCCAGTGTGATGCCTCCGCTCTTGTTCCAGCCCCAGAAGTTCCAGAAAAGGCTGGATGTCTTCCTGGTGCCCCAGGCCCGGTGAGGATGCCCACAGCCTCCCACAGTTCACAGTTACACTCCCATACACTCTGTGTCTGTGGGTCTCTCCCTCCCTGGGAATGGCTCTGAGACAGGGAAAGTGTGGTGGGCACTGAGCCAGCTTTGGGAGATGTTTGTGTAATGGCTGTTGGTGGCCCAGTGAGAAAGACGGGGACTGACTGAGGGAGTGGGGCCCGTGGATGGACTGGGGGCACTAAGGCCTTGTTCTGACAGATACTAGGCTGGTTAGAATTAATGCGTGGAATCAGGTAGGTGCATCTTTCCACTGCAGTCTGAGTTTCTGTTGGGGCACTGTGGGGTCAGGGAGTAGGGTCATCTCTGTAAGTTGTGGGCCCACGCAGAATGAAAATGCGAGCACTTTGTTGAGTGATTAAGAATTTCAAGACGACAGCCTGGGGCCCTTCTAGAACAGAACCCTGGGCTACTGCATGGAACCCATGCCCACAAAGCCAGCCCTACAGGGAGGACTGGGCTTCTGTTCTCCAGGGGTTAGAAAGGGACAGACAGGCTTTCCGGAAACATTTCAGATAGGATGACATTGATCAACAATAAGGATCACAAGAAGCAAATACTATGAACTAGACTCCGGGCTAAGCACTCTATATAAGCTGTTTAATATGACAATCTTAATTTCATTTCTAAAGAACGGATCAACTGAAGCTTAGAGCCAAGAGCTTGCCCAAGGCCACACCACGTTGTGGGTTTTTATTAGTGGCAGCCAGTGGGCCGGCGGCTGTGCTTTCTTGATGACACCACACACACTTTCCAGGACAGAGAGTGGGTGGGATACATTCTGGGGCAGATTTGACTTGTGGGAGAAGGCAAAGTTCTGGAAGACTTCCTGGGGGAGGCAGGGTTTGAGTCGGAGGGTGAATGAGTGGAATATGGAAAGGTAGGGCAGGTGATGGAGGTCTGTCCGGGTTAGGGAGTGGCAGAAGTGGAGGTGTGGAGGAAGGGAACCGGCTGGCATGGCAGGGGAGCCACGGTGGAGGGGCCTCAGAGGAGGAAAGCGAGCACGTGGGCTCCTGGTGGCCAGAGTCCCCCCAACCCCAGCTGAGCAGGGGCTGCCCCCTCCACCAGGGCCTGGAGATCATTGAGCAGCTGCAGAAGGAGCCGTGTAGCCTCCCGGCCTCCAAGCTGACCCACAAGGGGGAAGTTGAGATCCTGCGGGACATTGACCAAACGCTGACCCTGGAGGACCTGGTGGTAAGTGGGAGCCTGACCTGGTGGTTGCCAGGCAGGGCCTGTACCCACAGGCCCCAGCCCTCACCTCCCCAGCTGTGTGGCCGTGGGGAAGTCACCTGACTATGCCTGAGGCCCAGGGTTGTCACTGTAAGTCGGGGAATGTTGGTTGCTGCACAGGGTCTGGGAGAGCATGGGGCGAGACAGCCGCCGGCACAGGGCCTGCCGACACCTTCTCAGTGCTGCTCCCCCCCGCCGAGGCGCCCCCTGTGAGGAGTAGTGAGTTCCGTCTCTGTAGTTCCCCCCAACCTCAGACACTCTGACCACATCCCAGGTTGGGAAGCAGGCAGGCCACGCTGTTTGAGGCAGTGACTTTTGGGAATGTAAGGAGCAGAGGCTTACTCTACTCAGAAGGACTGAAGGATGCTCCAGCAGGGAACTGCTTGGAGTCCAGGGCAGTCTGTGCAGCATGTCCTTTTATCACTTAGGGTCTGCCCCATCCTTGTGTCCATCCTGCTCCTTCTCCCACCTCGGCTCCTCCGTCTTGCACTTGGCCCAGCAGGGTGGAGCAGCCTTCCAATCAATGAAACCATCCAATCCATTGTCAGCCTCTTGCAGCCAATCGGAGTGCCTGCTTGGCTCACTTCAGTCACTCCCAGGAGAAGGCTGTTTTGGCTTTGGTTGGGTGTTCCATTGGTCGGATGTTCACCCTGGTCTAATCAGTGTGTGTCCAGGATAGGGGAGTGTTGGGCAGGTCCCTTGAGCCATGTTTCCAGGGGAAACGGCAGTGACCATGACCAACAAGAATCCCTACTCTTCTGCACCAGTATCCAGGCCAACAACCAGAATTGCTGGCAACGCAGAGAAGAGCCCTAAGGGTGTGTGGCTGTTCCCCAACCCAAACCAATCTGTGTTCCCTGAGAAAATGTAATGTAAATATAGGGGGAGGAGCCAGAGAGAGATGGGTAGAGAGAGTGGTTGGAGAGGAGAGGAGGGGAAGATGACACAGAATAGCAGTCCTTGCTCCGATTGAACACCTACTATGTGCCCCTTTTACAAACTGTCTCATTCAGACCTCACAATGAGTGAGATGGGTGATGCCTGTTTCCTGGGTGAGGCACCTCAAACCCAAGGTCGCTTGGTTGGCAGTGGGGGAGACTGGCACCCAGGCTGTCTGACTCCAAAACCTGAGTCTTGTCCAGTGCTCTAGAGGTGGTTTTAAGGCAAAAGTAAGTTTCAAGATCTTTTCAAATCTTCCTAAAGAAATGTTCACTGTGTGTTTAAAGCTGGTTCTATTGTAAGGTAAAAGGCTGATTTAGCAATGGGCATTAGGACTTTAAAAATGTTCATTCTCCCTGATTCTGTCATCTGCTTGTAAGAACTCATCCTAAGGAGGTAAATTGAAAGTTTAGGAAAATACTTTCTGCTCAAGGATGTCCTCAGTGTTATTTGTAATAGTGGAAGCCTGGGTATGACCCAGTTGTCATTCAACAGTGCGACAGTGGTGATGCGCACACTCCAGTCCACCCCGTGAGTGCAGTGTCTACAGGGATCGTATAGCATGGCATATGCCTCTGCTGTGGTTCATGGACAAAATGAAAAAACAGGCTTGCATATATGATCCCAGCTCCATTTTTTTTTAAGTGATTTGTTTATGTATTTGGCTGTGGCAGGTCTTAACTGCCCTAGGGGTCTTCATTACAGCCTGCTGGCTTCTCTAGTTGTGGTGTGCAGGCTTAGTTGCCCTGTGTCCTGTAGGATCTTAGTTCCCCGACTAGGGATCAAACCCACATCCCCTGCAGTGGAAGCCAGATTGTTAACCACTGGATCACCAGGGAAGTCCCCCAGCTCTTTTAGTAAAAGGATTCCCAAAACTTTGGGTATAGATAAGCTATTATAAAGGAATACCCCAAACATCAGCAGTTGTTTCTGAATGGTGAGACAAGGAGTGATTTTTTGTGTTTTTTTAAAATTTTCAAATTCTCTGTGTTTCCTAAATTTTTTGTAACAAGTTTGTGGTACTTTCGTAATTAAAGAATGTATTATGCTGATGCTGTCTGGAACTTTCTGGCCAGCATCTGCCCAGCTAAGGCCAAGGTAACCACCCAGCCGTGAGACACCTCTCCTCCTAGCACCGTCCCCCCAGCCCTGAGCTCTCTTTTGCTCCAGCTCTGGAGCAGAGGCCTGGTTTACCATATCCGGGTCCAGTTCCCCCTGTGACTGCAGAACTACTGTGTGACCCTAGGCAAGTCCCTCTGTTTCTGCATCTGGAAAATGGGGACACTGTTCCTCACACGGCTCTCAGAGATTCAGATGAGACGAGGGGTGTTTGTTTAGAAACATAAAACCACATCGCTGAGGCCCCCATACACCAGGAGGCCTCCTGACTTCCCCAGCCGTCTTCCCAGCCCACCCCCTCTCTCCTCTTGTGCCTCCCAGGGACCCATGGTATCCACAGACGGCGGCCCACTGGCCCTGCCCGCCACATCGAAGGACAGCTCCCTCAAAGCAGCCAGGAGGATGGGGGATGAAGCTTTCGAGAAAGCCCCAAGCCAAGTCCCTGTGTCCTTTCCAGATATGCCCCCAAACAAGAAGAAGCCTCCAGCAGAGCACAAGGACAGGTGTGGGGAAGTGGGCAAGGAGGTGGGCAACCCAGCAGGGTGGGTAGGCGAGGCACCCACTGGGGCAGCAGACAAAGCCTGGGCTTTTCCATATGGCCTTGGGCAAATCTTGCCTCTTGTTGGGCCTCAGTTTGCCCATCTGTGCAGTGGAACTAATCACCCCCGCCTACTGGTCTCCACCTTGTAAGGCCTTACTTGGACCAGTGTTCCAGCACTCACTGGGGTCACAGGGCCTTCTCTGAAAACTAAGGAGCTGCTGGGGAAGCCCTGATGACCTGCTCTGCCTGGCCCTGTCTCTCTGTCCTTTCTTCTAGGCTCCAGATGCCTGCTGGGCCCACAAAAGCCCTGCCCATGCAGCTGCCCTGGGAGGGGTCTCTGGACATGTTCTGCATCAAGCGGTTCCGGGTCAAGGCCCAGCTGATCTCAGGACACAGCTGTCGCCTCATCCAGGTACTCCTGCCCTGCTCTCCAGGGACTCCCTTGCACACTAACCAGCCCTCTCAGCTACACACACCGCCATTCATTCATTGACACACTCATTGTTCTGAAACAAATCGTCAGCACCCTGTCTGTGCTTGACCCATACTAGGCACAGGGGCAAATGAGATGCCAGTCCCACTTCACACATGGCCAAAGGACTCCCTGTAACCCAAAGCATAAAGCAGGAAGGACGCAGGACAAGGTCTGGTGTTTCCTGGTCAGAGAAAACCAGGAGTGAGTGAGTGATTAGCTAAAGCATTGGATAAGGAGTTAGAGGAGGGAGGGAGGGGTTTCTGAGAAGCTGCAGATTGACCAGGACAGGCTGTAGGCCTCCAGGGGTAATTAGGGCCTCAACAACCATGGTGGGCCCTGATAGACTGCCTGCCCATCCTCTTGGCCACAGGCTGTAACTTCCGGGTAGCTGGTCCTGAGTCTGCCCTAAGTGGGTGGGAAGTTGGGAGGCTGACTGGCCGTCCTACCTGCCTGCAGGCCCTGCCGCAGGTGATCCGCTCTGCAAGCTGCATCGCCCCTGATGCTGTCTGGGACTTTCTGGCCAGCATCTGCCCAGCTGAGACCAAGGTAACCACCCAGCCGTGAGAACCACCTCTCCTCCAAGCACTGTCCCCCCAGCCCTGAGCTTTCTTTTGCTCCAGCTCTGGAGCAGAGGCCTGGTTTAAGATATCTGGGTCCAGTTCCCCCCCAGTGACTGAAGACCTCCTGTATGACCCTGGGCACGTCCCTCTGTTCCCACCTCTGAAAAATGGGGACACTCTTCCTCACGCGGCTTTCAGAGGTTCAGATGAGACCAGGGGTGTTCACAGGAGCAAAGCATGCTGCTGCTGCTGCTAAGTTGCTTCAGTCGTGTCCGACTCTGTGCGACCCCATAGACGGCAGCCCACCAGGCTCCCCCGTCCCTGGGATTCTCCAGGCAAGAATACTGGAGTGGGTTGCCATTTCCTTCTCCAATACATGAAAGTGAAAAGTGAAAGTGAAGTCGCTCAGTCGTGTCCGACTCTTAGCGACCCCATGGACTGCAGCCTACCGGGCTCCTCCGTCCATGGGATTTTCCAGGCAAGAGTACTGGAGTGGGGGCCATTGCCTTCTCTGGGAGCAAAGCATAACTGTTGCTAAACCTGCTCTCCTTCCTGCGACTGCAGGATGTCTGCGTGGTCAGACTGTGCCCACAGAGCTCTCGGGACACCCAGAACTGCCACCTGCTCTACTCCTACCTCAACAACAAGCAGCGCCACGGCCTGGCCGCTGTGGAGCAGGTGAGGGTGGTCCTGCTGCCCCTGCCTGCCTTCCAGCCCCTGCCCTCCAGGCTGCGCCCTCTTGGAGGTCCAGGTGAGTGACCGATGCCCCTCCCAGACCCCGCCTTCCCTTGTTTGGTGACCAGATGGGCATTTATGACACAGTCACCCATTTCTGTGGAGGCAGGCACGTCTCAGCAGGGAACTCCCAAGACAGGTGCATGTGAGAACAGATTTGTATACCACTTAGTATGAGACAGCGTTCTGAAAGCTGTACTTACATATTAATTCAGTCAGTCCTCAACATTACCCTATCAGAATGGTACTATTAGTTTCTTCATTTCACAGATGAGGAAACTGAGGTAGAGAGAAAGCAAGTGACTTGTCTAGAGTCACAGAGTCAGTCAGTAGCAGAAACTGGGCTCCTAACCACCACATAGCCTCTCCAATAAGGCTGATGAGAAATTAACCAGCAAGTCACGTTTGACTCAAACACAGCAGAGCAGAGGCAGGAACCAGGAATAATTGGCTGAAAGCCAGACCTAAATAAAAGAGGAAGGAGGGATGTTCTTACCACAGCTGTCCTGGGCCAAGCTTGGCTTTTGTGCATGGGGAGCCTCCAGGGCGTGACTCCAGGAAAGCTTGGGAGGGGGGATGGGGTATCAAGGAGTGGGATGTGCCTATTCCTGAGCAGAGTGTTGGATGTTTCTGGGCTACCTGATCTGGAGACACTACGGTAGAATCACGTAGTCTGGAGATCAAACTATCCATGCCTCATTCTCAGCCAGTGAACCCGTTCTCACACCATGAGAACCAGTCTTAAACCCTCCTACTTACTTTTCTCAGCCCTTCTTGGGCCCCATCTTACTGCTGGAAAGCTCTCTTGGGGTCTAAGCTGTAGACCTCTTGGCCACAGCCAGAATGCAGTTTCTGGGGGCTGTGAGTTCTCTCTGTCCAGGCCTTTGGTCTCTTCCCCCCATATTTCTCCAGGCCTGGAAGTCACTCACTCAAGCCTGTTGCTGGCTGTGCTGCTCCCCCAAACAGAGCTTCCGGCCACGGAAGGATCTGGCGCCTTGAGGGGGAAGGTTCGCAAAACGGTCTCCTTCAACAGAAAAGTGGAGATGAGATGCTACCAGCCAGAGGACAAGGGACCACATGTGGCCCTGAAGGGCTCCTCTCCCCCAGGGGCTGCTGTGCAGCAGAGCCAGGGCAAAGACAGCCTGGCTCCAAGGGGAACTTGTGCTTGGCAGAGACCACCCAGAGGCAGGGGGAGTCTGTGGAGAGAGCCTGAGACCTGGCAGGGTTCTGGGCGAGGGCCGTGGCTTGCAAAACCAGGCTGGTGCCAGTCCTGGCATCCTTATTCAGCATCACCAGCTGGCCATGACCAGCACCGCCACAGGGCTTCCTGTCCCAACCAAGCCCTGCTCCAGCATCTCGAATCCCTGGTGGCCATGACGCAGCAGCTCCAAGCCTCACTGATGTCCCCAGGGCAGGAGGAACTTTCCCAACCCCCTGCTCAGCCTCCCACAGCCCCTGGGACTCTTGGCCTTCTTTGCCAGCCCCTTGCAGCTCCAGAGCCCCCTGGCCCAGCCCTGGACTCCTCTTTGGGCCCTACAGATGGAGCTGGCACTAATAGTCCCCTTCCTGGAGAGACCTGACCCTCATTACTCATAGAAGAGGGGTTTTAATTCCCCCACCAGTGCTGAACTCTTAAGTGTTCCAGGGAGAGCAACGGACATAGGAGGGGGAGGGTTAGCTGTTTAAGTTTCCTGTTCTGCTATTTGCTTGGTGTTGATTTTTGGTTTAATAAAGAATTTGGCAAAGTTGAGACTGCATCTGCTGGCTGGACAGGAGGGACCCTGGGACTGGCCCTATGTGGGTTGGGGTGGGTGTATCTGGAAGATTCTGTGTACAGGTGTGGCAGAGCTGAAGTGCTAGGGATGGGGGAGCAGGGCAACTTTGCTTATCTGAGGTCCTGGGCCATCACTGTGCCCCAGGGTTCACCTGTTGCCATGGTGGGCTCTGGAAACATTTTTATAAGTATTTTGAACTGGGTGGAAGAAGAAGTGATGGGAGAGAGGACAGCTCTAGGTTGAGGAGAGAGAGAGAAATGAGGTTTTTGAAAGGGCATTGACACTTAAAGATTGTTAGGGAGAGAAGGAGAGCAAGTTGCAGTGGTTTTTAAATTTTTCAGTTACCAAGGTTTTTACCTTTGGGTGGTTGGAGGTTACCACCATAATCCCCATGCCTCTGTTTCTGTGCGTATCTGAGGGTCGCTGTGTGTCTATGTGCCTGTGAGCATGTGTGTGCGTCTGATCCTATGTTTGTCTGTGGGTCTCGGATGTCTCTTCTTTGTTTCTCTTGCCAGCCCCCAGAGACTGATACTGGAGACAAGCCAAGGGTCTTGGCTTGGGAGGTGGACTTTCAGGGTGGGTTTGGAGGCTTGTGTTAGGGTGGGATGGTGCTGCTTTGTTTGGGGGCTGGGGTGAGCTCCTAACAGCAGCTGCAGTTGTAACGTATCTGAGTGTGTGTGCACCTCCAGAGAGCTGCATGGGAACTAACTGCCTCCTGGCTGCCTAACCCAGGGCCCAGAAGCAGGGCTAGCATTGGAGGACAGAACTTGCGGCAGGACTCCAGCCTTAACCCCCTGCCTCTGCTTGAAGAGTTGTTCCACTACCCACCGGTTCTCGAAGTCTACCCACGCCGCCCTGGGCTGGGAACACTGGGACAGTAGTTGGGGCTGTCCCACCTCTCTGCCCAACGAGCTCTGCTGCTGTCCTACTCGCGATCGACAGCAGAGGGGGCCCTAGACCTTGGGATGGAGGTCAGGGATGGCAGGACGAGGCCCAGCTGGGGGCGGGACGAAGTGTGGGAATTTAGCGGTAGGAATTGGAAGCGCTTGCGGGGGTGGGGTGGGACAGAGAGTGGGAACAGGATTGACGAACGGGGGAGGGGGCAGGGTTGCGAGGGCCTTGTCTGGGCCTCCGTCTTGTATGCAAATTACTTAAATTACCATGCAACCTGCGGCTGGATGCTGACTCGGCAGCAACTTGGGTCATTATCTTAACACAAGGCAGTAAGGGGACGGCTGTGCGCCCCTTCTCAAGGCCCAGGGCTTTCTCACAGGAAGACAAGAGAGTGTTTACTGCTTTCCCAAGCACTCAACGAAGAAGCAGCTCCGTACTCTGGACTGAAACTTCCTTTCGGAGCGTCAGTTTTCCCTTCTGTAAATGGGAGTGATAATGCGGCCCTCTGGCACCCTGAGCCGCGGAGAGGACTATAGGTGATCCCGTAAATCCTCAGGCTGCTTCGAGGTCTGGACAGCATAACCGTCACCCACCTTTTGCCCCAATTCCACAGCCCCTTGCCTTTTATTTGGCAGAGATGGCCAAAAGGGCAGATTAGGCGAGCTGTTACTAGGGGGCGTGGCTGGTGGTTGCTAGGCTCGGGGTTGCCAAGCAACGCTGGGCGGGGCTCACGTTGCTAGGCCGGAGTGGGAGTCGCCGCCGCGGACCTGAAGAGCCCTTTAGTTCCCCTCGGTTTTAACCCAGGGAGGCCGAAGGCCGTGCTCTCCCAAGATTTTCTCCGGGCTTGTGCTTCCTCCAGGCAGAACGCCTTCTCTGAGGGTCCTTCCGGTCACACCCTCTGAGACTCCACGAACCTCTGGGCCCTGGAGCGAGGAACCCTGGGTCTTTGTGCACGTGTCTATGCGTTTGCTTGTGCATTAGAGGGAAGAGGGGGGGGGCCACTTTTGGGTTTCTATAGCAACCGCTCCAGTGTCACCCCATTGCTCCCGAAGATTTGAGAGGTTGCTTGTGCAAATTTACATGTATCTGCATGTCATTAACATAGAGGCGGAGTCGGAACTTGTTTGGGCAACAATCCCTGGACAGTTACGTTTGCTTTTCTCTCATCCCGCCTGATGGGCACGTGGGCCCGCGCATGCGTGAGTGTTTTGCTTATTAATGTTCCCAGATTTGGGCTAGGTGGGTGAACTATAATAGTCACCACCGGTTCCTGGGTCCCCCAGTCACTTCATGGAGCTATTTGAGTGAATCTGTCCAAGTACCGGTGACCAAAGACCGAGTCCCACCGGGCAATGCCAGGCCTGGTTGGAATCCCAGTTCTGCCATTTCCTGTCTGTGTGGCCTTGGGAAAGTTTAGTTGCCCTTTCTGTGGCTCAGTGTCCTTCTCTGTGAATGGGGATACTAATCCCTAACTCATCAGGTTATGTGAGGGTTCAATGAGATGCCACTTTTAGGTACACTTCTTGCTGCTTCTGGCATACAGTAGGCCCTCCATGATAGCTCTCTCTCTCCCTCCATGGAGCCCAGCTCCTCTCAGGCCCCAACCAAAGCAAACTGACTTCTTTGCAGCTCATGTCGTGACGACAAAACACCAGGAAGAACTTCCAGATGTCAAGGCAGACTGAATTTGAGGCACAGGGTGAGGACTATTAGTTTGCCTTTTTGTCCTTCTTGGAGGTTGGAGGCCAGATTGATAAAACATGGACACCCCGCCCATCACCACCGTTATCCACACACACCCTTACACCCTTCTCTATCTCAGTGGCCAACTGTTCGAAGAAACCTTACACTTCTGTCTCAGGGCAGCAGCAGTAAAGTTGAGAGTTTTGAGAACCAGATGAGGTTTTAAGGGGACCAAGGGAATATTCTCCAGGACTGTGCTGTCTGGGATGGAGCAGGATCTAGCAGGAGGCTGCGGCCAGAAACTTTGCTTGAAGAGCTGCGTAGCTGAGCCTTTACTGGAGAGGACTGGGGGACCCCTGGGGCCACTCCTTTGCCTTTTCTGTCCTCAGTGTCCCCATTTGGGGACCATTATGAACAACTGGGACTCCTCTGCTGTGACTTGGGGCAAAGGGAGGCAGAGGTCAGCTCAGTATGGAGAACCTTCTCACTGCTGCAGCTGTGTAGCAGTGCAGGCAGGAAGTGAGTTCCCTGTTGGGGCTGTGAAAGCAGAAGCTGAGAGGGGTCCTTGGAGCGTGGCTGGGATAGAGCAACAGATCTGGAAGTTGTTGTTCTAATTTGGACTCTCCTAGTTGTTCATTTGTCCACTCGTGTCTGACTCTTTGTGACCCCATGAACTCCAGCACACCAAGCTTCCCTGCCTTTCACAATCTCTGAGAGTTTGCTCAAATTCATGTCCATTGAATCGATGATGCCATCCAACCGTCTCATCCTCTGTCGTCCCCTTCTCCTCTTGCCCTCAGTCTTTCCCAGCATCAGCGTCTTTTCTAATGAGTCGGCTCTTTGCATCAGGTGGCCAAAGTATTGGAGCTTCAGCTTCAGCATCAGTCCTTCCAATGAATATTCAGAGTTGATTTCCTTTAGGATTGACTGGTTTGATCTCCTTGCTGTCCAAGGGACTCTCAAGAGGTTTCTCCAGCACCACAGTTCAAAAGCATCATTACAGATGGGAGGAAAGATGGAAGTCTGTCATTGTTTCCATTTTCCCCCATCTATGATTGTTCCAGAGAGCCTCTTAAAAAACTGGGACGTTCTCCTGAGTCTAATGTCACCTTTCCGCTCTGGCAGAAGCTCCCTCTTGTCCTCCTCTCTCTCTATGTAACCTTAACAGCCAGGGTCAGAGAGGTGGCAGAGCAGGTGTTAAAGGAGGAGAGTCAGTTCTACTCTGTGTTGATCTCTTAGTAGTCAGTTGGGTTCAGATAATTAAAATAAATGAGATTGGCTCCTATCCTAGGTGGCGGATGGTTGTTGGTGACAAAGAGGGAGTGTAGAAGCTGGTTTCTGCTTGGTTGGTTGGCTTCCTGGAGGAGGTGGAATTGTGTTGGGGCCATGCCCCACAGTTGTCAGTCTGCTGTGTGCAGGACTGCTGTCTGCCAGCGGATGGCAGTGGGCCAACTCCTTCCCTAGAAGCCACCTGTGCTCCCCAGGTAAGGGTTCTAGGGACAGGCTGAGAGCCTGGCAGTGCCCAGTTGGCCTGCTTGTGTCCCGCTCTGGGGGCCAATTAAGTCTCCATCCCTAGCTGCGCCGATGAACAGTTAATAAGGCGGCAAACACCTGCAGCTATGGAGGCGAATTAAGAGCAACAGTCATACACAACCCGATAAGTGAGCAATTAACAACCGGAGAAAGATTAATAGAAGCAATTACGTCTTACTCGGAGCTCTGTAAATACGACTGTCAATGGCTGAGGGATTCAGTCCAGTCTCTCCCGGTCCCACCCCAGGCTGCAGCCTTTGCTGGAAGGGGGGCCAGCCCAGCCAGCCTGTGGATTCTGGACCACATAGTCATATGTAATCATGGAAAGTGTGCATATATGCAGATGTGCACATAGATATACATATACAGATATGCTCATAGAGGCAGTCCATAAAATGCACACAGAGACACACATCCCTTACTGTCACCACACTCACATTCACACAAATGAGTACCCGGAACTACACGTTGGTCCTGCCAGAAATACACACACAGGAAAATACCCACAGTGTCACAAACAGACATTCCCCTGTTTTAGACAGAGCTAGAGCCACACGGGGGCTTCCCTGGCAGCTCAGACAGTAAAGAATCTACCTGCAGTGCAGAGACCTGGGCTCGATCCCTGGGTCGGGAAGATCCCCTGGAGAAGGGCATGGCAACCCAGTCCGGTATTCTTGCCTGGAGAACCCCCGTGGACAGAAGAGCCTGGCGGGCTGCAGTCCATAGGGTCACAGAGAGTCAGACACGACTGAGCAACTTGAACAGCACGGCACAGGTTGGCACAGACAACCAGACCCACAGTGACACTCACGTGTACAGTCTGGGCATGTAGACACCCAGCTCAGTACTCTTAGGATTCCAGGTGCATATGGCATCTGCCCTCCTTTGATGTCCACCTTGCAGAGGGTCATGCGTAGTGGATGAGAGCTGTGGCCGGGCATTGGTCTGAGAGAACCGTAGTGAGGGTCGGAAAGGACAGAACATATGTGAATACATATGTAAGCATGTCTGTGTGCATGTACCTCTAAGCATGTGTATCCTTGCAAGAGTGTGTTTTACCAGTGTATGTTTCTGTATGTGAGTGTACATGTGTCTACATCTAAATACCTGTGGGGTGTTGGCCTGCCGTGATGTGTGCACAGGTACATGTGCACCTTCTCGTGTCCAGCGGATCTGTGACTGCACACGTGGGCTTCCAGTTCCTGCGTGATGCTGTGCCGGTGCCCAGGTCTGGGTAATTGTGTGGCTGTTCCTCTGAGTGGCTTTATGTCTGTCCTGTCTCTGTGCTGGGGCAGATGAGGGAATTCTCTCTAGGATGCTTCCCAGGGAGCCTGCGAATTCTGATGATCCCGGGGTCTACCTCCAGGGGTTTGGGTTCAAGGACAGTCCAGCACCCTCCAGAACTCCTTGGTTTTCCTCCCAGGAACTTCCAGCCCCTGAAGTGGGACTCAGCACCATCGGGCCTGACCCAGGTAGGAGGAGAGGAATGAGAACAGTTCCTAAAGAAATAGACTTGAAGGGTAATTTCTCCTGGTTGAAAGTCGAGCCAGGGTTTCCCTGAAACCTTTCTCTCAAGGCCACAGCTCCAGTCCCCAAGGGGCTCTTCCCACTCCTGCCTCCACCTTGGAGCTTCTCATGGAAAACCCCCAGACCCAAGACTCACACACTTAGCCTACAGTCTGGGACATACTCCATCATGCACAAAAGCTCCCAGACTGCAAGGATATGGTCATGCAGACACACAAACCTAGATGGTCATGAATATAAACACATGACTATAAACACCTATTCACGGTCACACCCAGACCTGGCTGCCCACTCACCGTCTCCTAGCACACACAGAAAATCACACACTCATGGGTACACACTCATGGGTACACACACCTGCGCTCCCACACGCCCCCACTCCCATCACTGTCTGAAATGAGCTCAGTGCCAAGCCCAAGGGCCCAGAGGGTGAGCCTGAGACAGATTTCCCCTGCTTCTTCTAAGGTTAGCCTGGTTAGATGGCCCCAGGAGAGTTCTCCATCACTGCTCACCCACAGCTGACAGGCGGGGATGCTGAGGCCTGGCTTTGCCAGAGGGGGTACAGTGTAAATAAGGAGGTAATGAGGCTCACCAACATCCCCCACCTCCCCATCAGAGACCCAGATGCAGCCTGCCCAGGGCCTCTCATTGTTGGGCAGGGAGGAGCTTCTGAGCAGAGACAAAGACACAGGGATTCACAGGGAGCCATCCACACACACTCAGACCTCCACAGGACACCAAAGGACCCAGGCACAGGCCTTGTCTGGCACTCCCCCTTTGGCACCTCCCCCGCCTGCAGAGGCACCCCCTCACCGGGCGTGAGCCACTCGCCAAAGCCAGGGCTAACCTTTCAGAGTGTCTGGCTAGACCCCTCACTCCCCAGCAGCCACCCACCATCTAATGAAAGCAGACAGGAAACAGATCTGAGGGCCCCCGAAGCCAAAACATCCACATGTCAGTTTCTCCTTCTGTCAGTCAATCCAGCCTTCTGTTGGACTTTTATTCATTCAGTCTCTGTTTTTCATTTGTTCGTGTGTTCACTCATTCATTTTCAACCAAGAAGGATGTTAAACAAATCATTACTTTCAGGCTAATGACCTGGCTGCCCTTCTGGCATCCTGGCTTCCTGGCCTGGGGGCACAGTAGCTGGGTAGGGAGCAAAGTGGGGGCCCAGGGCTCTGAGGGAGAAAGGATAGGAGCGGAAAGGGTATCCCATCCCCTACTTCTTCCTCAGACCCTCAAAGTGAAAAGAAAAGGTGCTGCTTCTGCAGCTGGAAGGAAAAACTAAGTCCCAGGATAATAGATAATAATAGCTAACACAGGCTCTTACTCTGTGCCAGGCACTGTTCTAAGTGCTTTCCATGAATTAACTCAGTTCATCCTCATAACATCTCTATGAGGCAGTTACTATTATTAACCCCACTTAGGCGCACAGGGAGGTTAAGTAACTTGCCCAAGGTCAAACAGCTTGTCAGAGCCACCCCAAGCGTTTAGAGAGCCTAGGGCGGAGTATAAAGGGAGGCCTCTAGCCATCCAACGGTTCCCCTTTTCTCCCACCCTGCTCCCTGCGGCAGCACGAGGGGCCTTGTGTGCAATGCCTGTTGATGCCCCAACACTTGAGTTCCTGCTTGCCGTGGCCCTGGCAAAGAGCCACGCTTCTGCAACCCTTCAGCCTTGAGGAGAAAAGACATGGGAAGAGACCACTAGGCCCCGGAAGCTGGCTTAGGGCTGTTTGGGGAAGGAATTCCAGGATCCTAGGTTGGGGGTATGGTCTCGAAGTGGGCTGGAGTTTCAGATGGGCACAACCGTGTGAGCCTGTGGACCTTTACTTTTTTCTTTTTTAATATCTCTTTATTGAATTTATTTATTTGACTGTGCTGGGTCTTAATGTGGGCTTCCCTGGTGGCTCAAGACAGAGGATTCAGGTTCAATCCCTGGCTCAGGAGGATCCCCTGGAGGAGGGCATGGCAATCCATTCCAGTATTCTTGCCAGGAGAGTACCGTGGACAGAGGAGTCTGGCAGCTTTACAGTCCATAGCGTCGCGAAGAGTCAGACACAACTGAACCAATTGAACATGCAGCCACGCGCAGGTCTTAGTGTGGCATGCAGGATCTTCAGTCTTCGTTAGGCAGGCAGGTACTTTTATTAGTTGCGCATACGGAATTGTTTTTTTTTTAGTTGCAGTATGTGGAATCTTTAATTATGACATGTGGGATCTAGTTCCCTGAACAGGGATCAAACCTGGGCCCTCTGCATTGGGAGCACAGAGTCTTAACCACTGGAGCACCAGGGAAGTCCTGAGCCTGTGGACATTTAAATTCTTCACCCTGTGCAGAAGAGGGCCTAAGTGGGGTCATCTAAAATGGGGGGTTCAGGGCAAGGGCCTCGCTTGCCGAGGTCTGAAAATATAGGAGCTGGTAAACAACAGACCCAGGCTATGATCCTAGGCTTTCTGGCTGGAGTCAGCTCTTACACATGGGGGCTGAGGAGGGCAGGGGGCTGACAGGAGGGGCAGAGGTTGCTGAGTTCTACTTCCCCACCCCAACTCCCAACCCTGCCCTGATCAAATCCAGGCCCTTCCCACCATGGGAATGCTCTGTGCCCGGCTCTGTCTGGATGCTGCGGCTCCCAAGGATGACTTGATTCTTAACCTTGTTATCCCTCCCACCCCATTCTCATTGACACCCCCGCCCCTCCTGCTGCAGGGATTAGGGAAGGAATGGAGGCTCTGGGATTGAATGGGTACCAGTACATCGACACATCCAGCTCCCTGCCTCTGTTTCCCTGGCCCCAGGATTCCTGCTGGTCTCCAGAGGCTTTTTCACATAATTACCCAGGCTAGGAATTTCAATTTCTGGTGCCAGCCAGGTCCTTGTTATGCAAATATAGGCAAATGAGATGCAAACGGAGCAGTCCCAGATTAACAGAGAAATCCCCAGCAGCTGGAGGAGTCACCATAAAGTCAGCTCGCTGGAGCTTCCCCAAGTTCCCCGCATCCAGTCACTGTCCACCTGGGTGTGACTGGTCCCTCCAGTCCTTGCTGCCACTCTCGCACCCCTTCCCCGCCAGAAGCTATCTGCCCAGACTTGGGGAGGGTCTGGACAAGAGGAGACAACACGGCCCAAGCCCTCCGCCACCATTCCAGCTGAGGTCTGTGCCTTCTCCCCATTTTCAAGAGATCCAGACAAGGATGGAAGTTAGGGTGGGGGTGGTGAGTGGGCTGGGAGAGAAGGAGAACTCTGCTTTGCCCCTGCAGAAGAGAGAACTCACGCACACACACATACCCACGGACACGTGGGGTTGACGGTGAGAATCACCCCTAAGATGTACACAGGTGCACACTATTCAGACACAAGCCTCACACGCAGCACCACACAAATCTGGCCAAGCTCCATCTTTCTTCCCCCTATGCTGTGCTCAGTCACTTCAGTCGTGTCCGGCTCTTTGCGATCCCATGGACTGTAGCCCACTAGGCTCCTCTGTCCATGGGATTTTCCCCAAAAGAATACTGGAGTGGGTTGCCATGCCTTCCAGGGGAATCTTCCTGATCCAGGGATCGAATCTGTATCTCCTGTGTCGCGGGCGGATTCTTCACTGCCCCGGGGAAGCCTGTCTTTCTTCCCAGCATGCCGTAAATTAAGCCATAGATGCCAACAGGCTGAGATAGGAGGGCAGGCTGTGTCCCCATCCTGGGACCTGAGGTTAGAGGCTGGGCTGGTGGAAGGACCTGGGGTCTGTGTGAAGACAGAAGGGAGTAGAAGATCCTGCCCAGGGCCTGTCCCTGTGGAAGAGGCTGGGGGTGTGTGAAGGTCTCCGCAGGAGCAATGCCCACCTGAACCCCTGGGGACAGGGTAGAGGCTGGTGTCTATACCCTCAGGCACTGCCTGGGGAAGCCTGGCCCGCTGGCTGGCCCAACCAGTCCAGGCCCAACTTCTAAAAATAAGAGTCGAGAATCTAAGCCCCTGGTTGGTTCTGCAGGAGCCTGTTGCCTTGGCAACCCCTTCTTAGAGGCCTCCCTCCCAGCTGCCCCGTTTGGCTGCTGGTCGCTGTGCCAGTCCCCTATGCTGGCCCCTCTGTCCTGTCCTCCTGGGCAGGAAGGAGCGGGTGTGGGGCTGGGGGCAGAAGCCCTCGGGGGCTCGGGCTGAGCACAATAGCCTGAGTGTGCAACCTGTCTGGGACTGGCTGTGTCGGAGGCTGGCTGAGTGTGGGTGTGCGGCTGTGTGCGACAGGACCCGTGTCTGACAGCCTACGTCAGGCTGTGCCTCTGTGCGTCTCTTCTGCCTGTGCCTTGACTCTCAGAGTCCCTGCGGACGACTGTGTGGACGACTGTGTGGATCCTGGTCCGCGTGCGGCCGCGTGTACCTGTCCGAGGGAAGGCCTAGCCTTGGCCTTTCTGTGCCCGCCCCTGCCCACGGCTCCCCTCCACGTGGGCTCCCCCTTAGCCCTGCCCACCCCCGCTTCCCAGTGCAGCAGACCGGGAGCCCACATGTGCAGGGGGTCCCAGAATGAACCAGAGGTCAGGTGGTGACTGGACCAAGGTCGGCTTCTTCCAGGGTCTGCAGCCAAATGTGATTAAGGCCTGAATCTGCTCCTTTGGGAGAATGGGGAGAGAGCCACTCGTGAAGCCATGCAATCTAAATCTGAGCGCCTGCACGTGTGCTCCATAGTCGCTGTCAGAGGCAGCGCCTCCCCTCCCCCACCCCGCCTCCCCTCTCCAATTAATCACCGGGTCCTGTCAAATCTCCTCATAATCACTGCTCCAGCCCGCCCTTCCTCTCTTCTTCTCTGTCACTACCGCCCAGCCCAGGCCAGCCCCCTCTCACCCAGATGATGCAACAGACTGCTCGCGGCTCTCCCGGGTTCCCAGTTTCTATATCTTGCCTCCCCGTATCTCCCACGCCCCATGCTGTGGCCACGATGGTGATCTTTGTAAAACACAACTTGGATCCTGTTATGTTACACAACCACCACCACCCCCCACCCCCCGCAACTCCCCGCAGGGGAACATCCACTTTATTCTCAGGGCGAAGTGCCAGCTCCTCAACCTGCTCAAGGTCTCTGCTCACTGACTGGGCTTACCTGTTGCCCCTTCACTCAGCTCCACAAACTACCAAGAGTTTCCAGGAGAGGTCAGGATCTCTCTTGCCTCTGTGCTTTGCACATAATGTTTCTTAGCCTAGGACCAATCCTCCCTCCTATGGATAAACTTATGCATTCTGAGACTCAGCATAGGCATCACCTCCAGTAGGAAGCCCTCCCTGACTGTCCAGGCTGTGTTCTCATGACATCCTGAGCTGCCTAGCCCCCCAGCCTCCACCACCACACACGCTACATGTATTTCTAATGACTTTTGCCCCAAAATTTTGTAAAAAATTTAGAAGAAACACAAAAGTATTAATTGAAACAAAAGTCACTGATAATCCTCTCAGACTTAACTAATTTCTTCCAGACTTTCTTTAAGTGAATTGATTAAATATTTTTGTTATAAAATTAAGAATATCCTATAGGTATAGTTTCTTTTCCTGCTTTGTTTCATTTATCATTATATAATGAACCTTTCCCCAGGTTATTAAAGTTCTTTAAGAACATGACTTTTATTGTTTGCCTAATATTCTTATATATGGATATATTGTATTTTATTTAACCAGCCCTCTATTGCTAGACATTTATGGTGGTTGTGATTTTTTACAGTTACAAATAATTATAATAAGCATCCTTCTGCGTGGTTCTTTTTCAGCATCTTTGGTTATTTCTTGGATTGAGTTCCTAAGAGTAGATTAAGAGGGCCAAGGGGTCTGTCCTTTTTAAAAGCTCCTGACACCACAGCCCAATGGACTTCACCCTTCCATTGGGAGTCTGAGAATGCTCCAGATTTCAGTTCTCATCAACACTGATGCTATCTTTGGGAAAAAAAACAAAAAACTATTAATTTCAATAGGTAAAATTGCATTGTATTGTTGTTTTAATTTGCATGTCTTTGATTACTGGTGAGGATAAAGCTTTTATATCTCCTCTTTCGTGTCATGCACAGATCACGCTGAGCTATAATTATATTTTTACATCCTGCCTCTCCCTCACCAACCTTGGCTTCTGAGGGCAGAGTCTGTTTGGGTCCAATTCTCTGTATCAGGAGCAGGGACTGAGGAGGTGTTCCCAGAGGGCTGGATGGGTTTAATTGAAGACGTGTCTTCAGCCTACGCTTTGACATTGGGCAGACCTGGAGTCAAGCTTAACTTAGAGGATTGAACTTGGGCAAATTACTTCGCCTCTCCGGGCCTCAGCTTCTGTGTATGATAAGTGGGTTTGAGTGAGGCTTCAATGTGAAGAAGCATGTGAAGAGGCATATGAGCTGTTATTCGAGTTCTGCTCATGTTCACGTTCAGGGGGCTGAGGGAGGGAGGAATGTGCAGGAATGGCCAACTCTCCCCTCCCAGACACAAGATGGGGCCCAGATGCCTCTTGGTCCAGAGGTGGACAGGGAGCTAAGAGCCAAGGGTCCAGGTGGGCTGGGAAGGGCTGTGGCAGCAGTCAGGCCTGAGCTCCAGTTCAGTTGAGTAGGGCATTTGTGTCCTTGTGTTAAGTCCCAGAGGGGAATTGTTGGCACTGTTCCCATCTGGGAGGGTTTCTGTGTTGTGAGCTGCTACCCACACCATTGTGTGATATGGTTAAATCACCAGCACCAGAGAGGGACAGCACCTCTGCCCTGATGGCACAGCATCTCTTCCTGAGATTGGACCCCTGCCGCGGGAAGTGTCTTAGAGACAAGCCCTTTCGCTGGGAACACCCTCACCCATTCTGGCTCAGGACATGTTCCAAGACAGACACGCACAATTTCTCTGAACATTACCAGCCTAATGATACTGTCATTTGAAGTCTGGAAATGAGGAGAAATCGGCTTTTTCTCGGTAATTAACGTGAGTGATGGGCCTTGAGATGGAGTGGCAACCCCCTTTAAGTGAGAACCAAGCTCTTACGAAAGTCAGCCAGGTCATCCCTCTGCCTCCAGGAAGCTCCACATATCTACCCCTGGCCTCTGTTTGGTCTTTTTGGATGGGCCAAGGCCCCCTTACCCCTTCCCCTTTGCTATTCCTTTAGGGATCACTTTAGGGGCTGAGCCCTCATGGTCAGGAAGTTCCTCCTTTAGTCTTCCCACAGTCCTTCATGCTGCAGTTCAGTTTACTCTGCCATTGTCCTCCTGAGAGCTGCCTTTATTTTGGGGGGAGTATCCTTGGCTTAGTAGGGGCTTTCTTTATCTCATTTTTTGTAGAAAGCAGAGGTAAAAACACTTGGATAAGACTGGATTGAAATGAGGTACTCCAAGCTTTGCAGCAATATTCCAGAGAAGAACCTGGAGGGATGGGGTAGGGCTTAGCTCTAGTTAAGAGAGAGTTGAAAGCTGACCCAGCTCTTCTAAGTGAAACATCACCAGAGTCATGAATACTTCTCTGGGTGCCTGCCTCAGTTTCCCTACTACCCTCAGGGGAAAATGTTTTTATCCCATCCCTTTGTCTTCTTTGTTCACTTTTGGTGCTGAGGAAGGAGACACAGAGTAAATCAGCTTGAGGCCCTGCCCATGAACATCTCTGAGTCCAGTGGGACAAGAGACGCTGATACTAACGCTGGGAAACAGATCTACAGTGTCACAGAAGAAGGAGGTTACAAAGGGAGCCCAGAAGAGAGAATGGAGGAATCTGGGAGATAGAGGAGGGGCTCTGGAAGGATGCATTTGATAACAAAGGTGGGGTGTTGGAAGAGCAATCCAGGTAGAAGGAATAGTGTGGTCAAAGGCTGGGAGGTGAGCCAAGAACCTGGCACAATCAGGAAATGGGTCCTAGATCCTGGGACACAGGGTGGGTATAGAGGCTGGAAGAAAGGGAAAGCTGGGAGGTTTCCAGGGGTCAGAGGGTACAAGGCAGTGAATGCTGAGATAGGGCGTTTGAACTTTATCCTGAGGGCACCAGGGAGCCACTGAGGGTTTAACCAAAAGCGATATGGTTGAATTTGTTCCTTAGGTTGATCATTTGGGGAAAATATGGACAGAGCATACAGGACAGGACTAGCAGCCACTCTTACAGTGTCTGTGGTCCTGAGCAAGGGCAGCGGGTTCCAGAGATATTAAGAGGGAAGATCAGATGGGACCCCACAGCACCTGCAGGTGAGATAGGTGGTTGCTGGTGGTCCAAGGTCAGGAACCCAAGATGACTCTCAGCACAGTCTCCTCCTCCTCCCCTCATCCCCCAGTGGCTCCTTAGGCCTCCAGGAAAATGTTTCAGCTCCCCAGAATGGCATTCCCAGTCTGGCCCTACCTACATCTTTGAACTCAGCTCCTCCCACCTCCTGGTCCTCTGGCCCAACTGGTTTCTCCACTAGTCATGAGCTCACATCACCCATTCTAGCATCCAAGCCTTTGTTCATGTTAATTACTGTCACCCCCTACCCCATGTCTTCCCTCCTCCCTGCCTCCCCAAATTCTCCCCACCTCCTCAGTGAAGGAGGCCTTGTCTGCCTCTGCTCCCGCCACCCCCGACACCCCTCCGCGCCCCCCGCCTCGTCAGCCCACTTTCCCTCCTTTCCTCTGTAACCTTCACTTAGCAAAGGTCTGAGCAAACCGCGTCCTCAGCACAAACAGTTGTTCAAAGATCTTTAAAGGAGAACTGCAGGCTTTGGCTCAGGTCAGGGAGGAGAGCCGGCTCCCACCCTGCAGGGGCTCTGAGGGGGCCAGGCCAGCAGAGCGGCCTCCTTTGCAGCTATCTCCACTCGGCCAATGGAGTTGTCGTTATTGCTCCAAATTAGGCACCAATTTGCCCGTGTAATTGTTTGCTAATTGGCATGAAATCCTTATGTAATTAGTTGGGCCCCTTATCAGGGAGCCTGGGGAGCCAGAGGTGTTGGTGGGGGGCCACTGGAGCAGGGAGGGTCTAGAAGTCTGGGGAAATGTGTCTGAGGGAGGAGGCCCTGAGCTGCCATTGGGGTTGAGACAAGGAAAGGTAGAGACTGCAGAATCTCACAGTGGAAAGAACCTTTGGAGAGCCCGGGACTTGCAGCCCATCTTACAGATGGGGAAACTGAGGACAGGGGCAGGAGGAAACTCCTGGGAGCTGGTGGGAGAGCTGGACCGTTTATCTGGGTCAGCTGTCTACAGTGAGCATGGCTGTGGCCTGACTGTGGGTTTTTATGGCATGGCCCATGGCTGGCTGGCCTGTTTCCAAGTAAAGTTACCCCTTTGAGAGGGAGGAAGGGAAAGGGTAGAGGTTGTGGGTACCAGATCCCTTTTGAGTAGGAAATGCATTAGGTAGAAGGCCTAGGAAGGATGTCAAATGGTTAAAGTCGGAGGAGTGATGGGGGCAGACAGGAGGCTCTGAGCCTCCCCCTGGGGAACGACTTTGGTATTGAGAGGAAAGATGGGGAGGCTAGAAAACTCAGCTTTTTTCCCCCCTCCTCACTTGCCGGCAGATACCCCCATATCCCACCCCAGGCTTTTTGCTTCTCCGTCTCTGGAAATGGTCCAGCAAAGGTGCTGGAGCCAGCTCATCCCAGCTTATGAGAGCCCATTGTTAAATGTTTAGGAATTTTGCCAACCAGTTGACTTGGTGGTGGTGGTTGAAATTGGCCATCACGGGAGGATTTACACCACGGAAATGGATAAATGCTATAAATCAAGACCACACCTCCCTACACCCTACTCAAAGCCAGTTGGACAGTTACCAGTGGACCACTGAATTCATCTGAAATGTGATGAAAGAGCCTCAGAGACTCTAATCATGTTAGGGCTCGAAGGTCTCTCCAGATCCCAATACAAGGGGAAACTGAGGCTTAGAAGCCACCGAGGAAGTCTGCGGGTCTCCAGATTTTCAGTCCACGCTCCCCTATGCCCCAGGACTGATAACAGCAGAGGGGGCCGCAGAGTTGCTTGAGGATTTGGCTTCCAGAGAGAGGAAGGAGGCACTAAAAATGGACAGGCTGGGTGTGATGGCCAGGAAGGGGGCAGAGGGAGCCAGGGGACCACAGGAAGTCATGTTTAAAGGGGCTCCTATAAACAACCCAGCCTGTTTCCCTGACTCTCTCCCAGGTAGCCAGGTAGTTTGGCAAGTGAGAGGCTGTGGGCCCAGGCAGGATCAGGAGGAGGGGCAGCTAGTACCGGGACCGTTCTGAGGATGCCATTTTAATCACATGGTCCCACCCCCACACCCTATCTCTAGCAGCCAGTCTCCCCCAGAATTGACTCTCACGCCCCAGGTTGCTCTTCATCCTCTTCCCTGAAGTCTGTCCTTAATCTCTCCAGCTGCATCAGCTCCCAAAGTTCCATTCTCTCTAATCCCTATCTTTACCCAAATCTCTCCTGTTTCCTGGTCACCATCCCCAGATGTCCTGAAGGCACCTCAATGCAGTGTGTCCAAAATAGAAATCATCGACTTCCCACGAGTCTTTCCCCATCTGAGTAAATGGCACGCTTCCCCTTAGGGCTTTTGCACTTGCAATTCCCCCTATTTAGACAGCTCTTCCTCCCAATATCCCTCACCTCCTTCAGGTCTCTGCTCGGATGTCACCTTCCCAGAGACACCTTACCCCAAATTGACCTCATTCACCTCTACCTCTCCTGCCTGCTCACTCAACACTGTCTTCCTTCTTTGTACTTATCAACACTCACATCCCATATACTTATCCTTGTGTGTCTAGCTTTCCTCCCCCACTAGAAGGTCGTCAGTTCCACATAGCACAGCAGTTATGTGGTCAGGTTCTAGAAGTCCCTTGAGATCCTAGATTGTATCCGTTTCACTCTCTTAGTACCATACACTTTTAGTAAGCTCTCACTAAGTATTTGTTGAATGAATGAATGATTGAGCCTCTAACCAGTCACCTTCTCCAATCCTGGCTCTTCAAATCCACCTTCCAGTTGACCATTGTCATTCCTTTAACAAACTTGACTATGATTCTAAAATCTAGCTCTAGTTTACCTTAAAAGACCCTCAGTGATATATTTTCATTTTAACCTCCAGTTTCACACATCCTTCCCCAAACAACTGCACACACAGGCACTGGCACAGAGCCTAGATACACCGTTTCTGCCTGTGTATAGAGCTCCCTCGGCCCTTAGGTGGTCCTCTACTTTCTCCGACTCATTTACTGCTTTTCTTCCTTCAGTCCCTAGTGTTTCTGGAGCAGCCCCTTGGTGCCAGTCCCTTGCTGAGCCTTACTGGGAGGAGTCAGCCCCTACCCTCCTCAAAATTCTCCCCATCTCTCCGGGAATTCGTGTGTGTGAATGCTCAGCCTTGTCCAATTCTTTGCGATGCCATGGACTGAAGCCCACCAGGCTCCTCTGTCCATGGGATTTCCCAGGGAAGAATACTGGCATGGGTAGCCATGTCCTCCTCCAGGGGATCTTCCCAATCCAGGGATCAGGCCCATGTCTCCTGCATCTCCTGCATTGGCAGGCGGATTCTTTACCACTTGAGCCACCTAAGAAATAGGACCTGAAATCTTCTCATCCCTAGTTTCTCTTTTATTGTCATTTGGAGCCCCTGTCCCCAGGCAAGCCCCTGGAGGGCCCTCAGAGGAGGCAACCCCTGGCTCTCATCTGCCTCTTGCTATGGGATCACACATTATTAGAATGATCAAGAATAACTGGATCTGGGGTTGTTGTGCCCCTCCTGCCGGCTTCAGGGAGGCAGGATGCAGGGTGAACCCTCCCTGTCAGGGCCCAGCTTAGGGCCTAAGTGAGTAAAGGGAACAAGGAGTGATTCAGGCTACTTCTCTTCCCTAGGACTTCTGAACCTGGGTGCTCTTCACCCCACAGGGTGCGAAACCCAGGAAGAGCTGCGGTTCAAGGGAGTGAAATGTGCACACAAACTTGCCGGTCTCTGGAGCCTGGCCTCTTAGCCGGGTGTCAGGGGCCTGTCTCACACTCCTGTCTGTGTCAGGCGTGTTAGGAATGTGTCCAGTGCCTTTGCATTAGTGTTGTGTGCGCCTGGCCTGTTAGGAGCCGGCCCGCCTTGGTACCCCCGTGGTCCTTCCTGCGCTCTAGCTTGAGCCTCAGGGCAGCCACAGGTCGGCGGCAGCTCGAGACTGATGAGCTGCCCCTGCGCCCTCAGAAAAGCGCCAGCGTCAAACAGGCGCCGCTCCGCCCTTCGGGCTAATAGCCCATCCTCTCCAGCCGTTGCCTCCGAGAGCCCATTGAGCGCCCACGGGTCAGAGAGCCCGAAGGCCGGCGGTGAAGGGAGGAGCAGGGCTCGGGCGGGCAGTGCCGGGCGGCGGCCTGCCCGGGATCCTCCCGCAGGCGCCCAGAGACACACAGCGCTGCGGGAGGCGGTGGCCGGCGGCCGGGCCTGCTCCCGGAGCCCTGCGCCCTCAGCCCAGCTCACGGACACCCACTTCTGCACCCTCGCACGGACGCACCGACACTCGAGGGCGCCAACCCCGGCGGAGACGCAGTGACACAGACACCCGAGTGCGCAAACGCAAGGACCTGATCGCAGCTTCATGCGGGGGCTGGACGCGAACACACGGGGACCAACACATTCAGACAGACTCCTTACTGCAAACGCCCGCCCCCTAGGCTCATCAGACCAAACGCGGGACCACACAGGCGAGCAGACACACCAACACACCCTCAGTGACATAGCGAGCCCCCAGTCGCACTGGCACACTCGCAGACGCACGCAGGACCGAGACCACGGACACACACACGCGGGGGCGGACTCGTCCTAGAAACCACGCTCACAGAGGCGGAGGCGTGCCCACAGTGCGCACAAACATCCGACACAGCCCGGTGGATGTTCACGCAGTGACGGAGACCCCGACCCCCGGGCTCCCGGTCACTGGATCGCAGCCAACGCCGGGCTCGTCCCGGCCCCACAGAGACCCAGTCCCAAAGCGCGTCCACCCAGACTGCACGCCACACATGCAGGCGCGCGTGAGCAGACACACCAGCGCCACACACACAATCGCACAACGCAGACGCACTTGGGCCCCAGCTGCCTTTGAAATTCAAATCGGCGCTGTCTTCTGCCGGCTCTGCGACCCTGCGGCCCGGCCCCCCAGCCGCGTTATCACCACCCGCCCCCCATCCCGATCCCCAGCGGAAATTAAAATTCATTTCAGGGGAGACCTGGGCGGAGCTCAGGTCGCTGCAGCCTCTGCGGGGAGTGCCCTTTCTAAGTGAAGGGGTGCCTGGCTCCGAGGGACCAGGAACCCCTGCCCCTGCAGCTATGTGACCTTGACCTGGTGGCCAGCAGTTTCTGGGGCCCCTCAGGAGGTGTCTCCCTTCAAAAGGCAAGCACAAAGCTCACCGAGTTTGTTGAGAGTGAGGGGCACTGCCAAGGTCTCAGCGTGAGAGTGAGTACTTCCCCCGGGGGCTTCTTGGGAAGAATTAGTTCAAAAAGTCCCCCAAGACAAGAATCACCATGTCACGTGTCTAGATCTGCAGACACACAAAACACATATCCACACATAATCTACACTGCTCATCTAGACACACACACACACACATACATTTATAACACCCAGGTCCACAACCAGCCACAGACACACACCAAATAGTATCACACACACACACAGGCCCCCTGCAGGGAACCGAAGGCCTGCCAACAACCCCAAGCACACACAGGAACACACACCACAGGCTGGTACAGACAGGTACCAAATACTGATGCACAGACACACACAGGCCTGCAAATTGCACACACCCTAACTCATATGCCACCCCAAGGCACAGATACTCACAGGCCTCAAAACACTTTCTCCTACACCCACGTACACACACACACACACTGAACAGAAGCACCATACACTCTGATTGCACACAAACCAAACACTGCCCTGTCAACACCCAACACGTTCACCCAGGCTCTGGGTGCACAGATCCTAGTATCAGACACAGGTACCCATTCTATATCATATATATACCCAAACCAAAAAAAAAAAAAATCAGTGCACAGAAACACCACACACTCCGCATGCAAAAACATACACACACACACACACACACACACACACACACACACAGCAGAGATCCCCAGAGCCAGGCCCAGGCTTCTGACGTACAAGGCCTGGGCAGACACACCGTATACACACACAGATTCTGCCCCCACGCATTGACGCACACAACCACCCACTCGTGTACCCAAGCTCAGCCCCACTCACTCCTACTCTGACATGCAGAACACGGGCTTAGTGATGCGCCCTGGGGCCTCTCCCCTCCAAACACAACACTGGGGAGCCTTCTTGGCCCCCTCCCCTGAGCCCCAACCCCCTGCCTCAGTCACAGGGCTAGCCTCCAAGTCTGAGACCCCCAGAGGTGAGCGTTGCCAGGGTTGGCATTGAGCTGGCCCCAGCCCCTCACCTGGCAGTAGTCATTGCCTTCCTGCCAGCATGATGTGGCGTATGTTAAAGATGAGTGATGTCCTCCTGGGTTGTGTCCTTGTGCAGTGGTATCTGAGGGGACTGTGGTTGTACCAGCCAGGGAAGTGTGTAGGTGTCAGCCGGCATGTGGCATGTGTCATGTCCTTCCCAACACCCTCAGCAAAACCCTGGTTGTCTCCCCCAAATATAGGCAATCCAGCTTCAGCCTCTCTTTTCAGTTAGCAGGCCTTGGGAGTCAGACCCCTCTCAGATCTCTCACCCTGAGGGAGCTGGTCTTCTCCGGAAGATCATCTCTAATCCTGAAATAAATTATTTTCCACAGTTGGCCGTTGGTCTGTCCTCTGGGGGGCGAGGGGTAGCAAGGAGGCCGAAGATGAGGCAGGATTAACACAGGACGTTCCTGGGTGAGGGGAGGTACAAGTTCTCTCTCTGCCTCTCTCTGTAAGCCACAGTTTCCTCATCTGTGAAATGGGAGTGACCCTACCAACTTAAGGGGTTGTTCAGATCCCCTGGAGAAGGGAAAGGCTACCAACTCCAGTATTCTGGCCTGGAGAACTCCATGGACTATACAGTTCATGGGGTCGCATAGAGTTGGACTCGGCCGAGTGACTTTCACTTTCACTTTCCAGGGGCTAATTGTGACAAGAAGTTACAAATAGCCGGCACAGTGTCAGGCCCAAGCGGCTGAGCGGGTCCCTCTAGGTCACCGCCCCCGCCCCCGCCCCCGCCTGCTCTGCTCGTGTCCTGCTTGGCAGGAGCCCAGTTCAGCAGGATCCAGGTGGCATAGAGCCCACCTTGGGTGGGGGGTGGGTAGAGAGAAAATACGGTATCCCAGATGGTGGGAACACTCGTGTCCCCTGACTGCCAGTGTGCCCCATGCCTGCCAGTTATCCCAGGCCCTCCCCAAGGGACTTTCCCCCACACTCTGGAGCGGCTGCCAGGGCTCTTAGCCCCTAAGGCCTGCAGCAGCGGGTCGGTGTGGGGGGGAGGGGGGTGGGATTAGACCTCAGAGAGAATTTACCAAGGGAGTGCCCGGGCTGCCTCCTGTCACCCTGGAGGGACTGTGTCTGAACACAGCCTTGATCCGGAGGTGACAGGACTGATAGGTAAGCCAGACAGGTCTCTACTGCACCAGAAAAGTGGAGGGGGTCGCGTCCTGGGGTTGGGTGTGTGTGGTTAATTATATACCTGCGTGCCCTGGGCAAGTGTGTATGTCTGCGTGTCAGTGACTGTGTGTGGATGTAGTTTTGTCCGTATGTGCGTCTGTGTGTGCGTGTGTATGTTTACAGAGACAAGGATGGCAGAAAAGGAACCAGGTCTTCCAAATAAGGAGAGGAGGTGCTACGGAGACGTGGATCTGGACTCAGTTTCTCTACAGGACTCACACGTGCACACTGTCTTGGTCACACGCTGGCTCCAGCCACCTCCTTCGCTGCAACGATTTTAGCAGATAAGAACTTCAGCTGGTGTGGGGCAGCGGAGGGGGGCACTGGGAAGGCCTCAAGGTCAGGGCCCCATTCTGTGTCATCTCCATGACCCAGAACCTAGCACAGCCCACAGCCCAGAGTAAGCCTGAAAGGGGCCCATATTCACGAAGACGACACCTCCCTGCATCCGGCACTTTGTCTTTATTGTCTCACGTGACTTACATCAGTTGTCTTAGGTTAAGATCATTATTTCCATTTTACAGAAAAGAAAACTGAGGCTCGGAGAGCATAAGTGACTTGGCCAAGGTCACACAACCAGTGAGGAACAGAGGCAAGAGTCTAGATCTGTGTGATCCAAGGGCCTGACCTCCTTCTGGTTCATCACGTGGGAAACTGTTAAACACTTGTTTTATTGGTCAAGCGTTGATTGAAGATCTCAGATTGGAAGCTCTTTGAAGGTGGGGTCTATGCTTGTCCTTTCATCATTCACTCCCTCAACATTTATTATCTCCTATGTATCTGGCATCATGCTTTGTGCCAGGAGATCCAATGGTGAATGGATGGACAAGGTCCCTGCCTTTATAGGACTCATAGTCCAGTGGGGAAAACAGATGACATGAGGGGAAACAGACAACATATTTTCAGAGTAATGAGTGCTAGGAAGGAAATGCAGCAAGGCAATGGTCTCAAACGAATGGAGTGGGGTGGACAGGGGCCAGGAGGCAGGTGGGGGCGGGGAGGGGACCTGCTTTAGAAGTGTCATCACAGAGGCCTCCAGGAGGAGGTGATAATAGAACCATGATCTTCCTGATGAGGAGTCAGCCATGGGAAGTGCTGGGAGGAGGAGAGTTTGGAGTTTTCCAAGAGCAGCAAGGAGACCTGTGTCACCTGAGCTTTCTGTGGGGGTGAGGTAGTGGCTCTGGAGAGGCTTAAGGGCCAGGTCATGCAGGGCCTAGAAGGTCACAGTGTTCAGGGAGGTGGGAAGTCATTGGAGGCTTTAAGAAGGGGTACCCTGATTTACATGTTAAAAAGATGGCTCAAGGACTTCCTTGGAGGCCCAAAGGTTAAAACTCCATGCTTCCACTGCAGGGTGCATGGGTTCAATCCCTGGTTGGGGAACATGGCCAAAAAAAAAAAAAAAGATGGTTCGGTGAGCTCCAGAAGAATGAGAAGTAGAAGTGGAAACCTGGAAATTAAATAAGAGAGAGTTCAGGTACCAGATATTGGCAACTTGAACTCTGGTGTTGGCAGTGGGGATGTGAAGAGTGAATAAATAGATTTAAGACATTCTGGGAGGTAGAAACAATAGGACTTGCTGATGGTCTGTATCTTGATGCCTGAAGTGAAAGTGTTAGCTGTTCAGTTGTATCTGACTCTGCAGCCCCATGGACTGTATGTAGCCTGCCAGCCTCCTCTGTCCATGGATTCCCTAGGCAAGAATATTGGAGTCTGTAGCCATTCCCTTCTCCAGGGGATCTTTCTGACCCAGGGATCAAAGCTGGGTCTCCTGCATTGCAAGCAGATTCTTTACCATCTGAGCCACCAGGGAATAATCCCATCTTGGTACCTAGTACATAGTAAACACTCAATAAATACTTGTTGAATGAGTGAAGGCATCTTCTTCATGCCAGGCTCTTGTCCACATCCTCCAGTATAAGACATGTGTAAAGATCCCCCAGGACCCTAACATTCTTCTCTATCCTCCGCCCCAGGGCCTAGGGGCCAGAGAATGCAACCCCCAGGGTTGTACACAAACCAGACACTGACCTTCTGGGAAGATTTAGTTGTGTTGTGCTAAGTTGCTTCAGTTGTGTCTGACTCTTTGTGACTCCATGGCCTGTAGCCCGCCAGGCTCCCCTGTCCATGGGATTCTCCAGGCAAGAATACTGGAGTGGTTGCCATTTCCTCCTCCAGGGGATCTTCCCAACCCAGGGATCAAACCTGCATGTCTTACATCTCCTGCATTGGCAGGTGGGTTCTTTACCACCGGCACCACCTGGGATTTAGGTAGGCAGCAACGAATCCTCCCTTTTCTCCCTAACTCATAGTACCAAGAAAATGACAAACATTCAGCCTGGGTTGCCCCAGGATCCTAACTCTTTTGGCATCTGCAGCAGGAGGAATGGGAGCTAGATATGCAGGACATCCTGCAGGCTGAGAGGGCTGGCCCATCCATCTTTTCCAGGATACCCCGCCAGGATCCATGACAGCCAGAACACTGAGGTATTTGTCACATGAGCTCTGGGACAGATCCTGGTAGAAGACTGTCATATAGAAGTGGGTGTCTTTGGGGACATGTTATGAGCTTCTGATAAGTGTCTGAGGTGGGTGTGGGTGTCTGGAAGGAGACTTTGGTACCCAGAATTCTGGGTTGCTGTAGGTGCCTGGCTGGGTGGCAGTGAAGAGCAGAGGCTGAGGGAGGGGTGCTCCTAGGTCCCACTGGCTAGAAGGAAACCTGCCCAGGCTCTGGGCCAAATAAATCATTGGGAAGGGAAGAAGAACATTTTCTCATCTGTTTAAAGGGCAACGAAGCATAGCGGTTGCTAGCCCAGTGGGAGGCAGGGCTGAGACCCAGCGCACAAGGCTGGGGTTGTTCCCCCCTCGACCCACTGTCCCCTCCCGTGCTGTTCCACTAAGGACTATGCTGTCTCTTGCCTGGGCCACTGGTGATGCTTACTGTTAACAAAGATATATATTAATTGGTAATCAAAACTATTTAAAAAAGGCCCTCTTCAGGGGCATAGCTCTTGCTAATCCATGTTTTTTAATCCGAGCTCATTTATACCATTTCACAGATAAGGAAACAGAGGCTCAGAAAGCTGAAGGATTTTCTCAAGGTTCTCCATAGGAGAGCAAGCAGACAGTGTGACTGCTAGGTGCCCTTATGGGATCAGCCCCCTCCATGCCATCAGAGGTCCCAGAAGGGGGGTCCCAATGGGACTAAAGGGCTGGAGTCATTGTCCTTGTCCAGTCTGTGGAGTGGGGACCCATGGGAGATATCTTTTCACCCCCCACAAGCCCTCTGTGCTCAAGCTCTGGCTGATACCCCTTACCCGGCCCAGGTTCTGAGCCAGGTTCCCTGCAGGCCCTCCTGCGGCTAAGACTTGTTGTTCCCACCCCTGCCAGGGCTATCAGAGAAGTAATTTCTCTTCAACCAGCTGGATTTGAATATGGAAACGATTTGTAATTACTCCAAGTCCTCCTGGGTGGCATTATCACCAGAGTGAGTATAGAAGGGCAGGGGCTCCTGGAAAAGGAGGTGGGGAAGCCCCAGTGCAGAGACGCACCTTGAGAGAGCCTTCTGGAGGTTCCGCCTAACTCAGCCTGCTTCTGCACAACCCCTGGGAGGTCCTGCTCCCTCCACCCTGCTCCCACAGCCCCTCCTGCCTTGCTGATCTCCCCACCCTGCCCCAATGAACCCCCCAAGTGTGGAATACCATCTCTGCCAGTCCCTCTCTCTGTCTGACCACCTGTCTCTCCTACGGCATGCGTTTTTGTAACTGAAAGAACGGGGTCAAGAACTCTGAGGACTACCAAGGCACAGAGAAATAGACAAAAGCCTGCTGTCTCTCAGGAGCCAGGCCTCCCAATCCCCTGCACCCAGCTGCATCCTAGGGGAAGGGGGAGGGCCTCAGGGATCCAGCTGCATCACATCTGCAAGAGACCTTCCCCGGGTTTCTCTGGGCTCTGGGGCTCCAGTATGCTAATGTCATGAATATTCATAGGGAGGAAGGCAGGCTCTGGGTAGGAGTGGAAGGGGCTGGAGCCGTGAAGGACAGGGTCCTTACCTCGTCGTGGGCATCCCATGTCCTGAGGACTCTCTTCATTTGCCCATCTCCTTAGGACCTCAACTCCAGCCACCCCACTGTCCCTCTCAGTGCCCAAGTAAGGAGGCCCAGGATTGCCCACTGTCCTTGGGATTTCTCTCAACACACCATGCAGATGGCAAGGCCCACTTGGGCATAGCTTTCCCCACCGCAGCTGAACCTCCAAACCTAGAGACTTGGGGTGTGCTTGAAGGTGCCCAGTAAGAACCCAGGAGCCCTGCCTGCCGGTGCTAGGCCCAAGGCACAGGCCTCCTTGGGCTCTCGTTGGGAGAGGAAAGGTGCCAGCCCTCCTGCCTGCTTCATCCAACCTCATAAATTGCCTTAAGGTGACAGGTGAGATTCCTTCATTGCTCCTTATTACCTCCTTCTATTAAAGTCGATAATCTCTCACAATCACTCACAACAAATGTCACGGAGACTGCTGGAGAGGCGAGAGATGGAGGGAGGGAATGGGGGGGGGGGCTTTTTCTCTGGTACTGACCCTGGGAAGAGGTGGTCTTATCCTGCCCCATATCACAGGAGACACAAATTCAAGGTGCTCCCGTAGAGAGGTGGGGTTGGGATTGGATGGACTGGGGACTTCCTTGCTTCCCAGGTTTGGCCTCCTCCTGGTCAGAGAACCTTCAAGAAGTAGAGTTCCTGAAACCATCCCACCCTCACTGCAAAGCTGCCCCCTGCTGGCTACTCCTCTGACCAGAGCCCTCCGATTAACCTACTTGTCTTTGGCGGAAGTGGTGTGTCCCTGGTCTGCCCACCTTCCTGGTGGCAACAAGCCCAGGCCACAAACCGCCCCACCAGGGCCCGGAGCCATGGGCATCTCCCTGAGTGCTGTCTTTACTGTGTGGGCTCTGGCCCCACCCAACTGTTCCTGGGTGCATTGCCAGGATGGGGAGGGGGTGGGCCTGTAGGTTTCTGCTGCTTCTACACAAACAGATGCAACATGGGGGCGCCCCTGGCACATGGAAAGGCACTTGGGGGAATAGACAGGCACTCAGGAAAACATGTAACACACCGCACACGTGTAGCATCCCCGTGCCGAGGGACATGCAACACGGCCCAGTTTACACAGGAGTATGCACCAAACAGCACACTGCAGTGAACATGTGTGGCTCCTACATACAAGTGATGCGCAGCATTCGGCACATATGTGGCACTTGGAAGCGTGCACATCTATAGCATCCTTACCCACAGGAACAAGCAACATGCATGCAGGATCTGAGCACACACTAACGCACCGTGCATGTGTGTGGCGGTTGCATGCAGAGCCAGGCTACGTTGCAGGGCACACAGGGCACCTGTATGCATAAGCATATGCAAAGTTCAGTGCACAGTGAGGGGCACCTGCACGCACAGGGGTATGCAATTTGCCGTGCACACGGGGAAAGGGGGGTGGGAACGCTTCAGCCCTCAGGGCCCCAGAGACCCTGGTTGCGCGAGATGCCTCGGGCCTGGGGTATCTCCGGAGTGGTGTCGCGGATCGCCTCATCCTGCGGTCCAGGAGGCCGAGGGAGGGGCGGGGGCTTACCCGGGGCTTCTCCCGCGCCGGCGCCGGCGCCGGGGGCCCAGGGCGGGGAGGGGGAGGGTGCGCTTGGCTCGGCTGGCGCTGCTCCCCCTTTAACAGGAGGCGGCGCGCGTCGCCCCCACCCCCGTCACCCCCCTCCCGCCCCTTCTCCCGCGGCTCCTAGCGCCCAGCCCGGCGCGCGCCCCCTCCCGGGCCCGGCCCGCGCAGGCGCCGCGTCCCGCCTCGGCCGTCACTCGGCCCGGCGCGCGCTGCGGGCAGCGGCCGGAGCGGCCGGAGGAACCCGGTTTGGCGGCGGCGGCGTTCGGAGACCGAGGAGGATGCGGCGCCGGCTTCTAGAGCCCTGGGCTGCGGCCGCCGCCCGCGAATAGGAGGCGGCGCGCAGCGCGGGCGGTGCTCGGGGCGGAGGAGCGGGGAGCCGGGGGGTGGGGGGCGGCGTGGCGAGGAGGCGGCGGCAGGAGCCCGCGCCCGGCCCGGCGCCCGCCCGCCCCGCGCGGCTCCGCGGCGCCTTTTCTGCACCCGCCGCTCGGCGGAGCGGGAGCCTCGGCCCTCCGCGCGGCTGCAGCGAGCTGCCCCGCGCCCGGCCAAGCCCCCGCCTTAGGGATGGCAAACTTGCGCCCCGTGGCCGCCTCCGCCAGCGCCGGCCCCCGCTCCTGCTGCTGACGGCGCCCAGGTGAGTGCTCGGCCCCAGACCGCGCCCGGGCCCGCACTGAGCCCTCCCGGCGCGGTCCGATTTCCTCACCGGACCGGACTAGGGGCGCTCCCCCAGCCCACCTCTGCCGAATTCTCCCCCGCCCGAACTGAGTTCGTTCAGCATCTATTTACCCACTCGCATCTCTTTGGGAACTTACAAGCCTGGGGCCGAGGTCCCCTTCATCTCTGGTGAGTCCCTTTTCTGTCCCTCCTTACCCATCTCTGCCAAAGCCCCTCGCTCTTGTCCCCCAGCTCTGACCCAGACCTACCCCCATCGTTCCCTCAAGTCTTTTCCTGATCGGATCCTGGATCCGGGGTTGCGCCCCCACCCTTGAATAGAATCCCTCTCTCCAACCTGCAACTCGACTGTGTCTCCCCCGTTAATCCCCCCTCCTCGTCTGGGGCTGAAGCCTGCTCCTCCCCTCCACTTCATCTCTGCACAGAGTCCTTCCTGTCCTCGTCCATGTCTGCCCACAGTTACTGCCTTTCCCCGCACCGGTAACCCGACCATGCTTCCCCCTCTTATTTCTGTCCTGATTGCCCCCTCCCCCATATCTGCCCGGGCGTCCCGCTATCCCTCACCAATCTCTGCTGCAAGTCCCCTCCCCCTCAGCCTGGACTTGGGGCCGTGTCCCCCATGTCTACTCCGAGCCCCCTCCTCTCCAGCCTGGGATCTCGACTGGCCCCGCATCCCTGCCTCCCTTGTCCATCTTTGGTCAGAGTCTCTCTGTCCATCCCCCATTCCTCTTTTTCCACCCCCAGGGCATAGAGCTGGGCACCAAACGCACCCTCCCGCAGCCCCGGGGGCTGGCACGATGGGGGGCGGGGGGTGTTGCGGGTTGTAGGCTCTGAAGTTGGCGGCCACTCCCGCAGTCAGCTGGGTCCGAGAGAAGTCCTCCGCGCCACGGCCAGTGCGGAGCGGGCGAAGGGTCTGGTGCCCGCGGGGGGAGGGGCTCCCGGGCCAAGGGATGCTGCCTGCCTGCCCGCCTCGCCAGCTGCCGGCCGGGCCCCTGGGTGTCCTCTGGCGCCCCCTGCCCGCAGTCCTGGACCCGCCGCCCCTTTTCCTCCCGCGGGCAACCCTAGGTTTCCGCAGCCCGAGCATCAGCGGTGGCTGCGGGACTGGCGCTGGGAAGTCCCTGAGGAGAGGAGATTGGTGGGCGAGGCTGGGTGCTCCCTCGTGCTAGCAGTGCGGGAACAGTCCTGGTTGTCTGGCCATATGCTCTGGGGATGGGGTGTGGGGTGGGCAGGAGGGCTTATCCCAGGAGCCCTGTGAGCCCCCAGGTACAGACCAGCAGGACTGGCCCCTGGATTTGAGGCGGTCTGGTTAGGATTGTTTGGGCTTGGGCAGGTGTCCCCGGAGAGCCTCTGCCTGTCTACCCCATGGCAGTACCCACTAGATAGGGATGGGGGCAAAAGTGGGCTCTGGCTTGGGCATGAAGTAGGCAGTGGGGGAATCCACTTGGCCCTGCCTGGGACAGAAAGGGGACCTAGGGAGCATCCCTAGAGCTGCCACAGGGGTGAGGGTCAGTGTGGACCCTGCAGGGTATGCCCTAGTTGGATGGGGGCCTTGAGGGAGGGTCTTCCTTGGACCAAGATTGACAGATTTCTCCGCTCTTCTTCCCTTGTCTGCCTTCTCCTCCCCTTTTCTTTCCCCCTCCCCCATCACTCTTTAGAAGGAGCTAGGTTCAGTCTGGGGTGGGTGTGTGTGGCAGGCATTTCTCTAACCCACGGTGAGGTCCCAGCTAGTCCCTGCCCTCTTCCCTCTCTCCCAACCTCCAGGAAATGGAGCTGAGTAAGTAGTTAGAAACTCAGCTTTTGGTTGGATAACCTGGGTTCAAAACTGTGTGACCTGGGCAAGCTATATAACCTTTTTGAGTCTCAGTTGGCCCTCCATAAAATGGGTCAGTGGTATATCTAATGGTATATCTAATGGTATCTAATGGTATTAGGTAGTTTGTATAGAGAGTCTAGCACCTAATAATGCTTGACAATGATAGGTGTGTTGGGCTATTTCCTCTTCAAGGCCAAGGTCAAGCCCCTCTCCACTCCACACCACTCCTTATCCCAGAGGAGAAAGGCAGGACAAGTTCTGTGACACTGTTCCAGCCTCCAGGATAATAAAGCCAGAAAACAGCTCCAGGGCCCATCATGATGGGTCCAGGGAGCCAGTGACCATTAGTCTCCCCAACTACTCACCCATCCTTCAACATCCCCGCTAGACTCCTGTGTGATCAGAGGGGCATCCGTGAAAAGCCAAGGCCTCTGAAATACTGGCTCAAGTGCAGAGGCTGGGGAGGTGGAGGAACCCCAGCCAAGGTCCCCCAAGTTAGGCTGCCTCTTAGTGGGGGCTCATGCAGGGAATCAGTCCCAGAGGAGCAAATGGGGGCACAGAAGAGCCACTACCTACCCCCCTCGGGAGGAGAGATATCATCAGGAACTTTCCAGGGCAGTTAGTGCTCCAGGTCAGAGTTAGGGGGCAACTTGGCTAGAAGGCCCCCAAGAGCTGGAAGAAACCTGGCTTTGGCGGGCAAGAGGGAGAGAGAATGCTCGAACCCATGACGTTCTGCTGGGCCGGAAGCCCTCTGGGCAGCGTGGCTGGGTCTGGGGCCCACCGGGGAGTCGTAGCCTCCTGCCTGTCCAGGCAGCCCTGACATTGGGGAACAAAAGCTTTCGGTTCCTGTAGCAACGGCGGCTCCAGCTGCTGCAAAGTTCCGGGAGGCGGGCGGAGGGCGGCTGAGTCACCGACCCCTCCCCCGCCGCCTGCCCGGCACCGCCCCCGCCCCCCGCCCGGGGGGCTAGGGGACCGCATCCTAGCGGTGTGCGGGAAGGCCCTGGAGCACCCGCGTCCTCAGACACTCTGCCCGCCGAAGAGGGAGGGGCGGCACTGGGGAGGGTCGCCCCTCCTGTGTCTGGCTCGTCGGCTCTCGAGGCAGGATGGAGGGTGGGTGCCCTCCCGGGTGCCAGAGCTCCGCGAGAGGGGTCCTTGAAGACCCAGACCCAGGCCGGGGCCAGGGCGGGGGACCTCGAGGCGCTGCGTGGGGGTCGCCGCCCGCGTGTTGGCCAGGGCTCGGCCGCGCAGCGAGCGCCCGGGAGGCGGAGGGTGAGTGACGGGCAGGCGAATTGGAGCTGCCAGGTGGATAAACGCGACGGATGTGCGCGCGGACGCGCCCCTACCCCATCCGCCGCCCCTCCCCCGCCCGCGGCCCGGGGCAGCCGGCTCCCACCACCAAGCGCCCCTGCTTCCAGCCGTCGGGAGGCTAGGGGTCGATCCCAGGGATCCCGGAGACCCAGCTCTTTGCCCTGAGATGCCCCTCCCCGCCGCGCTACCCACCATGCCCCCTCCCGCTCCAGTCTGATCTTGGTCCTTCCAGCTGCTGGAAAAGCCACGGATTCCCTCACTGGTGCAGAAGGGACGCCCAGGCCTGTGGGGTCAGGGAGGAAGCGGGCCTGAGTGTGCTTGGCGAGAGGGTGGGATTCTCACGTTTGAGGGCGGCAGAGGGGCACGCTAGTGAAGGGAGACTGTGGCTGGAGGAGGGGGTCCCTGAAACTGAGATGACTCCAACCAGCTCCTCGCCCCTCTCAGCCCAGAGAGGTCTTGAGGGAGGTGGCCTTCAGATTATCCTCTCCGTTAACCTCTGGACCCAGGAAGTTCTTCCTCTGATCTGACCTCCATACCCCTCCTGTCCAGCTCTGTGCATGGAAGGTTTGGTGGTCTTCCTGGACTTGCAGGTGACAAAGCTACCCTGAAGTTTAACCCAAAGAGCCTTCAGAGGCAGCGACCGCACCCTCAGCAAGAAAGAGGAGAGACTGAGGTTCTGAGAAGGGGGGTAAAGGGGAAAAGATGGTGTCAGGGGTCTCCCCTACAGACTAGCTCCGAGTTGGAAATCCCAGGGCAGGGATTGGGTCTCTGCTCCACAGAGGGAGAAACTGAGGCTCAGGGAGACTACTCACAGCTGGTGACCATCTGAGCTGCCTGTGAGGCAGGGGTCCTCCTATGTCCCTTCCCAGGAGAGGCAATCTCTGACCCATCTTAGAATTGGGCTCCTGGCCTTGTTTTGTGGGTGGGGAGTGATATAAAGAGGGACCCCCTAAAAGGTCTTACGTCACTGCAGGAACAACAAAGGTACACACCCAGGGTGAAATGCCAGAACTGATGTGAGGGGAGGTGTCTGAAGGAGACTGGCTGGTGGAGGGGGCTTGGGCAGGGTTTAGAGGTGGCTCAGTTCTGGAGAAGCCAGGCTGTGGCTCTGAAGGATAAGAGACCTAGTGCGTTTTGGCAAGTTGGAGCCTACAGAGTCTGCGGGAGCTGGGGAGTCTCAGGAGGTGGGGCTGGAGGCCTGAGCCGCTGTTTCAGGAACACCAAGGAAGGAGCAGCAGGTCAGATACTGCGTGCTACTTGGCTGTCATAGGCTGAGCTTCAAAGAACCAAACACCTGTGTGTGTGTTCACAGTAGAGAGTACATTTGCCTCTCTCTGCATGTGTATGAGTGTCTGGCTCTTGACAGCCTTGTACATGTGAGTGTGTGTGCCTCGTGTGCATTGAGTTCACTCATCTGGGGCTTACGCTGATCTCTGTGCATGTGTTATCTTTTCACATGCAGAATGCCTGGCTAGACATGTGTCTGTGCATCCATGCTTTTGTGTGCATGTCTGCAGGGCACAGGGGTGTTGGTGAGTTTGTGCGTGGAGATTCCCTGATCTGCTCTCAGTGGGGGAGACAAGGCCAGTTATAATGAGCCCCCTCCTCCCCTCTACTGAACTGCAGCCATGGCCTGAATTTTGCAGCCTGCTTAAAAATAATTGGGGGCAGCGGGGGGATTGGATGTCACTCATTGTCAGCCGCTGGCTTTTGCTGGTGCCTGGTGCCGCAGCAGGCTGGCTGGGCTGGACGATTGGTTTGGGACAGGCATGATGTGAAGCGAAAAGGCCAGGGGTCTGGTCCCTTTTCTAGCTCTGGGGGCAGGTGGAGTAGAAGCACAGCCTATCCTGGCTTCTGCTGAATAAATCCAGATGGGTCTTTGGAGGAGGGTTGGGGCGGTTCCTCCTGAATCAGTGCTCCTGCCTGGAACCTGCTTCCCCTCCCGTCTGTGGCCCAGGATGGGCAAGTGTGTGTCTGTGGTCGGGGCCTGGGGCCTGGCTCAGAGTGGTAGCATATGGGATCTGGGGCAGTGAGGTGTTCCCTGGAGGCTGCACAGTGTTTGGAGTTCTGGGGTTCTAATTCCTCTCCATTGCCCCCCGCCCCCTCACCGCCTCTAGCCTCTATCTAGACCCCTGAACAGCCACAGCTCCCTGGGGGAGCAGCTGTGTCCTGGGACAGCCTAGCCACACCCTGTGAGTTATCCTAGGTTTGTGTAGGGCTTGGGCCGGAAGCCTGAGTAGCAGGGAAGGGGACAGAGCAGGAGGCTACAGGTGGATGTGGGAGAAACCGGGCTGGGGTCTTGGGTCCTGGACTCTGGTCTCAGCCAGGCTTCTTTGGGAGTGATCTTGCGCACACTGCCTCCCTTCTCGGAGCCTCATCTTTTCTCCTCTAATGTGGAACAACCAGGCTCTAGGGGCCCATCCAGTGCTGTGAGCTATGCTTCGGGCATGGAGGAGGGAGGCAGTGTGGATCCCTTCTGGGGGCAGGGCTGGAAGTGGGTCTCAGGCAGCCCAGGCGCAGCTCTCTGCCATCTGGACAGCTGGGGTGGAGGCCGTGCGCAGTGGCTCTGGCTGATCTGGCAGGTGAGAGACACCTGCAGCACCCCCACATCCCTTGTCCACAAGCGGGTGACTGTTTGTGTGCCCATCAACTCGGGTCCTAGTTACCTGCCCATGCCCTGAGTCCATTCACAGCTGCTGGGAGCTCAGCTTAGTGCTTTGGGGGGAGGTGGAAATCAATGAACTCTGGTCTCCCCTCCTTGAGCTTGAAGGCTCAAGAGACGAGCAAGCTAGCCCTAGGGAGACAGCAGGGGACAGTGGTCACAACTGGATGATACAGACTTTCAGGAAAGGGCTGTGGCAGCTAAGAGCAGGGAGACAGCTCCGTGGCCTCCCAGAGCCAGGCCCTAGCAGGCCAGGAGCCAGGCCTTGGAGGATAAGCCCTTGGAGGGGAAGAGGAGTCAGAGCGGAACAGTGCACCCATTTTGCAGATGCCTCTCCCCCTGGTTTCCAGCAGGAAGTTCACACAGCGGTAGTCATGACTTTCATGCCTGCGATGCCCTCCCATGGGCACGGCTCAGGCGGTGCTCAGTCCCTGGCACACAGGCGGTAACTCCTCCCCTTTGTCTCCCACTCAGTAAAGCAGAGTGAGTGAGAGTGACTTTGTTCCGGGAATAACCTTGATTTGCTCTGATTTATAAAAAAGCAAATCGTTGTCAAACATTGCTACTTTGACAATGACTGCTGGATTATGTGTGACGCGCCTCACAGCCGATCACGACACATTGCAACTCTGAGCAGCGCCGTGCTGGAGAATAATACAAGCTGTGTGGCGGGGCTGGGGCTGGGGCTGGACCTAAACATCAGCTGAGATGCTGGCAGTGAGTGGGACTGATGGAGGAATGGTATAGTCATAGTCACAACTAATGTTTCTTAGAGACTTAGGAGATTCCAGACCCTCTCCTGCGTGCCTCTGTTTAGGAAGTCAGGGAACTGGGACTCAGAGAGGTCAAGTCCGTTGGCTTAAGATCACACAGGTGGACCTGGGTGACTTAAGAGAAGTCAAGTCCGTTCTTAAGATCACGCAGGTGGACCTGGGTGACTTAAAAGAACCTAGTCTGCGCCACGAGGCTACAACCTGCAGCGGGCCACAGGGGAATCAGCGCCCATGCTGGCTGTGCTCGGGGCCACTGACCACTGTCTCTCTCCACAGGGCAAGGGACATAGGATGACCCCAGCCTGTCCCCTCTTACTATCTGTGATTCTGTCCCTGCGCCTGGCCGCCGCCTTCGACCCCGCCCCCAGCGCCTGCTCCGCCCTGGCCTCAGGGGTGCTCTACGGGGCCTTCTCACTGCAGGACCTCTTTCCTACCATCGCCTCGGGCTGCTCCTGGACCCTGGAGAACCCAGACCCGACCAAGTACTCCCTCTACCTGCGCTTCAACCGCCAGGAGCAGGTGTGCACCCACTTTGCCCCTCGCCTGCTGCCCCTGGACCACTACCTGGTCAACTTTACCTGCCTGCGGCCCAGCCCCGAGGAGGAGGCAGAGGCCCAGGCGGGGTCGGAGCTGGGGCGGCCCGAGGAGGAGGAGGAGAAGGAGGAGGAGGAAGCCGCGGGGTTGGAGCTCTGCGGTGGTTCTGGCCCCTTCACCTTCCTGCACTTCGACAAGAACTTCGTGCAGCTGTGCCTCTCGGCCGAGCCCTCCGAGGCCCCGCGCCTGCTGGCGCCCGCGGCCCTGGCCTTCCGCTTCGTCGAGGTCTTGCTCATCAACAACAACAACTCCAGCCAGTTCACCTGCGGGGTCCTCTGCCGCTGGAGTGAGGAGTGCAGCCACGCGGCCGGCAGGGCCTGTGGCTTCGCCCAACCGGGCTGCAGCTGCCCCGGTGAGGCAGGGGCCGGCCCCGCCACCACCACCGCGCCTCCGGGTCCTCCTGCTGCCCACACCCTGTCCAATGCCCTGGTGCCCGGGGGCCCCGCCCCACCTGCCGAGGCTGACTTGCACTCGGGGAGCAGCAATGACTTGTTCACCACGGAGATGAGATATGGTGAGTCTGAGCAGGGCCCAGGTGGGGCGGGAGTGTCCGGAGGATTGATGGTGCCCATCTCAGCAGATCCTGGGGTGTTCATATGGTTGTTCACCAGTGTCCCTTCTGGGTTCTGCTTTATCCAAGTGTGGGAGTCACCAAAGTGAATTGTGGGGGGGGCGGCGGTCAGACCTCCCTCTGGAAGAGTTTGCAGTCTGGGTGGATGAATGGGGGCACAGATCAAGCAAAGGAGTGTGATAAACCCAGGGAGGGGACCCCCCTAGCTGGGCAATCAGGGAAGGCTTCCTGAAGAAAGCGATACAGGAGCAGAGATCAAAAGGACAAGTGGAAACAAGCCAAGCCAAAGCAGTGGTGAGGGCATTCCAGGCAGAGAGAGGAGCGTGTACAAAGGCTCAAAGCTGGGAATGACCGTAGCAGGCCTTGGCATTGCAGGCGGACAAGGTTTCCTGGAGGCTGGAGTAGGCAGGGCGCAGGGACATCTTCCTGCCCACACGGGTCAGTGAGTTTTGCCTGTGGCCCCAGGGTCAGGGCAGAGGAAGGAGCAGAAGAATGTGAAGAGGCCTAGCTTCTTCGAGGCTGCCTTGGAGGGCTGGCCTGGCTCAACTCCCAGTGTCCCCTGTCTTCCCCCTCTGGGCCCACGTCTTCTGGGACCAAGGCTGCCAGCTGCTGGAGCTTCCTGCTGAGTGGGCAAAAGCTCTCCGAGCCCTTGAGTCCTGCCTGCTCCCCCTCCCACCCCAGCTCCTGCCGCCACGGCCACCTTCTGCTGACTCTCCTTCCTGCCACTTCAAGGCCCCGAGACCCTCAGCTGGGTCCTATGTGTCTGCTGAATGGGGCTGGGTCAGGGACTGGCCAGGGGGCCCAGGACGTGGGGGTGGGAGGGAGGCAGATTTGGGATGTGGTTTCTAGCTCTGGTACTAACAGGGAGTTCCCCCACCCCCAACCCTTTCTGGGCTTCAGTTTCCCCATTTGAGATAACAGGTGCTGGCCAACCGTCGGGAGGCTTCATGCACTGACGGAAGTCAGAAGGGACCTTCTGGATCAGGCTGAGAACATTGACAGGGAGACAGGGGGTCTCGCGTAAGGGCTGCTGGGAGCATTGGAGGAGTAGGACTGTTCCCGTGCCTGCTTTGGAGACAGAGCCTGGAAGTTGGGAGCTGTCTTTGTTACACTGAGTAGATACTGGTTTACTTCCATCAGTGTTTTTGGCTGTAAAATGGGAGATAGCCCTGGTTTAATTAGAGACGGTTTATCATGACAATGGCCTCTCCCAGGGCTCTGGGGGAGACGCTTCTCAGCCTCCCCCGTGAGACTTCTGGCATCACGCCCATCCATGGCAAGTGCCCAGTGGCCTTGCTCGGGCCTCTCCCCTAGGCCACCTTGGCCTCTCACAGCGGTCGATGAAGCCGTCGAAGTGACAGCCAGGCCGTGGGCAGGCTACAGGCCCTGGAGGCTGGCCTGGGATTTAGTGCCTGCAGGAAGAAATTGAATTTCGCTTCTTTGTCGAACATCAGCGGAGAGCGCCAGGCGTATATCAGGAGGTTTATGGCTCCTCCTGCCTGGCTGCCACCGCCTGTCACTGTATGGGGGCCTCCCCCATTGTGCTCAGCAGAGGACAGGTTCTTTTGTCTGGCTTTCCTTGTGGTCCATAGGCCCAGTGGTCCGCAGTGGATGGAGAGAGGCTCTGCCCTCCTGGGCGGGCACCATCCGGGCAGGCTGCCATGTGGAGCACAGAGCCAGGAGCAGCCAGCTGGGCTTGGCTGAAGCCGGAAGCAGGAGTTGGTTGGTAGCTGGGGTGTCTTTAGGGGTCAGAGGGGGCCGGTGACGGGAAGGGCACCATCGTTCCCACCATTCTCCGAGCCTCCGCAGGGTCCTCTAGGACTAAGGATGGCTGGAGATTGGATGCTGGTTGTTTCTGGGCATGAAGCCTGGTATCCTCTCTGAGTAGGGAGCCTTGGGCTTCCAGCTCATGCCCCTTGCCCTTCTTGGCATGTTGCCAGGCTGCTCCATGGGATGGTCTGCAGGCAGGGCTCTGGTAGGGAGTTGTATGGTGGGGGTGGTGATGTGACATCAGCTCTAAGTGGACTCACAGGCACACTGGTGCCCAGAGCTGGGCTGGCACAGCCCCTTCCTCTCCCTTGGTAGGCAAGAGATTCTTCCTGTTCACCACCTCTTCCCTTGGGCCCACCCTCTCTGGGGCAAGAGATGATGGGCACTTGATTCAGTTTGTTCCATGGGGCGGGGGGCATCTGAGCTGCCCAATGGCAACATCAGGACCTGAAGCGCTCTGTGCCCAGTGGCGGCATCACCTCGGCCAAGCCCCTGGCCTCACCTCCGTGCTTCCCCTCACCTCCTCTCCACTGGGCCAGGTGGGCACTTGGACCAGCTCCAGGAGAACTGGCTGGCACACATGGGGCTGCCGGCTTGAGGACAAGATCGGTGGGATGGTGGTGAACAGAAAGCGTGAGATCCCCGTGCCAGCCCCTCCACCAGGCACCGGGGTAAGGGGAGCAGTGCTCATTTTCTCTGGGGCCTCCCAGGTAGTTTCAACGCAAGGCCAAGCAGGGTGGAGCTGGGTTGGTACTGGGAGAGCGATGAGGCTGGGAGCGGCGTGGCTGGGCCCGCCTCAGAACCGAGTGCATTTGACAAGAGGGTACAGACGCCTGTTAATTTCACGCAAACTGCCTTTGATAGATCTCTTGTTATTTTTGGTGAGTTGAGCCATAAATTTGTGCCATCTTGCTGCCGCAATCTGTTAAGTGGAGTGGGGGGGAGAGGAAGAAAGGGAAGGCAGGCAGGAAGGAGCTCCACGGAGGACAGGCACAGAGGCTGGCTGAGGCCAGGGCTGGAAGGCGGGGGATAGAGGTGGTACCTGCTGTAGAGCCCAGCTTCCGGGAGCCGGGCCTCAACCCGCAGTTCCTGCCCACTGATCCTCAACTTGAGGTGTGGCTGCGCCAGGAGACGTCTGGGAGAAAGTGTCCTTGCACCCCCTTCCCTCCTTTGCCACACTCCCTGCCTCCCTCCAGGGCCACTGTCCCACCCTTGGCCGGATGCTACTGGCAGACCGTTCCCATCATCCAGGCTCCATTCTGGAGGCATAGCCACCAGGTGAGCCTGAAGCCCCCTGAGTGTTGGGCCTGGGGTGGGCAAGAATGGGTTCAGATCCCGCTCTGCCACTGCTGCTGGGTGACTTGGACAAGGCACGCCCCACTGGAGCCTCAGGACCCCCAGTTCTCTATGTGTGTCCCTTCCCTGATTCGGCCTCGGTTATGGCCTAGACTCCTCGGCCTGGCATTCCAGCCCCGCCCCTGATCCAGCTGCCACCTGCTTTCTCTCTAATTCTCTCTCATGCTTTCAACCCGGGCTCCTACTGGTTCTGGAACCCTCTGCTTTCTGGCTTCCCTGCCTTTGCTTGGGCTGTTTCGCTCACCTGGAATGCCCTTTACCCTGGGTTATCCTTTGCCCCATCCTTCCAAGCACAGCTCAAGCCCTGTCTCCTCCAGGAAGCTGCCCCTTACCTGCCTAACCCAGTCCTAGATTGGCTTTCTCCTCGACAGTCAGGCCCTGCTGTCTTCCTTTGACAAGCCTGGTCTAGTGGCAGGAAGAGGGCCTCTACCTGCCTTTTAGCGTGCAGACATGGAGGAGGCAGGGCCTCTCTCAGAGAGGGTAGTGGGCAGACCTAGCACGTGTGGTACATTTCCTGGAAGATCCTTCCAGCCAGATCTTTGCTGCTGGAAATCTGTATGCTCCCTCATGGGACGGGGAGTGGGACACAGGCCCCCCAACCCCGCCCCAGACATCTCAGAGAGGACCAAGCCCCAGCCCATCCATCACACATGTCTTTGAGTCTTCATCAGAGTGGAGTTTGTGCCAGGCCTTGGAGCGGCTCTGAGTGAATGAGATCCAAGGCGAACTGGACACACCTGCCCTCTGGTGGGAGAGAGTGACCACTAGTTCAGTGGTGGTCCAGGCCATCGGCTGAAGTCGCCAAGCCCTAGGTTCAATCCCTGACACCACCACTGACAAGCTGTGTGATCACAGGCGTGTTTCCCCATCCCTGTATCATCACCTATAAAATGGGGAGAGTGGAGCTATTTTAAAGAGTAATGGTGAAGATTAAGCAAGATAATGTGGGTTAATGCTTAGCACAGTGCCTGGCACGTGGTAGACCCCTAATAAATAGGTGTGTGTTGTCAGGACTTAGTGCAATAGGTATAAATATATGTGCTGGGTGTCGAGGGAGGATGAAGAGTGAAGGATTAAACCACAAAGGGGTGGGAAAGCGGTCTAAAGAAGGTGATTCTGAGTTGGGTTTTGAGGAGTGAATAGGAATTCACTGGCCTATGAATTTTTTTCTTTAAATCAAATGGCTTTTTAAATTTAATATAGTAAAAAGAAATACCATATCATCAATGGAAAAGAAGTATCACTTATCTGAAATAGGAGATAACCAAAGAAAGTAAAAGATTCTAGCTTGACGCTCATCCTTTCTCTCGATTTGTTAGAAAAAGGAACCATCAGGTACTGGGGATGGTGGTAATGTCTCAGAGTGCACAGACACCTTCTTTCTCATGCATTTAGAAGGATTAAAAGTGACATGGGTCATATAATTTATCATCTAGACCAGGACATTTTCGAGGTTATAAATGGGGGAAGGGATATGGTTACTTCCATCAGGGCGGCAGGCCCAAACTGGACTCTCCCTGGCAGACTGGCAAATCGTCACTCTGCGGGAAGGAGACCTGGAGAGGGGCCCAGTGTTATTTCGTGGCACGTTTACGCACCTCCCCAAGTCATAGCCCCGTGCAAGGGGAAGGGCTTTCAAGGTAAAGAAGCTGCTCTTGCTGGGGCATGATGTGTGAACATGCAGGGGACTGGGGGCTATAGTAGACCAGCCTTTACTAGATGGTAGCCCCAGTGGTGGGAGATGGGGGCCAAGGCTCTGACTGCTGCCCCCAAACACTGGGACCTCATCCTATTGGTGGAGGGCCTTAAGGAAACCAGAAGTTAGGTAGCGTGGGGGAAGAGGGATGAGTCAGACGTAGTCCGTGCTCTCAGGGAGCTCCTGGCCACGTGGGGAACGTGGCAGAGACCCAGCTAGCTCTGTCAGGAGGCTGGGCAGATAGGCCAACAGCCTGGGGAGGAAGTTGTTGGAGGGGGACTGGCATTCTTGTGGGGTGTATGTACCTAGTTGCATTGTACTGCAGAGGTAGAGCCTGGAATTTACAAGAGGCACCTTACTCTGCCCTGGCCTTCCCCACTACACACCCCCCCCCCCACCCCCAGATCCTGATATACTGCTGGGATGGGGAGCCATGGAGGGACATGACAGAACTGTGTTTCAGGGGGTCAGTTGGTCCTGCTTGGGGCTCTAGGGCCAGTCTCAGGGAGGATGTAGAGAGCCCTGGGAAGAGGGGACTGCTTTGTAAATTGCATTGCTGTCTCCCTATGGAAGAGATGATTATCATGGTTATTTTTAACACGTTCATGACAAAGGAGGCTGAGGGGGCTGCACTGTGTAGAGTTTGGGGGGGGCAGGGTCTGTGGAGCGTGGAGTAGCAGGTGTGTGTAGTCCTTCTCAGGTGGCAGAGCGCCTGTGCCCGCCCTGCCTGCCAGTACTTGGGGTGAGACTAGACTGGCCCTGTGTGGTTGGGGTGGAGGAGCCCTCATGAATATTTGGTGTTTGCCGGATGCCTGTCCTGTGTCTGGAAGTTCAGAGCTGAGCCATTTGTGGAAGAAGGTCAAGGGAGATTGAGATCCTCCCTGAGGGCCCAGGAGAGAGATGAGCCCAGGATACTCACAGCTTCAGCTGGGGAGAAGGGACCTACACACACAAACCTTTGTGTAGTCAGTCTAGGGGGGCTTCCTGGAGGAGGTGGCATTTGGAATCTAGAAACTTTTGACAGATTGAGGTAGAGGAAGGGCATTCCAAGAGGTGGGAACACCATTAACAGATGAGTGGAGGGAGGAACACATTTGCATGTTCAAAGGATAACAGGAAGGGGGTGGCAGCTCCTTTTCATTAAGAGCTTATTATGCTCCAGGTGGCCCATATCTCTCATCATTTAATTCTTATGATGAATTAGGAAGTGTCATCTCTATGTTCAGTTGGAAATTCTTAAGCTCAGAGAGGTGAGGCGACTTGCCCAAGGGCACACAGCAAGACTAGGCATGCTTGGGAATCAGACCTGCATCTGTCTGGCTCCCAAATCTGTGTCCTTCCCACTGGCCCACTTGGCCTCACAGTGAGCTTGGCTGCCTGGGGGGAGGGGAAAACAGGACTGGACAGGTCAGCAGGGGCCAGAGCATGCCAGGCTCAGAGATTTGTGGTGGCTGTAGCAGTGGGAGGCACTGGTTTCCTCAGCAGGGGAGTGTGTGTGGCTGGCCTTCCAGAGGGCCACTTTGGAGGCTACAGAGGAGACTCAAAATTGATGCTTTTGAACTGTGGTGATGGAGAAGACTCTTTAGAGTCCCTTGGACTGCAAGGAGATCCAACCAGTCCATCTTAAAGGAAATCGGTCCTAAATATTCATTGGAAGGACTGATGCGGAAGCTGAAACTCCAATACTTTGGCCATCTGATGCCAGGAACTGACTCATTGGAAAAGACCCTGATGCTGGGAAAGATTGAAGGTGGGAGGAGAAGGGGATGACAGAGGATGAGATGGTTGGATGGCATTACCAACTCAATGGACTTGAGTTTGAGCAAGCTCTGGGAGATGGTGATGGACAGGGGGGCCTGGGGCGCTGCAGTCCATGGGGTCGCAAAGAGTCGGACACAACTGAGCGACTGAACTGAACTGAACGGAGGAGACTCAGGCTCGCCTGGGGGAGGGAGGGGTCTATGCGCAAAGAAACGATTAGGAAGAGGTGTAGGGAAAAAGAGAACAGAGGCAGGTATATGGGAGGCAGGGGTGGGGTGAGGGAGTAAATGGGTTCCCGTGGGAATTAGGAAAGGTGTCTCTGGGGAGGCCTGAGTTGAGCTGTATTTTGTCAGAGCCAGCACAGTTCAGTGGAACGTGGCCATGGGATGAGGCAGGCCAGAGTTCGAATCCCATATGGGCCTCTGCAGAATGAGACCTTGGAGCCTCATTAGTAGCTCATTAGTGAAATGGGCGAACCCGCCCTAATGAGGATTAAATGAGCTGATGCAGAGCACACAGTGACTGGCACATAGCAGTAGCATGGTGAATTACCTACTGCGTTATTCAGAACCAAACAGGACAATGAAGAGATTGTTCAGGATTGAGCTGGGAAGCGGGTCCCAGGTGGCAGTCAGGTGGGAAAGCTGATCAACTGTAGGGTGAGGAGCACCCTAGCCCCTGGGCCAGTCAGCTCATGGCGCTCACAGTTTTGGGGTGCTCATACCCCTTCCTGGACCGCTCTGTGTCCTCTTGGCCCAGGGTCCTCTCGCACCCTGCCCTGGTCTGGGCCCAGAGCCGGCTGGGACCCGCACGTGGCATATGTACAATAAACGTGTGTTTCAGTGGCTGACACCCTGGTCTTAGCTGCCTTCTCTCCTGGCAGGGAGAACTGGCTTTCTTCAGAGGGGGCTGGGGTAGGGATGGGGAGGGGAGGGCAGTCAATGCGGGCCCCGCTCTGTGGCCTTAGGCTTGTCCCTTACCCTTTCTGGCCCAACCCAGGAGGCTAGAAGAGGGGCTCAAGAGCTGGACCTGGAACATGTTCTGATTTTCAAATAGGGTGGATTCTAGAACCACCTCTGGTTATATGGTGAGGCTGGCCAGCAAATGGGCAGTAAGTGGTTAGTAGAGGGTGCAGTCACCACAGGAAGCAGCGTGAGCCCCTGACAAGTCAGTCAGGCTGGTCTATCATGTGGCTATGCTTGATGGGCTTAGTGGATGCCAGGTCAGGGATGGGAGGGGGTGCCACACACAACAGTGATGGCCAAGGCACTAAAAATAAGCTGGATGAGAGAACTCTCAGCTGGGTTCGCAACAGGTCAGATGGCATTTCCAGAATATTTATTAACAAATGGATGTCAGGCTTGGGGGTGGTCTTGGTGGTGGGCTGCAGGGCAGAGCTGCTACTCAAGATTACAAATGACCATTTCCAATGACCCCCATGGGGTGGGAGGAGCTAGGAGCAGTGTGTCCAGTGGTGTTTAGTGCTGTTTCTCTGGGCTGGATTCTGTTTTTGTGTTCACTGGCGGTCAGGGAGATGGCTCACCCAGCCTGCCTTCAAAAGGCTCATGGGTCAGGGGAAATTCAGTTACCAGATGGAATCATCTGTGATGAGAGCACATGTATAAGACAGGGCAGCCAACTCTGCTAGGGGAGCGAGGGATAAGACTTCAAAAACAGGGGGTCATTTGAGCTGGGTTTTGAAGGTCAAGTAGGAGTTTTCCAGTTGAAGAAGGTGGGAAACAAACAGGTTTGAGAGAAGAAGATGACCCTACTTTGGACGTAGTGAGTTTGGGGCCCCCCCCCCATCAGGGGACCTGTTTAGGAGGCAGGAAGCTGTACAGGAGTGAAGTAGGGAGGGCTTCACTCTGTCTCAGGGGAGACAGTGATGTGGGAGCAGCCATTTTGAGGGGGTTAATGAAGTCTGGGGGAGGAGGGAAACAGGACAAAGTGTGGATGCCTGATGTGGGAAGCAGCAGGAAGACCAGCCCAGTCAAGGAGGCAGGGCAGGGTGAGGAGAAAGCCAGGTGAGTCGGGGAGAGAGTGTTTCACGGCTGGAGAGTCTGCGGGGCCAAATGTTGCCGAGGAGTCATGTGGGACGAGGCCTGCAAAGTGTCCATAGGATTTAGCGACAAGGAAGGCGCTGATGACTCTGTCAAGAACGGTTTCAGCAGAAGGATGTGGTCCAAAGTCAGACTGCAGTGGATTTAAGGTGACATTTGAGGCAGGATGTGAGTGGCAGATGAGAAACTGGAGTGCCAGCCACAGACCACTCACTGATGGTGAAGGGAAGCCAAGGGCAGTAGCCAGAGAAGGCTGGAGGGTCAAAGGAGGGCTGCCCTCAGAACGGAAGAGGCATAGATCTGCTCCCCGGCTGCCACGAGGAGAATGCTGACGAGATGCTGAAGAGAGAGAAGGCAGGCGGGAGGAGTGAGAGGCAGCACGGGGCTGGGGGGCTGGCCTCTGAGAGGACAAGGACTGCAGGAAAGTTGGGAGTTGGGGGCGCTGGTAAGAAGTCAGGATGTGTGTGTGTGGAGGGGGGTGGTTTCCGTGTCAAAGCTTCTGCAGTTTCTCAGTAAAGCAGCTTGTTGCAGAGAGGGAGTAGGCGGAGGTGGGCTTGAGGAGAGAGGTCGAGGTCTGGCACAGCCGCCAAGGTGGGGGACGGGGGAGGCAGGGAGCCCTGCATGCCCAGCGGATGTGCGGCCCTGAATCTGTTGTGGTGCCAGTTGGCACAGCTGTGGATTTCTTCAGCAGCCTGGGGGTGGGCATGGAGAAGGCAGTTTGTCACAGGCTCCAGGGCCAGGGAATGGCTGAGCGGGTGTGGTGGAAGGGCTGGGTGAGGGGATTCAAGAGCCTGCCAGACATGGCTCCAGCATCTTCCTGGTGACCTCGACAGAGACAGGGCCCAAAGTGAGGCCAGGAGGGATGGCAGATGCTGTTCGAAGGGAGGAGGCCCAGGGGGCTTGAGGGGTTGGTGAGGGGAGATGGTGAAACAAAACCAGATAGTAGTGCCTTGTGAGGATTCTCCACGTCCAAGCAGGGTGCTGAGGGCCTCAGCAGGGGGTGTATACTGAGTATTGTTCTCCGGAAGTCAGAAAACAGGGTCAGAGAGCCAAAGACACTTGCCCAAGGTCACGCAGCTGGTCAGTGTCCACGCCCCAGTTAGGACCAGAGCTGACTCTGAAGCTGTCCCAGGGACAGAGGGCACACAGGTTTCAGAGATGTTGGAGAAGTTTGAGGGATGAGGCAGATCAGGTGCTAGGACTGGTGGCTGAATTGGAGGGAAGGGTCCGGGAGTGGATGAGACCGGAGGCTGGGCTGAGTGGCAGCTCAGGGCTCCTTGGACCTGCAGGTTTGCTCAGAGTGGCCACTTTCATACCTGGTCAGGAAGAGCTTTCTCTTAGGCTGGGCGGCAGGGGGCAGGAAGAGTACAACCTTCTTGAATTCCTTCCAACACGGAGTGCCTGTGCTGCGCTGACCTGGCGTTCAAAAATAGGAGAGGGAGGGCCTGGGGGTGGGGGAGAGGAGTACCTTCTAGTTTGGGGACGGTGTGGGCTGAGCCCTGTCCCAGAATTATGTTCGGGTCCCGCCTGCCCCAGCAGCCTCTACATGGGCTGGGTCTTTCTCCCCTGTATTCATGTTTGCTGCCATGCCCGCTACCCAGCCTGTGAGAGGGGGCCTGATGAGCTCATGTCTGAGCAGGAGGGCCTGGCTTTGGAGAAAGGGAGCTCCCAGCCTCTCCTCCAGGGCTGGCGGTGCTTCCCAGGCCTAGACCAGACACATAAATCAGGGCAACCCAGAGCCCAGTGAGGCGGAGCCGGGGAGCAGCTGCAGACCCCAGAGTGCCCGCTGCTCTCCGGCCATAGGGCAGTGGGGCGTTGGGTCTGCTGGATGGAGGCACCTGCCCTAGGTCCTTAGGTCTTGGAGGAGCAGCATTCTGACCTGTGTCTCCAGGTCACAGTCCAGTGCTTCTTGGGCCCCAGGCCCAGCCGCTGGCTTGGCAGGAATCATGTCCCACAGGCAGGACTGGGGGTGGTCACGGCTGCTCACCTTGGCTGTTTTTCCACCTTCGGGTCAGCCCTGCCAGGGGCAAGAGGCTGGACTTCCGGCTTACCAAGCTGTGTCATCTTGGATGAGGCACTTCCCCTCTCTCATCTTTAAACGGTGGCAATGGTCCCTACTTCCCAGGCGAGGAGGGTTTAAGACGATAGGTAAGGACAGCACTTGGCAGAGAAGCCTCCCAGAGCTCATTAATATGAGCGGCCACTCCCCTCCAGTCTCCCCTAGTCTGGCTGAGGCAAGAGGCAGAGATAGTTGTGAGGCTATGTGTGAACCCGGTGTGGCCTTCTGAGCCTCAGCTTCCTTATCTGTAAAATGGTGGTGGTGGTGGGGCAGGGGGCAGGACGTGATGCTCTCTCAGCGTCGCCTGCGGTTGGTTCCAGACCCTCCGGCTGAGGGCAAGCAGGGCCGCTCTGTGCCACTCTGGCAGGACGGAGCTGGCCTCTGCTGAGCCCCTGCCACCACCTCCGTGTTCCAGGTGAGGAGCCGGAAGAGGAACCGAAGGTGAAAACCCAGTGGCCAAGGTCTGCAGATGAGCCTGGGCTGTACATGGCGCAGACAGGTAACTCGGGCCCGCCTCCCTTCCTCTGTGGCGGGGGCCCGACTGTGTGGCGTCTGGTGGCATGTGTGCTTGGCGTGTGCCCGTCTGTGTCTGTGTCCTGGCGCTCAGTTGTGTCTCTCTGCCATGTGACGCCTGTTGGGGCAGGGCGGGGTCGCCTCTTGAAGAGCCTGTCGCTCCGGGGTCAGGGTAGGAGGATTCCTAGGAGACAGTGCTTGGGAGATACCCCCTGCCGCCGACGCTGTCCCTCTCTCGTAGGCGACCCGGCAGCTGAGGAGTGGTCCCCGTGGAGCGTGTGTTCCCTGACGTGTGGGCAGGGCCTGCAGGTGCGGACCCGCTCCTGCGTGTCCTCCCCCTATGGGACCCTGTGCAGCGGGCCCCTGCGGGAGACCCGGCCCTGCAACAATTCAGCCACCTGCCCAGGTATGCCCATCCTCCCCGCCTGGTCTGCCTGCAGGGTCAGGTCCTGTCTGGGACTCGGGCAAGTTCATCTTCCAAAGATGGTTGGTTGCCTCCTCCTTTCATTCAGCAAAGTTGACCGTCCACCCCCGCCCCCCACCATCTGTGCCCAGCCCCCACCCAGGGCACTGGGGACACAGATGAATCAGACCAGGGCCCGCAGTAGCGGGCTTGGTTCTGGGCACGTCACGCCCCTAATACCTATATCCTGGTAATCAAGGCGTGTCTTGTTACCTTCACCGTCCTGCCTGTCCCCTGTGCTGTGGCCACACTGGCACCTCTTGCACTTTTCCCACCTCCCTGCACTGGCTTATTCTCATCCTATCCCCTCCACCTCCCCCTGGGCTATTAAAATTCAGCCTGTCCTTCAAGATCTGGGAGAAATGCCACTTTAGAAAAAAAAAGAAAAGAAACTTTCTCTGACCAGCCCCTCCTTCCTCTGACTGCCTATCCTACTCCCCAGGGAGTCCCCTCTAGACCCTGAAGCCTTCCTTGGTTCAGCATGGAGTTGTTGGGAATGCGCATGCGCCTGAGGGGCCTGGCGGCTTTAGCAGTCCTGCCCGCTGTGCCTGAGGGAGTGAAGTGGTGCCTAGGCCAGACAGACTCTTGGCTGGGAACTTAAGAGTAGGGCTACCCCGGGGAAGGGGGTCTTGGCCACTGGGGGTGTGCAGGAGCTTGCAAAGGGCTGGGGCAAAGCTGTGTTCCGATGTGAGCTCTTTGTGTCAGTGTCCATGTAGAGGGTCATGTCTATTTGTGTGTCCACGTGCTTGGGATCGGGAGGGGCATTGTCTTGCCCCTGCCTGCCTTGTTGGATTCTTGCTCTGGGTCTGAGGTGGGGAGGGGTAGGGATGGAGTAAGGCGGGGTAGATCTTGAGCCCTTTCCTGGGCTTGCCTGTGTCCCTCCCCAGGAGAGGAGGACCCCTGGCTCCCCTCCTGGGTTGATTCTAGTCTCCCAGGTCGGGTGTCCACAGGCAGTGTGGCCTATGTGAGTTGGGACTACAAGTCTGTGTCTTCTACAATCACCCTCAAAGGGCGGTGTCCTGGGGTCCAGGACAGAGCCAATGAGGAGCGGGGGCCGAGCCGCCGGAGCTCCTGATTGGTGGGCGGATGGCAGTGGGCGGGGCCAAGGTGCCGCCCAGCCACCGGCCACATGCTTCCTTGCAGTGCACGGCGTGTGGGAGGAGTGGGGGTCCTGGAGCCTGTGCTCCCGCAGCTGCGGGCGGGGGTCCCGGAGCCGGATGCGGACCTGCGTGCCCCCCCAGCACGGCGGCAAGGCCTGCGAGGGTCCCGAGCTGCAGACTAAGCTCTGCAGTATGGCCGCCTGCCCGGGTCAGTAGCACCCGTGGGCTTTCAGGCGGGCATTGCCCAGCCAGGGTGGGGGGTCGGGAAAGGGGAGGAAGTCAGGTCCAATGCCCTGCCCCTGGGGGACCCCAGGACTTTGACCAAGCATGGGGAGACCGGCAAAGTCTACCTGCCAGTGTGGTAAGTGACCTGGCCCGGCACGTACTTGGAGTTGGCACCCAGGGACCCCCATCCGAGGGGGCTGCTTGCCTGTGCCCCTTCCCCTGAGCTATGCCTTGTTGTTCATAGCAGTTTGGAGCTCATGGCCGGCTGGGCTCTGAGAAGACCCAAAGCTGGGCTTACATGTGGGCAAAGATCAGAAGGTGGCCCAGCGCCCATTTCTCTAGCCAGAAGAGAGTGTGTGTGCCTCAGTGCCAAGTGGAGAGGGTCCTGTGTTCCTGGAGCTGGTGACAGGCAGGCCCAGGCCCAGGCACCACCAGCTCCCTCTAGCCCCCCCTTCATCCACCCCTCTCCAGTGGGTCTGGCCTCCTTCAAATCTGAATGCCATCTCCCTGCAGGGCTTTGCCCCCACCCATCCCCACACCCCTTGCTCAACAGCCATCCCTGCTTGTGTCTCCCCATGCAGTGGAAGGCCAGTGGCTAGAATGGGGTCCCTGGGGCCCATGTTCCACGTCTTGTGCCAACGGGACCCAGCAGCGCAGCCGGAAGTGCAGCGTGGCGGGCCCAGCCTGGGCCACGTGTGCCGGGGCCCTCACTGACACCCGGGAGTGCGGCAACCTTGAGTGCCCGGGTGAGTGTGCGGTGCAGAGGCAGCAGGTGGCGGCCCTGGACCAGGGGGTGCCTGGGGCCACTCACGCCCCCCGTCTCTGCAGCCACAGATGGCAAGTGGGGGCCGTGGAACGCGTGGAGCCTGTGTTCCAAGACATGTGACACAGGCTGGCAGCGCCGTTTCCGCATGTGCCAGGCCACGGGTGCTCAGGGCTATCCCTGCGAGGGCACCAGCGAGGAGGTGAAGCCCTGCAGCGAGAAGAGGTGTCCAGGTATTGCCTGCCGGACCCTGGGGCTTGGGGGGCAAGTGCCTGGGCCTGGCTGAGCCCTGCCGCTCTACCCACAGCCTTCCATGAGATGTGCAGGGACGAGTACGTGATGCTGATGACGTGGAAGAAGGCGGCCGCTGGCGAGATCATCTACAACAAGTGCCCCCCCAATGCCTCAGGTCAGGGGCAAGTGGCTCTCCCTGCAGGTTCCCCACTCCCCACTCCGCTGACACCCACCATCCCTGCTGTTCCCTTCCAAGCCTCTGGCCTCCTTGAGTCTCCATCCTGAGGTGTGGAGTGAAGTGGGTGAGAGCTGAGCCCCCACATCCAGCCCTCTCTCCTGTCCCCCTGCAGGGTCTGCCAGCCGCCGCTGTCTCCTCAGTGCCCAGGGTGTGGCCTACTGGGGGCTGCCCAGCTTTGCCCGCTGTATCTCCCACGAGTACCGCTACCTGTATCTGTCAGTGAGTGCACCCTGCTGGGCTGGGGGGACACAGGGTCTGCCCCAGACTCTGGTGGGGGAAGGAGGGAGCTTGATTCTTGCTCATGCCCATGTGCCTTGGCCTATAGACGCGTGCCCACTTCTACCCAATTCTGCCTCTCCTTGTCTGGCAAACTCCTATTCATCCCTCAATGCTAGACTCTCTTGCCTTAGCCCTAGTGCCTACCTCTCTGCACCTGCAGCCCCCCTGAGCTTCTCCATCATTAGGTGTTGCATGCTCATCACAGTGTCTGTGTCCTGTGAGTCTGTGAGCTCCTTGAGGGCAGGAACAAAGTTGAAGTTATTTTTAGGTCCCCAGTGCCCAACCCAGGGCTCCCCATGGGGTAAAAATGTTGTTCGCGAACCTGGCCTATGTGTACTTGTCTGCCTGGAACTGGTATTGTGTTTGTGCTTGGAACTTGTATTTGAGAGGGAGAGAGCACAGCGCACTTCAGCATGGGTTGACTCCTTTCCGTTGGGGAGGTCCCTGAACTGTGTTTACCATCTTTTATATGTGCATCTGAGCTCCTTGCTTCTCTTGCTACTTCTATTTCAGTCTTTTTTTTTTTTTTTAAGTATCTTTAGGGATTCTGTCCCTGTATGTGTCTCTTTCTTAGATTCTGTCTTCCCACAGTCTGAGCATCTCTATCTGACCTCCCTCTGGATGCACATGGTGGCTGGACTGGAGCGGGATGGGCCAGGGGCTGGCCCCAGCTCTTGACGCTTCCGTTACAGTGGTCCCCCTGTCACCTGCAGCTTCGGGAGCACCTGGCCAAGGGGCAGCGCATGCTGGCGGGCGAGGGCATGTCTCAGGTGGTGCGCAGCCTGCAGGAGCTCCTGGCCCGGCGCACCTACTACAGCGGGGACCTGCTTTTCTCCGTGGACATTCTGAGGAACGTCACTGACACCTTCAAGAGAGCCACCTACGTGCCCTCGGCTGACGACGTGCAGGTACCCCTCTGCTCTGTCAAGAGGAAGAGGGGCTAAAGGTTCAGAAGCCCTGTTGTGAAGGAGAGAGGCCAAGCCCCTATAGCTGAGTCTGCCGGTGGGGGGGTGTGGTGGCAGGTGTGGCTGTGGTGGGGAAGCTACTGTCCCTGGGGTCGGGACCAGCCAACACCCACTGCTCTCTCCCCAGCGCTTCTTCCAGGTGGTGAGCTTCATGGTAGATGCAGAGAACAAGGACAAGTGGGATGACGCTCAGCAGGTGAGGCGCTGGGCTACTAGGCTTCTTCCCCCGTGGCTCACCCCACCTCGGCCCCTTATACCCTTTCTGTCCCCAGGTGTCTCCGGGCTCTGTGCACCTGCTCCGGGTTGTGGAAGACTTCATTCACCTGGTGGGCGATGCTCTCAAGGCCTTCCAGAGCTCTCTGATTGTCACAGATAACCTGGGTACAAAGAGGCAGGCCGGGGAGGGGCTGCTGGATGGGTCCGAACACAGGACACCACAGGGGAGGGGATGGTTTCCGAGGGCTCTTCCTGTTTTCCTCTCCTATTCTCTGGATCCTGTCTTCCCTCATTTAACTCCTTAATCATATCCCTGTCTCCAAGTTTTCTTCCCGTTCCTCCATCTCTTTGCTGTTTCTCTATGTGTCCGCCCCACCTCTGTGTCTGTACCAGCCTTGATGTCTCCATCTGTCTCCCCCATGTCTGTCTCTTCCCCATGACAGTTCTCTCTGTCTCTTGTCTCTCTCGGTCCATGGCAGTGATCAGCATTCAGCGAGAGCCCGTCTCCGCTGTTTCCAGCGACATCACGTTCCCCATGCGGGGCCGCCGGGGCATGAAGGACTGGGTGCGGTACTCAGAGGACCGCCTCTTCCTACCCAAGGAGGTGCTCAGCCTCTCCTCCCCAGGGAAGCCGGCTGCATCTGGGGCAGCAGGCAGCCTGGGCAGAGGGAGAGGCCCAGGAACCGTGCCCCCTGGCCCTGGCCACTCCCACCAGCGCCTCCTCCCGGCAGACCCCGAGGATTCCTCCTCCTACTTTGTGATTGGTGCTGTTCTCTACCGCACCCTGGGCCTCATCTTGCCACCGCCCAGGTGAGTCCCTGGGAGGAGGGACCTGGATGGGGCTGCTGTAGATCCCGGCAGCCCAGGTGAGGAAGGAGGGCTGAGCCCATGCTGGCCACAGAGAGATCTGTCCGGAGCCTCCCGCAGCCTCTTGGACCTTTTGCCTGGCTCTGGACACAAGTGCTTCTCAGAGATGTCCATTGCAGCTCCCAGAGACGGCAAAGGGGTCCGTGGGGTGTTGGACTCGGTTCTAGACCTTACTCAAAGTCTTAGGCCCCACTGAACCCTAGGCCTTCCTCTAGCCTTGGCCCCATGGTAGCCTCCTGCCTTTGGTCCAAAGCACCTTTCAGGTTCCTAGCTAGGTGTGGGTACCTGCAGGCAGGAGCTGACCTCAGCATCTGTCCCCCAGGCCCCCGCTGGCTGTCACATCCAGGGTGATGACAGTGACCGTGAGGCCTCCCACCCAGCCACTAGCTGAGCCCCTCATCACAGTGGAGCTCTCCTACATCATCAATGTGAGTAGGGCCTGGGCAGGGGACCCTGGGGTAATGCAGCAAGGATAGCCAAAGGCCTGTCTGGGAACGTGGTCTCCCCTGACGGTGGGCTGTACCTCTGACCCATAGGATCCTGCCATGTCAGGGTGGGTGGTGGTCAGGGGTGGTGAGCTCCTCACCCCACACTGGTCTTCTGCTCCCCAGGGCACCACGGATCCCCACTGTGCCAGCTGGGACTACTCCAGAGCGTGAGTTGGGCAAGGGCTCAGTGTGGGGAAGGATGCAGCCACAGGACTCCTCCCTTGGGTGGGGGTGTCCCACCTGGAATCCCAGAGGGCAGGTTCCTGGGCACCATCCTTGGCCTAAGGGATCAAGGGCAGACCCCGGGGTTCTGGCTGCCTACCTCTTGGATGTGGCCTTGCCCTGGGTCTCACCTCTTCTTGGGCAGCAGCCGGCACTGGGGGTGGGACTGCCGAGCCAGGCTGGGGCTCATTCCCCCTCTCCCTGGACCCAAGAGATGCCAGCTCAGGGGACTGGGACACCGAGAGCTGCCAGACGCTGGAGACGCAGGCAGCCCACACCCGCTGCCAGTGCCAGCGCCTGTCCACCTTCGCCGTGCTGGCCCAGCCGCCCAAGGACCTGGTGAGTGGGAGGGAAGTGCCCGGGCTGGACAGGAGAAGAGGTTCCTGGGTGCCAGGGGCCATCTGTGGTGGTGGTTGCGGGGGGACCTGGGTGATCCCACGTGGCGTCTGAGTAGGTGTAGTTGTGGGAGGGCACAAGGAAGTCTGTGCCCCCGGGATGGTGTGCACAATGATGACACACTCCTGGGGGTGTGTGGCAGTGGGTGATTGCCTGCATGTACACACACGTGTGCATCTGGTTGTGAGCGGAAGAGTGTGGGTGACAGCATAAATACGCGGCTACATATGTGACTGGGTCTGCTCCGTGCACGTGTGAAGGCAGCAGTGAATCCCCTCTGTGTGGGCGTGACACAGATGGAGGTGCCAGTCTGTCCTAGACAGGAAGTGGGGGAGGGCGAGGGCACCCCTGCAGCTGCCCCCCACCCCCGTGACCCTTCCGACTGTCTGCCCCTCTACCCCCAGACCCTGGAGCTGGCGGGCTCCCCCTCGGTCCCCCTTGTGATCGGCTGTGCCGTGTCCTGCATGGCACTGCTCACCCTGCTTGCCATCTACGCTGCCTTCTGGAGGTAGGTGGGATGGTGGGGGGTAGGGGTGGGGAAGGAGGTGTCCAGCCACCCCAGGTTGGGCGGGGCAGCTAGCTTTTCTGTCTGTGCCCACTGTGTCCCCCACCTTCGCCCCCAGGTTCATAAAGTCGGAGCGCTCCATCATCTTGCTGAACTTCTGTCTATCCATCCTGGCGTCCAACATCCTGATCCTTGTGGGCCAGTCACGGGCGCTGAGCAAGGCAGGTGCAGGCTCACAGGGGTGCCGGGGTGTGAGAGTGGGGTGAAGCGGGGGACGGCACGCACGTGTGCGTGCGTATGAAACTGAAGTGCTGGATGTGTGTAGACTCTCAAGCTGGGGGTTGTGTGAGAGTGTGAGTGGGAGCTGGTGTGTGAGCATCCATGCAGGCGCTGGAGAGGGTGGGGGTGTGTGTTCCAGGGAGAGATGTCTGTGTACATCGGTGAACTGAGCGAGTGTATGCACGTGTGTTGGGTGTGTCTACGGGCACAAGGGAGCCCAAGTGAAGCCTCTTGTGCCCCTTGCCCATGTATGATCTGTGCTGGCTGTCCCCTTGTGCCCCCACGGCCCTCTCTGCCTGTCGCCAGCCCTGGTGGTTCCAGACGTGAGGCCCGCCTGGCCGTGACGTCGCAGGCCCTCCTGTTTGTCCCCCTCCCTGGCAGCCCCGTCTGTGCGTGGGCAGCCTGCCCGCCCGCCTGCCCGCCCCTGGATGCCGAGCACCGTGTGCGTGTCACTGGGCCCGTGTCGTGCTGTGTGTGGGTGCAGGAAGACGGGGGTGCCTGGCAGGGCTCTGTGGGGGGGTGGAGCTCAGGTGGGCGGCCGTGGCAGCGCCCAGCAGCAGCGGGCGTGGGAAGCCCGGCGCCTCCCACCCTGGTGGCTGCTCAGGGCCACTCCCTGTCTTTTGTTGTCCCCGCAGGGTGTGTGCACCATGACCGCCGCCTTCCTGCACTTCTTCTTTCTGTCGTCCTTCTGCTGGGTGCTCACTGAGGCCTGGCAGTCCTACCTGGCTGTCATTGGGCGGATGCGCACCCGCCTTGTCCGCAAGCGCTTCCTCTGCCTGGGCTGGGGTGAGCAGGGCCCATGCTGGACCTTGTCCCTGGGCCTTGGGGGCAAGGGCAGCTGGAGAGCTTCAGCTTTGGCCCCAGCCCTGCTCTCTGGGCACAGGGGTCAGCTGGGCTGGGGGTCTGGGAGGATGAAGGACCCCGAGGACGGGCGGCCGTCTCACTCTGGCTCCCCCGCTCCCCAGGTCTGCCTGCCCTGGTGGTGGCCGTGTCCGTCGGCTTTACCCGCACCAAAGGATACGGTACATCCAGCTAGTACGTGGGCCTCCCAGGGTGGGCGGTGGGGGGTCCATGGACCTGATAGGGTTTCAGACTTCTTAGACTGCGATCCTGGCCCATGCCCGCTGTGAGCCTTCGGGCCAGTTGTCCCATGTCTGAGCCTCAGTTTCCCTGACTATAAAAGGCTGTGCTGGGATTGGATGATCTCAGAACCGTTTACTCAGGGATCAGCCTTGTTTGACCCCCGCAGTAGCCTCAGAGCCTTTGTTAGAGGGGTGACCTAGGCTCTGCCAGAGCCAGTGGCTCACTCTCACCCTGTCTGGGTCCTGGCCCCATGTGTGATGTGACCTGGCAGCTCAGGGAGCCCTGAGGGATGGCGTTTGAGGGTGGTGGCAAGCCTCCCTGGGTATCTGATGCCCACCTGGGTATCTGATACCCCGTTTTCCCTTCCCCAGCTGCTGGCTTTCTCTGGAGGGTGGCCTGCTTTATGCCTTCGTGGGCCCGGCAGCTGTCATTGTCCTGGTATGTGCCCCTGCAGTGTCTTGGGACGGGCGTGTGGCCCCAGGGGGTCTGCCTCCTCCACCTGGGGTGTCCCTGCCAGGAGGGCATCTGGTGATCCTGTCTTCCCCAACTCCCACTCCACTGGGCCCCCAGGTGAATATGCTCATCGGAATCATCGTCTTCAACAAGCTCATGGCTCGCGATGGCATCTCAGACAAGTCCAAGAAGCAGAGGGCCGGGTAAGGGGAGGGGGGTTGTCTGTGCCATGGCCTCGTGGGCAGTGCTGTAGGCAGGGTGGGCCACAGCCACCCTTGGAGACTCAGGGCTTGATGATGCGACTGGGGCTCCCTGGCCTTGGGGCATCAAGGGTGCAGGCAAGGTGGGCACCCGCTGTGCTCAGCTGCAGCCCCTCGCCCACCCTAACCCACCTCTCTCTCTCTCATCTGCCCTCCCCCTCCCACCCCACTCGGGGCTCACACCGCCCCACCTCCTCCCATTTCCTGTGTGTCTTCCCCGCCTTCTCCCATGTCTGTGCCGCCCCCGAGGTCGGAGCGGTGCCCCTGGGCCAGCCTGCTCCTCCCCTGCTCAGCGTGTGGAGCGGTCCCCAGCCCCCTGCTCAGCTCAGCCTCGGCCAGGAACGCCATGTTAGTTGTGCCCCCGTGGGGAAGGGGGGGTGGGCGGGGGCAAAAGAGTGGGGGGCAGTGCTCGTGGTTGGGGGGGAGGAGGGATATCAGCCCAGCACCCTGCCAACTCCTCCCACTCTCAAGGGTGATAGCAAAGGGGGCACAGGGAATGAATGTCTGTGCCTTCCAGAATATGCTGGAGTCCTGTGCCGCGCCCCCACGTTGCTCCCCGCCCCTGCCCCCCACCCCCAGCTTACAATTTATTCAGGCACAGCCATACCCTCCTCCTTACACCCCCCAACCTACAGAGGCTCATAGAATCTTCGGCTCAGAATTTTTGAGCCCAAAGAACCTTAGAATTAGAATGATAGAATCTTAGAATAAGACAATCAGAAGCTAAGAATGTTCGAATGAGTGAATCAGAGAGTCTTATCATCTGTCATAGAATCTGAGACTTAGAATTTCAGAGGCATTGAATCTCACAATCAGTTGGAGGACAGAGAAGCTTAGAGGTAGGGAATTATTAGGCTGAGATGTCCCCTGGCAGCTGAGACTCTTAAAGTCCCAGCCACACAAGAGTAGAATGAATGAATGAACTCACAAGTGTTTCAGGCCCCACCTTCCACTGAGGGCCAGAAAGGCAGCTAACACTCCCCTGACCAGTGGGGGCCCAGCCCTGGCTTGCTCACCTCCAGGGTCAGGGAGCTCACTGCCTGTGGAGGTGGCAGGGACCGTCTCCAGGAGCTCCATGTAGTAGAAAGCTCCCTCTCACTTGGGCTGCCATCTGCTTCTCTGACCCAGTCTCTCAGAACGAGCAGTCAAAAGCCTGGGCTTTGGAGGCAGCCAAGTTGAGTCTGCATCCTGGCTCTGGCTCTGGCTCTGCCCAGCTGGGCACACTCCAGTTTTCTCATCTGTAAATTGGGATAATAATCCCCACGCCTGTTTATTAGAGTTGTTTGGTCACAGTATGACTCATGTATGTAAAGTATTCGGTGTAGGGCCTGGCAGAGCATTGATGGTTAATCAATGGCAGCTCTCATGACTGTCATTAGGCCCTCTCTTTGGTCTTGGCTTTTCCCCCGGGGGGTTGTGGAGGCCCCTGTGCCCGCCCCCTGCCAGGCTAAACAACCCTCGACCACTCTTCCTAGGACAGGTCTTGGCCCCCCGCCCATGTCTCTGCCTGGCCAGAACCGTGCCCACTCCTGCCTGCCTCTCCCACCCCAGTTGTTCGTGAGGCAGAGTGGGCAGGGTGTGGCGCGGAGGGCAAGACTGCCCCCACTGTGCCCTCATCGACTGTTGCTGGTGGGGGCAGGCTGACACTGGTGCCCGGATGCCAGGGACCCTCTCCCTTTTTTCTCTGCCCTCCTTTGTCAAGGAGGCTGGGGACGTGTGGGTTTGGCCCTGACCCCACCCTCCCCCCCCCCCCCACCCCACCTCCTCCACCCCTGCCAGCTATGGTCTTTCTGCCCAGCTCTGAGCAGGTGCCCTAGAGCCTGGCACCTCCTCCTTGGGAAACTGAGGCGGAGGAGCCTCTGCCGCCCCGGCCCCCTCATCTCCCCCGAATATTTGTGCTCTGTGATGTCCTCCGTCCTCTCTGCCCGTTTAAGCTTCCAGTGTGTCTCTGCCCGTCTCATCCCCGCTCTCACGTGTCTGTCGTCTCGCTTTGTCCCTCTATCTCTCCTCCCCTCCCAGAGTCTCTGGGGATGCGGCCCAAGGCCTGTGATTTTGTGCAAATTGGGGCTGAAACTCACAGCGTCTGTATCTGTCTCCCTCCTCCTCTTCTGTCCCACTGGTTCTCTCCAGCTTCTCCGTCTCTGCCCCCCAATGCTGCCTCTGGCTCCGTCCCCTGTGTCGGTGTGTCTGTCCCTTCCTCCCTCCTGGTCCCCCAGTTTTCTGCTCTTTGTCTTTGTTGTTTCTCTGCCCTCAGCTGCTCAGCCCCTCTCTGCCTGGGGATGTTACTGGGGTCATACCGTTGGGGGCCCTGCCAGTCTCGGGCAGCTCAAGGGCCCCAGGCTGAGTGCAGGCCCAGGCTCAGTCCAGCCTGGCCCCCGGGAGGGTCCCCCCCGACGGACTGTCTGCCTCATCCTCAGGGCCTCGCTCTGGAGCTCCTGCGTGGTGCTGCCCCTGCTGGCGCTCACCTGGATGTCCGCCGTCCTGGCCATGACAGACCGCCGCTCCGTCCTCTTCCAGGCCCTGTTCGCGGTCTTCAACTCTGCACAGGGCTTTGTCATCACCGCCGTCCACTGCTTCCTACGCCGAGAGGTGGGCTGGGCTTCTCCGGGGCCCCGGCCACCCCTGCCTGCAACCCCACACCGGTCCCTTGCCACTCCCCATGGTGCAGATGGGCACAGCTGGGGAGGATTGAGGCCCTGAGCAGGCCCCCATCTGGGCAGCTCTTGGTGTGGAAGCTGATAACCTGGGCAGCCGTGGCCCCCCTGGGGCTCCTTCTACCCACCCCCCTAGGCTGGATACACCGCTTTCCTTTCATGCCCACATGGGTGCCTGGGGTGGAAGGCACAGCTCGCCGTAGCCAAGGCGCCCTGTGGTGGCCTCAGGCCCAGCAGGCACCTGCTGCCCCCAGGTCCAGGACGTGGTGAAGTGCCAGATGGGCGTGTGCCGGGCCGATGAGAGTGAAGACTCCCCCGACTCGTGTAAGAACGGGCAGCTGCAGATCCTGGTGAGTGAGGAGGCCTGGGGAGGACACAGGTGGGTTCTGAGTGCCCCCTGCCCTAGACCCCTCACCTTCCCCCTTCCCTCTTCTCTGTCCCCATCTTTCTGGGGACTGAGATCAGGTTTGATTCTGGCTCAGCTGCTGACAGCTGAGTGGCCTTGGGCAAGTCCCCGCTTCAGACATCTCCCCGTCTCGGGTGGGTCTGGAGGAGACCACACCGGGGGCCCCTCTGCTCTGCTGGGCAGTGTGCCATGGGCAGACCCTCTGGCTGGGTAGGGAGGGGCCTAAGTTCCCTCCCACCCTGATACATGGATCCTCTCTCTGCCTGTCTGCTCTCTCCCTCTCTGCCTATAGTCAGACTTTGAAAAAGATGTGGATCTGGCTTGTCAGACAGGTGAGTGTGCCAGGGCAGCGCTGAGAATGGCCCCAGAGATGGGGATGAGCAGGGAGCCCCCGAGCCCTCCCATGGGATGCTTTGATGGATTCTGGCTGTGGGGTCAGGCAGCCCTGAGCTGGAGTCAAGGCTGTGAATATCACTCACTGTATGACTTTGGGTGGACAGCTTACTCCTGAAATCTCACCTATAAAGGAGAGAAATCTGTTCTCCTAGAGTGGATAGGAGCCTTAAATCAATGCACTTCAGTTCAGCTGCTCAGTCGTATCCGACTCTGCGACCCCATGAATCTCAGCACGCCAGGCTTCCCTGTCCATCACTAACTCCCAGAGTTTACTCAAACTCATGTCCATCGAGTCAGTGATGCCATCCAGCCATCTCATCATCTGTCATCCCCTTCTCCTCCTGCCCCCAATTCCTCCCAGCATCAGGGTCTTTTCCAATGAGTCAACTCTTCGAATGAGGTGGACAAAGTATTGGAGCTTCAGCTTCAGCATCAGTCCTTCAATTAGGGGACACCAAATGCCTAGCAGGGTGCTCAGCACAAAGTGGCTGTTATATTATTGTCATTTCCGTGATTCTTATCAGAATTTCCAAGTTCTGTCACCTAGGGCAGAACTGCCCAGGGAGCAGGGAGGGACAAGGCCCTTTTGACAGCCTTGGGGCTGTGGGGTCAGAGGTCAGGACCTGCACCTGGACACTGTGGGAGTGGGGACCTTGGCTTCGTTCCTTGCTCTGTCTGGCTTTGGGCCCTGGGGATGGTCACCATCTTAACCCCTGTGTTAACCACCCAGCTGTCACTCCGGGACTCAGTTGCCCCCACCATCCAAGCTCAGGGCCTTGGTACCTGCCCAGCCTGGGCAAGGGGACATCTGGGGGCTCCTGCTCCCCCGGACTGACTTCCCTCCGCTCCTGCCCCCAGTGCTGTTCAAGGAGGTCAACACTTGCAACCCATCCACCATCACGGGCACGCTGTCCCGCTTGTCTCTGGATGAGGACGAGGAGCCCAAGTCCTGCCTCGTGGGCCCTGAGGGCAGCCTCAGCTTCTCACCACTGCCTGGCAACATCCTGGTGCCCATGGCAGCCTCGCCAGGGCTGGGGGAACCACCGCCCCCCCAGGAGGCCAACCCCGTGTACATGTGCGGTGAGGGTGGCCTGCGGCAGCTGGACCTCACGTGGCTGCGGCCGACCGAGCCGGGCTCCGAGGGGGACTACATGGTGCTGCCCCGGAGGACTCTGAGCCTGCAGCCTGGCGGCGGGGGTGGAGGTGCCGAGGATCCCCCGCGGGCCCGGCCTGAGGGCACGCCCCGCCGGGCCTCCAAGTCCCTGGGCCACACCGAAGCCTACCCCAGCTTCCTCTCTGTGGAACACTCGGGCCTGGGGCTGGGCCCTGCCTATGGGTCTCTACAGAACCCCTACGGGATGACCTTCCAACCGCCACCACCAACACCCAGCGCCCGCCAGGTGCCGGAGCCGGGGGAGCGCAGCCGGACCATGCCCCGAACTGTACCCGGCTCCACCATGAAGCTGGGCTCCCTGGAGGTGAGGAGCTGCCGGGCCTGGGGTTGGGGGTCAGAGGCCCCCAGGGTGCCCGTGACTGTTTGGCAGCGTCCGGGAAAGGACAGCCAGCAGCCTCCCCATACAAAGTCCCAGGAAGCATATGTGCTATGGGTTTCTCCTCCGTTGATGCCCATGGCGGCTCCAAGGGAATCCTGGCTCCTCTGAGCTCCTCAGATGGGCTTGGTCTCCACACGCTGAGGGTGCCCTTCTCGAAGGTGCTCACATTTGCTTGTGCCTGTTTTGGGGTGAACTGGTCAGGGTGGGCCCTCATTTAAGGGGCCCGTGGCTCAGGCCTGGTGCCTTATTGCTAGGGAAGCCATATCTAGGAGCTGAGAGCCCGGGCTTCCAAGTTCCTGAGTTCAGATCTGAGCGCTGCTGGATCAGCAACAAGATCTGGTGCAGTCTCCCCTCCCCGAGACTCATGTAATCTCTCTTTGCCCTAATCTCTCTGAGCCTCAGTCTCCTCATTGGTAAAGTGGGGATAACGTAGCAGCCTCTTGGTAGAGTTGTCGCGAGGACTAATCGACGGATATAAAACATTTATCTCTGTGTGGAACAGGTAGAAAGTGCTCGATAACTGGGGAGTGCTACTGTTACTGTTCCTGAGATCAGCCTCAGGCACTGCCCACAGGCCTGTGGTAATTGCCTCGCTCTACCCCCTCAGAGAGAACAGAAGCCCCTCTCTTTCCCTGACTGTGTGTTTTCTGTGGCTGCCCTGCCTTCTGTCTGGCTCCCTCAGGCCTGCTCCCTTCAGGGAATCACTGGCAATAAGCAGTTGGTAGTGACCCACTGTAGAACTCTAGAACATTCTAGAACTTTCATTGGCAGGGTGAGGAAGGTGTGGATGAGGGAAGGGGCAGGAGTCACCGCTTGGGCACCATTGGCTGCTCATGTTTGGGCCCCAGAAACCGGCTCCCCATCCTCCCTACGGAGAAAACTAAGTTAGCAGCTAGAAGGTTCGCAAGTTTAGTTTTTTCCTCCCAAAATGTTTCTTGAACATTTGGTGCCTGCTCCTGCCGCAGATGGCAGAAACAGGAAGGCGTCACAAAGACAGAAAACTCTCGACACGGGCAGCGGGGAGGGGAGCACTCAGCATCATGGCAGGTTTTGTTCTGTGGACACCTGCCCATGCTTTGAGCCCTGAGCAGGGGCCAGCGCTGGGCTCCTTGTGTGGGTGGTAGCAATAAACGTGGCAGAGTCTTGAGGGGTCAAGAATGACGTCCAGAATTCTGGTGTGGGCAACTGCGATGGGGCGGGGGCGGAGGAGTGCGTTTGGGGTGGGGGAAGTTAGAGTTTATTCCGTCGGGCACAGCTGTGTGTGCGGTGCCTGTGGACATCAGGGAGCAAGGAGTGGGAGTCCCGTGGCCTCTGAAAGGGCAGTGTGGCCAGAAGTGGGGAGGACACGCGTGTGCACGGTGAAGGGCCGGGGAGAGTCCCGGGCAGAGCGCAGGGGCCTGGAGTTGGAGAAGTCAGGGTGGGTGGCCGAGAAAGAGCAGGCAGGGAGGTGGAAGGACCAGGAGAGGCTGTCACCAACCCCTGTGGTGGTGAGTGTGTGTGCCGGCCTGGGACTGGGGAAATCCAGATGGTGGTTTTAGCCACATCCTTGAGGACTGTGGGCAAGTCCCTTCTCCCTGGACCTCAGTCTCCTTGGTATAACCTGGGAAGGTTTGGTCTTGGTCTCATGAGTGCTCCCGGGCTGACATTCTGGGATGCTGAGGACTTCTTGAGTGGTACTGGACGCGGCATAGGCCACTGGGGCCTTGAAGGTGGTCTTGGGCAAGAGAGAGCTGGGAGAGGCATGAGGGAGGGCGGCCAGAGAGGCGGGGCCGCGTTTGGCTGGCAGAGGGGCAAAGTGCAAGCAGAGGAAGGCTTCTGTGATGCTGAGTCCTGTATCTGCAGCGGGGTGGAGGTTTCCAGGGAGAGGGGAGCCTGTCGGTGTCAGAGAGGATGGGGCGAGATGGGCCAGGACAGGGATTGCCTCGAGGGCACAGAGGGTCTGCCCTGCGGTCGGCGGTGGGGACCTGTGTCCCTGCCTTGTTGGAAGTCTGCGCTGTGGCATCTGGCCGCTGTGTACATGCACGTCTACACGTGTGCCTGCCTGCGTGTACCTCTTGGGGTGGGATCGCACTTAAGCGCCTCATCTCTCAGGCCTCCACCCTATTTCCACAGCCTCAAGGGCTGCCCTTTAAAGGATTCCTAATTGCTGGGCCTAGGCAGGGGGACAGACCCCGGGGGAGCAGACTTCCTGTTTCTCTAAAGCCCCTGCACTTGGTTAAAAAGTTCTCTTCTCCTTCACTGCCTCCTGGTTCTTCTCAGCGAAAGAAGTTACGGTATTCAGACCTGGACTTTGAGGTAAGTGCTGCAGTGCATGTGTGTGTTGAGTTGTGTGTGTGTGTGTTGGGGGTGGTGTCTGGCCGTGGAGGGGCCCCTCCTAAAATTCACCCAAGCGCCAGTGCACAGCCTGAGCCCATGACAGTCCCTCTGCTGCCCAAGGCCAGAGCTCTGGGGTGAAGACCAAACCAGGCCTCGTCCCAGAGGAGCCAGCAGCAGGCAGGGATGTGGGGACCCGGGTGCTGAGTGCCCCGTGGGGAGCACCTCCCCTGACGCCCTGTGGCTCCCAGAAGGTGATGCACACCCGGAAACGGCACTCGGAACTCTACCACGAGCTCAACCAGAAGTTCCACACTTTCGACCGCTACCGTAGCCAGTCCACGGCCAAGGTGAGCGCTCCTCCCGTGGCTGCCCCTGCCCAGAGCCGGGGGCCCGACCGGGCACAATGGCCCCTGCAGTCAGACCCTGAGCCGTGGTCCCCTGTGGCAGAGGGAGAAGCGGGGGGTGGGGTGTGTGTGTGTGTGTGTGTCCCCGGGTGGGGCAGCAGAACGGAGCGTGTCCAGCATAAGTACCCCGGACTGGGTAGGGGTGCGGCGGCCTCAGCCTCAGCCCGCCTCACCAAGGGCCTGCCTGTGGCATAAGCAACAGTCTGGGGTTTTTCTGGAGGTGGCGGGTATCGGTGGGGGCTTCCCCAGGACCTTGAGAAGGATGGGCAGACAGGAGACATGGTCTCAGGGGGCCGCTCTGAGCACAGGAGTCAGGAACCCAGCTCTGGAGCTGGTGGGACTGGATTTGAACCTCACTGATTGGTGGTAACGTGGGACATCACCAGCCCTCCCTGGGCCTCCTCAGTTGGTTCTTCTGTACACTGGGTGAGAGGGTGTGGGCCCATCTCCACGGGCCCTTTTTGCTCCACCCACAGGAGAAGCCCAGTCCAGGGGAGCGTCCCGGCTTGTCCCAACAGCGGCGACATCAGAGCTGGAGTACCTTCAAGTCTATGACGCTGGGCTCGCTGCCCCCCAAGCCCCGAGAGCGGCTGGCCCTACACCGGGCAGCAGCCTGGGAACCCACAGAACCACCGGATGGCGACTTCCAGACGGAGGTGTGAGTGCCACGCCGGACTGCCCACTGCGTATAAATATTATATATCTCTCTATTTTCACACTCCACTTTGGAACTACCCAGGAGCCAGCGCCCCCTCCCCTCTCCCGAGGGCTGGGCAGGGAGGCACAGTGGACTCGGCCAGGCTGGGGAAGCCAGACACGGTGTGGCCGGGGGGCCGGGGTCCTTCCCTGTTTCTCAGAGGCCTCTCAGCTCCTGGAGCCCCATCTTCACCCCCAGCCTGTCTGTCCCTGTCCCGGGCTGGGGAGGGGGGAGGGGAACTTTGTTGGGAATAAACTTCACTCTGTGGATTTTGCTGCTGAGCTGTTTGCTTCTCCAGGAGAAGGCCCAGCCTTGGGACCCCCAGCTTTGTTCCTCTGTCTCTGTGATTCACCTCTCTTGGTCTTGACACATTGTGATGGGGTCCAGCTGGGAGAGGGGTGGCCTGGGCTCTGACCCCATCTTTGCTCCGGACTCTCTGGGTGACCCTGGACCCTGTTGGGGTATAGGGTAACCAGATTGGGAATGTAGGGTGGGGCCCCTTGAAGCTAGACTTCCTCAGTAGCTGTGATGGTCATGGCTGCCTTGCACTGAGACCCAGAGGCCAGGCAGAGCTTAGTGACCTCAGTTTCCTCATCTGTGAAATGGGGATGGTGACAGTACCTACCTCATAGGGTTGTTATGAGGATAAAACAATTTAACAGATATAAAGAGCTAATATATGTGCAAGTGCCTGGCACATTAGCTGTTTAAGTATTAGCTGTTGTCTGAGAAACTTGGTTTCCTGCTGTGCTCCGTGTTAGGACCTCCATGCCCTCGGCCTGGACCCCTCACCACAGCTTTGCAGGAAGGTTTTAGGCAGCCCGTTTTGCGGATAAGAAAATGAAGCCAGAGGTGGGAAATGACTTGCTCAAGGCCACAGTCAGAGGCAGGGCCAGGACTGCATCTTTATCAACACTCTCCTAGTAGGACTGGAGGCTTGAGCTCAACTTGCAGGGACCCAACCTTCATGGTTGCAGGAAACCAGTCAGGGAGCTGGGTGCTGGGGGAGCCTCAGGTTCCAGGGCTCAGGTGGATGTGGGGAGGAGGGGCCAGGCCGGCTTGGTGCCAGAGGGCAATTTCTAGGGCATAATCTTTACCGGCCTGAGTGAGTGGACGCTGCTCAGTTCCCAGGAATCTAGAAGTGACCAGATAGGATCAGTGTGGAGACGTGTTGCTCTGGCTCTTCTGTGGTTAAGCAGCCACGGGAGCAGAGGCCACAGGTACATCTTTCGGTCACCCCTTAGCAGCAGGGGTGCCTCTGGGCCCTTCCCCAGGGACTCGGAGACACGGGCGCAGCCCCTTGGGGAGCTGACCGTCTCTGGGGTGGACATGTCAGAGGGAGGGGCTAGGTGTGGCAGGAGACTGAGTGGGGGAGAAGGAAGAAGGGACTGGCTACTGGGGTGGGGGTGGATGTCACAGATAATGACTTCCTGGAGCAGCTGGAGGACTGGGGGTCGTGGTGGTACAGGCTCCCCCAGGCTCTGAATCCTGCCACCTGTGGGCCCAGTCAGAGGAGAGAGTGGACCACCTCCCCTCAGATGATGGCTCATCAGCTGGCCTTCCCTCCCCTCCAGCACCGCCAGCACTTCTGGGCGCAAACCATTCATTCAAGTACCACCTCACTTGAGTCTTCAAGGTAGGTACTGTGATCCTCCCGTTTTACAGATGAGGAAATCAAGGCTCAGAGAGGGGCCAAACTCCCATGGCTTGTAAGCGGCTATATTGGAACTTGTGGCTGGAGGGAGAAGAGCCCTGGTACCAGCCAGTTTAGGCAGACGGGGACTTTGGTTGAAGCTGCAGCATGGGGGCAGTGGGTGGGTGGTTAGTCTTGGGCGATGAGAGCCAGGGTCAGGGTGTGGCCAGATCTGCCATCCCTTCCAGCTGCTCTCTGTGTCAATGCCATTCTTTCAGGCAAACGTCCTCACTCCCCTGGGCCCCCAGGCTTCCTTCTCCCAGCTCATATGGCTCAACTCTGCCCCCAGAGGGAAAGAAACTTTCTCTTGCATTCCAATCAGAGAACCCCCAAGGAAGGACTCTGATTGGCCCCAGGCAGGGGGTGGGGCACTGTGATTGGCAGCCCCCCTGAGAACCTCATGGGAGGGGGAGGGGGAGTAGGTCTCTAGAAGAGGGAATCCTATTCCCAGTTGTGCTTAGTCACTCAGTCATGTCTGACTCTTTGCAACCCCGTGGACTGTAGCCCCCCAGGCTCCTCTGTCCATGGGACTCTCCAGGAAGGAATACTGGAGTGGGTTGCCATGCCCTCCTCCAGGGGATCTTCCCAACCCAGGGATTGAACCCAGGTCTCCTGCATTGCAGGCAGATTCTTTACCGTCTGAGCTATTCCCAGAAGGGGGTTTAAGGCTCACACAAACAAAGCCCCCTGTCCCTGACCTTGTGCCAGCAGACGCCACCCCACATTCCTGGGCTAGGCTTTTCTCTGAAACATCACCTAAAACTCTCTGGGTGCCTTTCCTTTGTTCCTGCCTTCCTCCTTCCCACCGCTGTGCTCCACTGGCTCCACTAGGATCTCTCCAGCTGAGGTGCAATGTGCATCCCCCCGCCCGCCCCCCTTGCAGTTTCTTAGTTTCTTGCTTTGTATCTGGTTTGAGGAGGAGGGTTAATATTCACCTGATTGATTCTGCTCCAACAGTAGAGCTGCAGCAGAGGCTCCTGGAGGGCTTTGAGACTCACCACGTCCATGGTCAGGGGCAGAGCTTTCCTGTGTGGAGGGCTGTGCTCCTCTCTGCCCCTGAGTCCCCACTCCCCAGGCACTGATGCACTGTGTCTCCTCAGACAGGTTGCCGGGCCCTGTCTGACTTGGGTTTCCTTACCTGTAGTCCTGATTGCCCTTTCATTTGGGCTAATATCTAATAACCATTGTGTCTTTCTTTCTTTTTTAAGAAAGTCTTTATTGAATTTTTGTTACAGCATTGCTTCTGTTTTATGTTTTAGTTTTTGGCCCCTAGGCATGTGGGATCTTAACTCCCTGACCAGGGATCAAACCTGCACCCCCTGCATTGAAAGATGAAGTCTTAACCACTGGACCTCCAGGGATGTCCCCTGTCCTGTCTTTCATCTCATTGTCTTCCTTATTCTTTCTGCCTCCAGTTACTACCTAGCTCTAGTGTGATCGTTTCAAAATGCAGATCTGGCCAGGCCACTGCCCTCCCTACTAAGAAGCCTTCCATCGACCCTGGAATTAGCCTAGAATGCAAGGCCTTTGGTGATGTGGCTGTTGCCTGCCTCTCCTGACCCATCTCTCTCACCTATGTGCCTTTTGCATATGCCATTTCTTCCGCCTGGAACTCCTGCTGGCTCCCGTCGGCAACTTCCCCTTCAGCCTTCCAGATCCAACCGCAGTGACCCCCTCTGTGAAGCTGCCCCTGAACTCCCCACCTCAGCCTTCAGCACTCACTGGGACACACATTTCCCACGGCCCTGGCACACATTTCCACTCTTGCACTGGCACTGGCTGTCATCTGTGTCAACCTGGTTTGGGTTTGTGTATTCAGCTGAGGGCTCCATGTTGAACTATGGCTCTTTACTGAGAGAACAGAAAGTGAAAGTGTTAGTCACTCAGTCCTGTCCCACTCTGCAGACCCATGGACTGTAGCTCGCCAGGCTTCTCTGTCTCTGGGATTTTCCAGGCAGGGATACTACCGTGGGTAGCCATTCCCTTCTCCAGGGGATCTTCCTGACCCAGAGATCAAACCCAGGTCCCCCACATTGCAGGCAGATTCTTTACTAAACCACCAAAGAAGCCCTGAGAGACATGGAATGCACAAATCTCTCCAAACAATGGTTTTCTCATCTGCAAAATGGGGATACTGATCATTCTTACCCAGCCTTCCTGTATCAAGAACATGGCTTGAGATTATTCCCAGGGAGAGTTTTGCAGGTGGTATCCATTCCTCCCTCCCGTTATTCCTGAGGCCCACTCAGTGCTAGCTTGGGACCCCAGGTGGGAAGCCAGCCCAGATGCTGTCCAGGGTGCTGAAAGAGACTTGCCACCCTTCCAGGCAATAAGGAGACAACCTCCTGAGCAGCTCACCCAAGCTCACCTGCAGCCTTTCCTTACCCTTCAGACTGTGGCAAGGTCATGGGTGAGTAGACCATCCCTGCTTTCATAAGATCATACCCCGGGAATATGCAACAAAAGTATAATGCAAACTCTAGCTCTCACTCTCAAAGTTGCTCAGTCATGTCCGACTCTTTGCAACCCCATGGACTGTAGCCTGCCAGGCTCCTCTGTCTGTGGAATTCTCCTGGCAAGAATACTGGAGTGGGTAGCCATTCCCTTCTCCAGGGGATCTTCCTGACTCATGGACCAGACCTTGGTCTCCCACATTGCGGGCAGATTCTTAATCTGTCTGAGCCCAATGCAAACTACATATGTAATTTAAAGCTTTCTAGTAGCTATTTTTAAAAAAATAAAAACTAGTGACATTCATTTAAATAATCTATTTAACCCACTATATCAAGAATGTTATTATTTCAAGAACACATAATCAATATAGAAAAGCTACTTTACATTCTTTTTCCATACCTAAGTCTCTGAAAGTGTGTGCATTACATATACAGTACATCTCAATTCAGAACTGAGGACTCAGTAGCCACATGTGGTCAGTGGCTATCATATTAGCACAGCTCTAGATAGAATAAAGGCAGTGACCTTGGGCAAATCAATTCAGCAACCTCTGAAAAGGAGGTAGGAATACTACCTGCCTCAGCTGGTCATGGGAGGGTTCCTGGAGGTGATGTAAGGAGGGTCCCCAGCTTGGTGCCAGGACTGAGTAGGTCCAAAGTCGATATTCCTGAGATTTGGGTATTCAGGGGACACTAGTGGGCAGAGAGGGGGTGTTGGGGATGTAGGAGAAGGTCCTGAGGAGACCTGGTATCAGGCCTACTTATCCCCCCCTCCCCTCCCCCTCTACAGCCGCCCTCACAACCTGTCTTCCTTTTTCCCTGCCTGCAGCCCCAGATCCTGGGATAAGGCAGGCAGGTTAGGAAAGGCACTTGAATCAACATATTAAAACTCAATTGAGTTTAATTCACTTCCATTAGGCACCAATTAAAAGAAAATTAGGTGGCCTAGGTGGCCAGAGGGAGAACCTGGGTAGAGGATGCTGCCAACTTCTGTCTCTCTGAACTCATCTCCCTTGAGGCTTCTTCTTGAGCCCCCTGTGCAGTTCATGGGGTCCAACAGTTGGGGCTTTTTAGAGCCAGTCCCCAGTCCTCCCTATTACTTCTCCTTGCACTCTTCCAAGGACACCAACCCCAGGAACCCTCCTACCCTCTCAGGCCCTCAAAACACATGCTGAGTGTCCAGGGCAGGGGAGACTCTAATAAGGGTTTTGGTATTTCAGACTAGTGGAAATCCAAGAAGAGTGTTGGGCAGGGGGTGGCAGGATCAGATTTAATAGGATTGCTCAGGGTGGATGGGAAGTGGACGGGGGCAGTTACTGAAGAGTGAGATGGATGCGGAGAGACCAATGAAGAGACCACCCATAAGAAGGAAACTTGAATTAGGGGGATGCTACAGAGGGGGCACGGAAACTATATGTATGCAGCAATGGAATTATCAGCCCCTGGTATGGGCATTATCAGAAGGAGCCAAGGGCGACTTGTGGGCTTCTGTCTTACATGGCTGGATGGATGACCATGCCATTGAATTTGGAGTCCAGGAAGAGGACCAGCTGTGGGGGAGACAGTTATGACTTTCACCTTGAGCCTGTTAACACTGCAATATGTTGGAGATAGTCAAGGGGGAATTTCAAGTAGGAAGTAGGTGGTTAGACATACAGGACTAGAATTCAGGAGAAGGGCGGGACTAGAGTTACTGACATGGCAGGAAGCCGTACTGGAGCAGGTTGCAGGGTGATGGGGAGGTGAAGAAATTAAGGCCGGGTAGACAATTCCTGAAGTGGAGCTATGAAAAGAAGGAAAGCTCAGGGGCCACTGTTGGCTCTGAAGGTGAAGTTACCTGGAGAAGATGATGGAATGTTTCCAAGGATGGAGAGGCCGTCCTTACCCTCTCCCCAAGATCGTACATAATGATAGACCAAAAATAACCAGCCTTACCATCCTGGGAGGCAGGGTCCTGAGCCCTGGTAATGGATATCATCACAGAGATTGATTCTGCTCATTTGCTGGGCAGCAGGCCAGCCACAGTTCCTAAAGGAGGGTGGGAGAGGAGAGGGGTGGGCATTCAACGAAACCTTGGCTCTAAGGTCTAATGGGAAGAGGAACTCTGGACTCTATGGGGAGCTCACAGGCACAAGATGGACAGACAAACCCACTGCCTTGGGCTCTCTGCAGCCCTTGTGCCTGTTCTTTCCAACCAGGCAGGAACAGGGGCGAGCTCACCCCACAAGCTTCAGCTGCCCACTGGTATGTCCCCATCCCTGGCCGTGGCACAGCACAGCCCCAGCCATCAATCTGGGCATTCCCAGGGTCAACCGAGAAAGTCAATATTTAATTTGGGCACCATGTTAATGCCATCGATTGCTGACTCCCCTCCTCCACTTCCTCAGACTCATTTGTCACTTCCCACCCATGGGGGGCGGGGTGGGGTGATGCAGTACTGGAACCCAGGGGCGGCGGAGCTCAGCCAGGGTCCACTTGGGAAAACTGGCTGCATGTGGGGGCGCTGCCCTTAGCCACCCAGCCTCCCATTCTCCCTGAAAACCACTGATCTGCTTTGAGTTTTCCGAGCTCTGTCTCCAGCGAGGAGGAGGTGGGGAGGTCCACATTCCTTCCAGGCAGGAACTGAGCCGAACTCCCTGCAGGGTCCAGGTGTGGCCGCCGGTTGAGCAATGAAGGGAAGGATAGAAGCCGTGAAGGACCTCCCGTGGGACTAAAGCAAGGGCCAATCCTGAGAGCCAGAACCTGAGGGCTGTGCTGGCTCAGGTTTCTGAAGCTCCTCCCAGGTGCCCGCCACTGTGCCCATGTGATGCTGTGGAACCCACACAGGGACTTTATATGGAGTCCATATCTGGGCCCTGGAGATGGGCTTCGGGGAGAGTTGAGCTTAGAGGCCTAGAGCCCCTCTGAGCAGTGAAAGAGGCCGAGGGGAGGGCAGAGCCCATCTCAAGGCTGGGCTGGGTCCAGCTCCTGTGTGTTCTTGTCAGCTCTGTGGATCCAGATATGGACTGGGGGGCTGTGCCTCTGCACCCAGCCCAGCCCACCCACCCTCAGGAAGGGCATGGACTCTGCTTTATGGGCCAGGCCTGTGTTCACAGCTCCATCCCCAACTTCTGATCGACCCTGGGCAAATTAAATAACCTCTCTGAGCCTTAGATTCCTCTTCTGAGAAGTTTCTTAGGGCCTGGATCATTTTTTATACTTTCAGAGGGTCAGGGATGGGCAGGGGCAAACCTTGGTGGCCCAAGGGAGTATTATGAGAGTTCTCACACCGGGCAGTTGTCACATCTGGTGCAGCCTTGAGAAGCTGCTGGCATCGATGCTCTGAGGCTGCTCACTATCAGTTAGGCCTGGGCCACTGTGGCCCCCTAGGTGTTCCTCATTATGCAGAGCTCAAGAGCCAAGGCTGTGTCACCAAGGGGACAGTTGGGTCAGGCCAGCCATGTGGCACTGGGTGTGACCCAACAGGCAGTCCAGCTTGGGGCACCAGCAAGTGGCAACAACATAGGTATACACACACACACACACACACACATACACACACACACACACACGTGAAGAAATACTGCTTCGATGAACTTGTCCAGAGTTTTGTGATTGAAAAATCCACAAGAAGTTGTTTTCATTTCAGCAGACATGTAAGTGTTATGCCTCATGGGTTATTGCTATTTCAGTTATGAATCATGTATGGGGAGTATGAGGACATCTAAATGTCTTAGTCTGCCCCAGATGACTCCCATCCTGAGCTGCCCAGAGACTTCACAGCAGCCCAGATGACCCACTCAGAGCCACTCAGTCAAGCCTAAAGCCAGAAGAGCCTGGCTTGGTCATTCATTTATTCAGTAAACATTATCTGATGTCAAGTTGTGCTAGACCCTGAACTGGGCACTGACAATGTAAAAATAAGGAAGACATACTTCTTAAGAAGGACACAGAGGAGGAGGTAAGCAAGACAAAGGGATGGATTTTGTTTTCTCTGCCCCAAACCTTCTAGGGGCCTCTTGTTTCTCTTAGAATAAAGTTAAATTTCCTTCCTGTGGTCCCTGCCCATCTCTCTGATAGAGCTCCAGTCACATGGCCTCCTTTGTGCTCCTTGAACATAGTTTCTCTCACCCCAGGGCCTTTGCATATGCTATACCCACCACTTGAAAGGTTCTTCCCTGGTTATCTGCTTTGCTGGCTTCTCATCTTTTGATTGAATCTCTAATGCACCTCCTGCATACCCCTTGCCCTTCTGGACCATTTTTAATCACATCACCCTAATCCTTCTATAGTACCGCTTCTCCTGGTGAAATTATGGCACCTATCTTCTGTTTGGGTTTCCCTGGTGGCTCAGGTGGTAAAGAATCTGCCTGCAATGTGGGAGACCTGGGTTCAGTCCCTGGGTTGGGAAGATTCCCTGGAGGAGGGCTGTCTCCTCCACCAGACTGTAAGCCTGTGAGGGCAAAACAGGGTGAGTCTCTGACATTCACACCATTGCCTGGCACATGATGGGAACTTCATAGCTAATGTTGAATGAATGAGTGAATGAATGTGCAATTTAAGGTTCCCATAGGAGATCAAGGGGCAGGTATCCAGGAAGCTGGTAGAGCTAAGGCTCTGGCCCTTGTTTCCCTACCGTAGACCAACTGCATCTGCGTCTCTAGACTTGGGGGTGGAGGGAGGGTGTTGCATGTACAGTCCTGGAAAGGGGAGAGCCCCAGAGAACACCAGCCTTCGAGCATGCATATTGCAGGAGGCTTCTTCCTTGCATATTAACTTGCTGCTGGACTGACAGCTCCAGCTGCTGATGAATTTTTTAGTGTTAGGGCCAACGGTTGATTGGGGATGAAGGCCACGTCCACTTGTGTGGGGGAGAGTTATGTTATGTGCAGCTATTTAGGCAGGGGTTTGCTCCCGGGTGGTCCCTGGGCGCTACCATGTGTAGCTACGTGTCCGAATGGGCTCTGCCCTTAGCTGGCCGACAGCACACATGGGTGATCGATGTTTTACATGCCATCACTTCCAATCCCAACCCAGGGAAGGAAGGGTCCTTAGAAACCACGAGTTTCACTCCCCCTCTCCACATTGTGCAGAGAGGGAAAACAGGCCCACAGAGGGGAGAGGTTGCTCAACATTACACCAAGAGTCCATGGAGGGGAGAGTCAGGACTAGTGCTCAGTGGACATTGAGCATTTATGGAGAGCTATGGTGAACCTGGCACTGCTCTGAGCACTGGGGACTCATCACATGAGGGAAGCTCACGATCCAGGAAAAGGAGCCTGGGAAGAGGGAGTCAGACCTGGACATGAGCAATAGGCCCAAGAGCAGGAAGCGTCTCCTCTGCCTTTAGGCAGAGGGTGTCAGGGGAGGCACTTAAAGAAGACCACACTTGTACAGAGCTTTGAAGAATGATTGAAAACTCAGCAGGCAAAGAAAAGGGAAAGGACACTGCTGGTGGAGGGTGCCATGTAAGCAAATGCACGGAGGTATGAAACAACCTGGAAAGTTTGGAGAATTGCAAATCATGAGGTTTGGGTGGAGAGGAAAGTGTGAGGAGGATGGGCAGCAGAGATGAGGTGGTGAAGGGAGGAAGGTTCCGATGGAGTGGGCCTTGTGGGCCACAATAGGGGTTTGGATTTTATTCTGAGGGCTGCTGGCAAATCACTGGAACAGACTTGGGCTTTAGAAAGACTTCTGTAGCTCCCAAGGAAAAATGAATTCAACAAATACATTTTGAATGCATCCTTACAATGTGCCAGGCACTGCGCTGGGTCCTAAGAATTCAATTCTGAATGAGGCACACCTAGTCTCAGTCCTGCAGTTGGAAGCACAGACAGGTGGAGCAGGTGGGACTATTGGCACACGGACTCAAGAAACACCCTATTTTTGTATTCTCATTAAATCAGCTCCAATCTGACTCTCACTCTAAGCCCTTTCCTACATGTTGGCAGAAGATTCAATCTCAACCATCCTTGGGGCTGCCTGTCATTTCCCTATAGGCTTGTTCGAGGACCTGCTGTTCCACCTGGGGTCTAAACATGGAGTCCTGATTCTGGGCAGACTGGTTACATAGAGATAGGTGCTCACTATACTAGTCCATGGGGTCCCTTGAGCTTTGGCAACTCAGCTGTTCCTCTGCCACCCGGAGGCATTGAGGTTGGTACTCCAGTGCTTGGGCTCTGGCCTCCCCAGGTGTTCCACCCGTGCCCTCAGTTCCCATTACCTGTTGGGGGAGGGACTACCAGACCCCAATCTCCACCATTCAGATGACCCCTGCTTCTGAATCCACTGCAGCTAGCTGCGTGCTCTCCTTTCTCTGCCCTCACTGGCTGCCCTCTTCTCCCCATCCCTTGGGAATACCTAGTGCAGTCACTTCCAGAAGGTTAGCTTTTTCAAAAGTCAGGATGAGCCATCAAACTTCAAGCAGCTTTTGTGTTCAACCCCTCACAAGTTCCCTGAGGCTAGAAAAATCAAAGGGCTCAGATACCAGCTTGGAACTGGGAAGGGAGCAAAATAATTAACATCTCAATAAAATATACTGCCACAAAAGTGGATAGGTGATGAGAGACCCAGGAACTGGGTCCTGTGGGAGCTCAGACAAGAGGTACCTAACTTATGCCAGAAGGTCAGGAAAAGCCTCCCAGGGAGGGGACTTTTTTTTTTTTTTTTTTTTTTGCCAAACAGAGTCCTGAAGACAGCAAGGAAAAGTATTCCAGGAGGAGGGAACAGCAGGTATGAAGGCCTCGAGGTGACAGCCAACAGGGGTGTGTGATGAACTGATAATTGCTCTGTGAGAATAGCTGGGATTGAAGGAGGTGAGTCTGGGTGATGAAGGGTCTCCCAAGTCCCAAGCCAAGGTTTGGAATTCATCTGACCACGAGAAGCCACGGAAAAAAATTAATCAAGGAAGTGACCCAAGCAGAGGTCTGGTTCAGAAACATTTAGTTGACTAGTAATGAATGAATGGGGAGAGGGTAAAATTGGAGGCAGGGAAGGCAGTTGCCAGGAACTGCAGGGATCCAGGCAAAGGGTGGTGGCTGCCTGGACCCCCCTGATGGTGGCAGTGATGAATAGAAGAGGGTATTATCCATAAGTAATGAGGGAAAAGGGACAGGTTTTGGGGGTAGGGGGAGGGTGGATCTTAGGATGACTATCAGGGGTGAGTCCGTGAGACGGAGCAGAGCAGGATGGTGGTTTGAAGGTGTCAGCAGAAAATCTAGGGAGAAGGAAGGATTGGGGGTGCAATGGACCCCTCCCCGCACCCCATCTCTGCATCCCGCGATTCCCAAACTTCCCACTAGATGGAGGGCTGGTGCTGGGAGACCGGCTCCGCCTCTCATCCTCTGCCCCTCACCCTCAGTGGGCTGGGCCTCCACTTGGGCTTCTCCAAACCCCGTGTGTCCCTGAACTCGACCCAGAACACATGTATCAATATTTAGGGTCATCAGCTGTCCCCACTCCCTAGGACTCTCTTCTCAGCCTCGAGGGCCCAGTAGTAAGGGCCCTCTGCCCCAGGTCCCCTCGTTGTAGAGCTCTGTGCCCAGGTGTACAGGGGTGTTTCCGTGCTGGGGGCTGCCTCCACCTCTTCAACCTCCAAAACTGCCTGGCTCCCACAGATAGGTCCCCAGCCTAGAGGCATCCCCATCAATGGCGCCATTGTTGGCCTCGATGCTCTCCTTCTCCCGACCTCACGCTGGGGGAAGAGGCCCCTATCCCTCTCAGTTTTGCCCCAGCCCCCAAAGACGGGCCCAGTTCCGGTGCCAGGCGGTTAAGGAGAATGGCATCCAGGCCTTCCTGGACGTTGGGAACAGGATAAGTGCTTGGCTGTGGGCGGAGCTAGTTAGGAGGCGGGGCCCAAGGTGGAGTCAAGGATGCCACCAGGGCCGTGGGTGTGGCCCAAGGCGGGATAGGGGCGTGGCCTATGAGGGGTGGGGTTGGGATCTCCCGAAATTGGAGGCATCCTCCCCTCTCTCGCAGCACTCCCCACCCCCGCCCCGTCCCAGCCACTGCGGTCGCCCGGGAGTCCTGCCCGCTCTGGCTTTCAGTCCAATAGCCAGACAGACGGACGGTCGGGAGGCTCCTGGCCCCACTTAACAGAGGTCGTTTCTCAGGAGGCCGCGCCCAGCTCCCTGAACTGCCCGGCCTTGCGGAGCCGAAGGGGAAAGGGGTACAGATAGATTTTCTGGGCGCGCACCTCCCCACACTCCGTGTTTCCGTTCTTTTACTGGACAGACAGCTGGAGGTCCTAGGGCTTAAGTCCTGAGCTGGAGAAGCTGGTCAGGCGCCTGCACCCCCATGAACCTCCCCCCCCCCCCCCACCCCGCCTCCCCTTCCCTGCCCCTCGACGCTCAGGCCTGGAGCCGGCTCTAAAAATAGATCAAGGCCCGGGAGCGTGCCTACGCAGGAGGGGGTCCGGGAGGCCTGAGTCACCCTGCCGGCAGGGCCTTCCCCCGTCTCGGGAGCCGAGTCTTGACGGCTGGGCATCGCTCCGATCCTGTTGGCCCGACTCTGCACTCTTGGCGGTACCATGTCCCCCTCCCAGGCCCGGGGAGCCAGCCAGGCGATGGCGGACCCGGCCGCGTGAGCGGTAGCAGCCACAGCCGGGAAGGATTAGGAGTCCCCCGGTCCTGATTTATTAGTTGTTTTTGTGTGCCTACCGGCAGCGCCCCCACCCCCCACCCGCCCCCGGGGCAGTCACATCTACACCTGCCCTTCTCTCCTGCCCAGGCCCACAGAGATGTTCTAGGCTTCTGGGTGGGGACGTGGCCTCTGGGCAGCAAGAAGTCCCAACTTGGATCTTCGAGGTTCAGAGTTAGCATTCCCATTCAACAGATGAGAAAGCTGAGTCCTGGAGATAGGAAGGGGCCTATCACACAGCAGATTGTGCTGTGATATTCCTGGGTTCAAATCCCAGCTCTGACTCCTAGTCAGCCACTTCTCCCGGCCTGTTTCCTTACGGTAAAGTGCTCAAGTTGAAGATAACACCCATTCACCTGTAAAATCGGAATAAGAATAGATTCTTAGGATTGTCCAGATGATTAAAATTATTCTTTAAAAAGCAGCAGTGACCTGCTGAGTGTTACATGTGGGTTTAGTTCCAGCTCAGCAAGTCAGTTATCTCTGGCACTTATTTTTCTTGCTTCTGGATGTACAGAGGGGGATTAATGGGTGTGGTGTGGTGAGCCCTACCTCCTATGCCGAGGGGCTCAGCTAAGATGATTGGGGCCTGGTCAGGGCGCTTAAGTGAATGTGGAACACGGGTTAGAGTAGAAGGAGGAAGGGCAGCATCCAGGCTTTGCATGGGTCTGGCTCACCTGGCTCAGATGGTAAAGAATCCGCCTGCAATGCGGGAGAGCCGGGTTCAATCCCTGGGTTGGGAAGATCCCCTGGAGAAGGAAATGGCAACCCACTTCAGTATTCTTGCCTGGGAAATCCCATGGACAGAGGAGCCTGGTGGTTACAGTCCATGGGCTCCCAAAGAATGGGACATGACTGAATGATTAACGCTGGCTCCCGTTCTGAGGAGGGGGCATGTTTGGGTCATTACAGGTTTAAGAACTTCAGGCTCAGCGAACAAAGGAGCTCAAGAGTCTCTAGGATCATCTTTTCCTTGTTGGCAAAGGGCAACAGCCCTGAATCCAGGTCCCCTGTCCCAGGCTCTTTCTCCCCACCTTCCAACCACCTGTCCTCTGTCATCCAGACACCAATATCAAGCCTTTTCTGAATTATCAAAGCTGACAATACTCCAGTTGGTTTTATTTCTTTATAATATATTATTTAGGCCACTTCATGGAAAAAATTGTCTGATATCTGTTGGAAATGTCATTGACCTTTCAAAGCTACATGAAATCAGCTTTGTAAATAGGAAGGCAAGTGGGCTGGGAAGGGACTGCCAGTGATGAACATGGGTGTAAGATGCAGGGCAAGAGTGCCCGATGAATTAGCAGCCCTCTCAGTACTAATGATGTTAATAATTAACATTTTTGAGCATTTACTATGGACTTGGCTTAGTTTCATGTATTATCTCATTTAATCCTCCCGACAGTTCCATGTGGTTAGGTGCTATCATTATCACCCCATTTTACAGATACGGAAACTAAGGGCTTAGAGAGGTGAAGGAAGAAAACGAAGCCAGGAAGTAGCAGAGCCAGGAACAAACCTTCTCTGAGCTTAGATTTTATTTCCTGTCTTGATGAAAAAGTTGGATTTTCACCCTGAAAATCCACTCCCTCAGCCTCCCTTTCTAGCTAGGTTGTCAGGACTCCCCAGCCCAGCCCCGGGCACTACTGGGAGGAGGTGGGGCTGGGCAGCAGCCAGTTTCTCTCCACCCAGAGTTCCAGGATTCAATTTATGAGTCCAACTGTCTGAGGCTCTTGCATGCAAAGACAGAATCTGGGAGTCCCCAAGTGCTCCTCTCCCCACCATGCCTTACCCAGGAGACTCCTTGGCTTGCTCTCCACCAAAGGGAGTTTGTCCTGGGCCCTGTTTCATTCCTGCTGCCAGTATTTATAAAGGGCCTAGTCTCTGTCACATGCTCCGGGGATAAAATGGTAGCAAAAACAGGGCTTTCTGTGGCTTACAGTCTAGCAGGCTGATAATTAATTACACCCTTCCCTCTTCCAAGCTTCTGCTCAGATCTGCCCCTTCTGGGAGACTGTTCCCAATTGCCTTCCTCAGCTCCTTTAGGAAGGAAGGTGAAGATAGTCTCAAACCTAAACATGGGAAGGGCAGGTGGGAAGGGAAGGCAGCCAACAGACTGTGTTTGTTGTGGTGGTAAGGTTACATTCTCTCACCGTGCGTATGGAATAGCTAGCATCTATTGAGTTTCAGGAGCTGTGCACAGCACTTGAAATGTCTCATCTCAGGGAACTCTCACAGCATCTCTGTGAGCTGTGGACAATTCCATTTTACCAACAGGGAAACTGAAGCTCTCTCCAGGAGATGAAGGGATTTGCCACAATTCACACAGCTGCTAAGTGGTAGGAGTGAGGTTTGAACCCAAATTATTCTGAGGCTGTAGCCCCCACCCTCAACACTATGCTGAGATCTTGTTTGACTTTTAGGTAAAGAAACTAAGACCTAGGACTTCTTGGTGGTCCACTGGTTAAGAATCTGCCTGCCAGTTCAGGGGATACAGGTTCTATGCCTGGTCCTGGAACCACATGCCATGGAGCAACTAAGCCCATGCATCTCAACTACTGAACCCATGTGCTGCAACTACTGAAGTTTGTGTACCCTAGAGCCTGTGCTCAGCAACAAAAGAAGCCACTGCAATGAGAAGCCCGTGCACCAAAACAAAGAGTAGCCTCGGCTTACCACAATTAGAGAAAGTCTGCACGCAGCAACGAAGACCCAGTGCAGCCAAAACAAATAAATAAATAAATAAAATTTAAAGAGAAAGAAACTAAGACTTAGCAAGTCTAAACTAAGACTTTAGCCAATCACTTAGCCCAGTGATTGGCTAAAGGTCATACAGCACAACAGAAAATTGTGGATTGATTTAGTTGGTACCGAGAAGGATTACAAGCTACTCCACCAGGTCTTTGGGAGGCCAACTCTTGCACCAGAAGGGATTACTGGGAATGGGGCAGGGTCTAGAGGAAGACTGGTGGGAGGCAGGTCTATCTGAGGGTCTTCAGTGCTGCTTGTGCTGCACCCTCATCCCTGGCCCACAGGCCCGTGCTATGGGGCAAAGGACCCTTGGGATGTCTTGGCAGATGCACTGTCCCTCCCATATGTGTTCTGAGATGTCATCTTTGTGTCCTGCTCTGTGCAGGTCTGGGGAGGTGGCTGGTAGACAGGAGAAAAGGATGTTTAAGTCCTTCACTGAGTCCTTCACCCCCCTGGGGGCTTCCAGTCTGTCTGGAGAGGAGGGAGGTGCCCTTGTTGGGGACGGTGACACTGGTGAGCGTTTATGAGCATATTTCATAGGTGCTGACACCAGGAGAGCACCTTTCCCTTCGTCTATCTCTCCCTTAATCCTTTCAGCAAACCCTAAGTGACAGATACTGTATTTCTGTATACTGATACTGTATACAGATGCTGTATTTCTGTTTATCCAAGGAAGAGGTGAAGTGATGCCACCAAATTACAGAGCCATGATTTGGACCCAGGTATAGGCGATCTAACACCGTGCCCTTCTGCAGGGCTTCTCACATGTGGTCCCTGGGCCCCAGCACCAGCGCTGCCTGGGAACTTATTTGAAAAGAAGACAGCTGAATCAGAAACTCTGGGGGTGAGGGGCTGACAGTCGGTTTAACAAGTCCTCCAAGCTCCCAACTTCTGCTCTCCTGCCTTATAGGCCCTGGGTGAGAGTGGGGCAGGGTGCAGGTGACCCATCTAAGATCATGGGTCCTGGAGTCAGACAGAGCTGAGTTCAGGCGGAACTAAGTTCAAATCTCTGCTCCACCCTTTCCAGCCCTATGACTTTGAGATTTTAATCATGAATCCTTGCTTTCCTAGCCTGTGAAGTGAAGGTGGTAACAGTGCCTCACCTCCTAGAATTGTTGCTGGTTAAAGATATCATTTGACAGATGAAAAAAAATGACAACTCAGGGACCTCCTTGGGGGTCCAGTGGTTAAGAGTCTGCCTTGCAAAGCAGGGGTTGCAGGTTCAATCCCTGTTTGGGGGACTAAGATCCCATATGCCGAGCTGCAACTACTGAGACTTTATGCCACAACTAAAAAGTCTGTGTGCCACAACTAAGACCCAACACAGTCAAATAAATATTTTATAAAAAAGAAAAGAAAAATGGTGACTCAGAGAGGGAAAGGGACTTCCCAGACCCCTGCTGTGTGGGCTCCTTTCCAGAGAGGACTCTGCCCTGTGAGTCTGTCCCAGAGTGACCGTTTCCCATCCAGCTCCATCCTGGCTAGCTGTGTAACCTTGAGCTGATTATTCATGTTCTCTCTGCCTGTCTCCTCAGGCTTAGAGTGGGGATCATAACAGTGCCTGGGCTTCCCGCCGTTGTGGCGAGACTAGAATGAGTTCTCCGTGCGTGGTGCCAGCCGGCACTTCAAAAGGGCTCAATAAATGTTAGCTGCTGTTATTGAAGGCAGAGGCAGGATCAACCCCTGTGTCTTCTAATGGCCCCCAGCCCTGGTCAGAGCATGATTAAGAGTTTAAAGGAGGTCAGAGAGCGTGGGAATTCTGAGGAGCGGAATCTTCCCCTTGGAGGAGAGCATTTTGGACAGGATCATTCTGTATCGTGAGAGACCGTGCTGTGCCTTGTAGGATGTTTAGCAGCATCCTGTGGCCTCTACCCTCTAGATGCTAGGAGGTCCCCCCACCAAGCTGTGATGACCCCAGATATCTCCAGACGTCACCGAATATCTCCCGGGGAGGAAAATTGCCCCTGTTGAGAATCACTGAGATTATCAGGCAGGGTGGTTTGAGGTGCTTTAACACACCAGGTGGGTTAACACAAGGTCCTATTGTTTGCCTCATGGGATGGTGGGGAGCCTGGGGTCCAGGGTCACACAGCAGGTAGAGGTGGGCCTGGAATCCAGGGCTCTTGTGCCTGTCACCTCTCCACAGGTCCCTCAGAACAGGTGGGCAGAGCCCAGGGGACAACCAAGCTGGGGCTCAGGATGCCTGGAGTGTCCCCGCGTCCCCCGCTGGGGTCTCCCTCCCCAACCACTGCCGCATGCCTGGCAGTGCCCGTCAGAGTCTGGGCTCACCTTTCCAGAAGCTCCAGGGTAGCCAAGCCAAGCAGGTACCTGGTGCCAGGTGCTACTGATGTTGGGCATCTAAGAATGTAGCCAGGGCTGGGTTGTCAGTGGGCGCTCGCCATGCCCCTGTGGGGGAGGGGGTCATCAGCAGAGTGGAGCATCAACCCGCCCGCCGGTACCATAAAGCTGCCACCAGAGGTGAAAGATGGGTCCCCCTGCCACTGGGATCCAGAGAGCCGTGGAGACGTGGTGACAGGGCTGATTTAGCGGGGGAGGAGGGAGAATGAAAGGCAGGCAGAGATAAAAACCCAGAAACAGAGGCAGAGAGACAGAGTGAAGAGAAGCAGAGAACATGGAAGAGACAAAGAGAGACAGGAGAGAAGGACATAAAGACGCAAAAAATGCAAGAAACAGATCAGAGACGCACAGAGAGATGCAGCTAGAGACGCAGCTCCAAAAATAGAGGGAAAGAGGAGAGTCAGAAACATAGACAAAGATGAGAGGGAGCTGGAGAGGGGGCTGGAGTCACAGAGAGGGAGGAAAGAGAGCTAGAGAATTAGATGCAGAGAAAAGAGGCCAGATTCAGTGAGGGAGACACATTCAGTCAAAGAAGACAGGACAGAGACATCCAGAGATGCTCAAGGGGCTGACCTCTGCCTCTTCTCTGTGACTCATGTCCTCTGGGCATGTGCATGTATCTCTGCCCACGTGCACATTCATGTCTATGTTCATGTGTCATACACCTCCCGTGGGAGCCATCTGTGTCTGAGAGCCTGGCAGTGCTTGGGTACGTTCATCTGCTAATTTACCACTGGCTGCCTGTGGGGTGCAGGGCAGTGGGTATCAGTGAACAAGGCCCCTCATGGAGATGCTTGCTTATTCATATTAAAAGTATACAAACAAATACCAGAGCTGTGCAGAGATGTGAAACAGAGTCATGTATTACAGGACGACTCAGGGCTCCTCTATACCTGGTGGTCAGGGAAGGTCACCGAGGAGGTGGCTGGTGAGGCGAGACCTGGATGTCAAAGAGCCAGCCTGGCAAAGATCAGGGGCAAATCCTTCCGGAAGGATGACTTGGTACAAAAGTCCGGAGGAGAAAACCAACTTGGTGAATGCAAGACTGAGAAAGGAGGCCGGTGGGGCCACAGCTTCAGGGGGTGAGGTGGCTGGACAGGAAGGCAGAGGGCAGATCATGAAGGACTTGGTAAGGCCAGGGGAAAGATGTTGGGGTTCTTCTAGGTGAAATGAAAACTGGAAGATTGAAGCCGAGAGTGACGCCAACAGATACGGGTTTGGAAAGATTTCGCTGGCTGCTGGGTGGGAAGTAGGGGGTTGGGAGGCTCCTGCAGTAGTCCAGGCAAAAGAGGTGGGAGGCTTGGGTGAGACTGGGGAGAAGTGGGTGGATGCGGGCTGTGTTTTGGGTGTAGAATCAACAAGATAGTGGGGATGGCGGGGAGAAAGGAAGGAGCCAAGGATGATTCCTGGGTGGTTTGCCTGAGCATCTGAATGAATTATGGTGGTGTTTACCAGCATGAGGAAGACAAGGACAGGCAGCTCTGTGGGGAACAGTACAGAAGTCTGTTTGGGCTGTGTGATGTGCCTGTGTGTGTATGTGTGTGCACCTGTGTGCACATCTGCTAGGGCCCAGGTGTGCACGTGTGCCTGTGTGGGTTCAGACCACCTCTTGCTTGGCTCTGTGGGGGCTCCTGGGCCTGACCTGGAACCAGGCCCTGTCTTGACTCTTCGCTTCCCCCAGCCCCAGGTGCTGCCCCTGCCAGATGGGGATTCCTCAAGGGCCAGCAGGAACAATGGGGTGGGCAGGCCCTTGGTGCTGCTGACATCTGGGCACACAACCCCAGGCCCAGGAGGCCCGGGAGACCCGCCCGGCAGCGGCAGGCAGGCTCCGGGGCAGCTGGTGGCGATTAGCAGTGTTGATTACCTCGTGGCGATGCCATCTGGGGTGAGGGCGCTGAGCCCAGCCCCACGGGATACCCTGCTTGCTGGCATGCAGGGCTTTCTGGGGCTGAATGCATGTAAATTTGTCAGTGTCACGGCCTGCGTGTGTGTGGATGCCCATTGGTGAGTACATGTCTGAGCAGGGGTTTCCGTGGGAGCCGCGTCTGTGTGGCCCCGTCTGTGTGTGCACGTGTATGTGCTGCAGGTCTGCAGGTTTCCCTGTGTGCATGTATGAAGAATGATGCCTGTGGGCACGGGTGTGTGTTTCTATGTGTATGTTTGTGCACACACGTCTGCATGTGCCTGCATGTGTTTCTTTGTGCATATCCGAGTACATGAAGTACTGTATGTGTGCATTCTGAAATGATGCACCTGTGTTTGAGTACACCCAGGGATATATTTCTGCAGCTTCATCTGTGCTCACACGTGTGTCTCTGTGTGTCTGCTTATGTGGAGGAGAATCATGTGTGTGCCTGTGTCTGTGTGAACCTGTCTACATTTGCACACGGAGTCTATACACATGTGCTATGAGAGAACATATCTAACTCTCTGCTTCTGCATATATGCGTCTGGGGCAGGGAGGGGCACAGGCCTGTTTCTAGACTGTGTCTGTGATAGTGTATCCAGGCATAGGGTGTGCCCCAGGCTTGGCTGTTCTTATGAGCACTCTTGGGGAGCTATGGAAAGGGATCTGGACTCCCCCTTCTCAGATCCCTTCTGCTCTGGGTTCAGCCATCTCCTCCTGCCTAGGAGGGTCTGGGGTATGAATGGGGGAAGGATTGGGGGTGCCCAGGGTGGTACAGTGATTAAGAGCATGTGCAATGGACCCGGGCTAACTGACGTGGGCCCCTGCCCCACCACCCACTATGTGACCTTGCAAGTTGAGTCATTCCTATGCTCTGGGTTTCTCCGTCTGTAAAACGGGGGTAAGCATAGAATTCTCTTTCTGGGGCTGTTGTGAGGACGAAAGGAGCTAGCCTATGTGAAATGCTAGCACAGAGTCTGACCTCTGTCTGGGTACTGTCTATTCATTCCCAAGTGCCTGCTGCTCGGGCAGCACCCTATGGAGACAGGGTCTGTGCCTACCCACTCCTCAGGCCAAAGCTCCCAGAAAGCCCCACCCCCTCCACTTCCCGCCTGCTGAGCTCAGCGCTTCCCAGGCCCTGCCACTGTCGTAGCCACATCTGGGCCGGCTCTGCGCAGGGACCACAGTGGTGCGCCTCCGTGGCCACGGCTGGGGTTTCCGCTGACTCAGCGCCTCAGGCTCTGGAGGCGGGAAATCCCAGTCCTGCCCCCCCACACCCCCACCTCAGGTTACATGGGGCCACAGGGCTATGGCTCCACAATGTTGCTTTTCCAGGAAGCCCCCCCGCCCCCCAATCAGGGGACTCCAGTTGCTCCCCCCACAGGCATTCTTACGCTCAAGGACTTCTTGAACCTACTTCTCTATAGTTCTTTATCCTCGGGGCCCAGAAATTTGCTACCTCCCTTAGGAGGGGGAGAGACTCTTAGGAGGGTCACCTTGATCATCCCCCTGCCTCTAGACAAAACTAGACAGCTTACCTGCTTCCTTCTCTTCAGAAGTCCAGCCTTCTCCTCATCCAACCTCAATTCCCCTCGCTTCCTTGGATCCTGAGCATGACGCAAAACCCTCTCCATTGCTGGGCTGGCCCAGCGTCACCCCCTCATCCCATCCTCCATCCTCACATCCTGCCAGCATTTACCATAATAATGATAAAACAGCGAATATTTATTGAGCTCCTCTTTTATGCCATTGGGAAGCACTTTTACAGACTAATTTGTTTTCTGCTCACAAAGTACATGCAGTCATTATCCCGTTTTACAGACGAAAAAGTAAAGTCATCGTTAAACAGTAAGTTCAAAACTAGAGGATAGGGATTTGAGCCCTTCTAACCTCATTGGGGAGAAGGCAATGGGAACCCACTCCAGTGTTCTTGCCTGGAGAATCCCAGGGACGGGGGAGCCTGGTGGGCTGCCGTCTATGGGGTCGCACAGAGTCGGACACGACTGAAGCGACTTAGCAGCAGCAGCAGCAGCAGCAGCAGCAGCAACCTCATTGGGCTTCCCTGGTGGCTCAGATGGTAAAGCGTCTGCCCGCAATGCGGGAGACCCGGGTTCGATCCCTGGATCGGGAAGATCCCCTGGAGAAGGCAACCCACTCCAGTACTCTTGCCTGGAAAATTACGTGGACGTAGGAGCCTGGTAGGCTACAGTTCATGGGGCTCGCAAAGAGTTAGACATGACTAACCTCACGGAGTCAGGAGGAATAAGGGGACCCGCTGGGTTCCACTTGTCTGGAATTGAGTCCAGAGAAGAAGGGGTTAATTTAGCACTCCTGGAGGGAGCCCCCCTCCCCCCAGTTCAGACGGTCAGAGAACAGAGTCACAGGGAATGTTAGGCTCAGAAACTGGAAAAAGCTGACCAAGGAGGCTTGGGCAGCAGCCACGTCACGGATGCCGCGGAACTGGGGAGGAGGGTCTTCATTCCCCCTCCCCCAGCCCCACCCCCGTTTCTGGAGGCCCAGCCGGGGAAGGGGAAGGGGGTGGCAAAGGGGAGGCCTTTCAAGCTCCAGGCCTGGCTCTTAAAGGGCCGGACTCCCCCCTCCCCCCCGCCGCCCCCACCCGCCTGCAGCCAGAGCCCCCTTGCAGGGCAGCTCCGGGCATGCAGGGTCCCGCCTAGTTCGCTCGCTCACCTGGCGGGCAAATGGAAGGGGCGGGTCTGGGAGCGCAGCCAGGCCAGCAGCGGGGCCGCGCGTCCCGCCGCCTCTGCCCCCGCTGGAGCCCCCTCTCGGTCCTCCCTCCCTCCTCCAGCCTGGCGGGCGGATCCAGCTGTGTTCCATTAGCGGCCCTGGCAAGTCCCCAGCCCCCTGGAACCGCCCCCTATTCCCCCACCCGGAGTAGCCGGCAGTCCCCGGCAGTCGCGCGCGCGGGCGCGCGAGCGGGACAGACTTCAGCCCCCAAAGCTCGGGATCCGGGAACTTGGGGTCCCCGAAGCCGGCCAGAAGTGATCGAGGACCTTTCAGCGGGCCGAGGAACCCAGGCCCTGCTTTCTGGGGTTGGCTGCGTGGGGTTGTCTGGATTACTCAGTGAGGTGGGGGCGATCCCCAGCCACGGTAAGTGAGGGTTGGAGGGGGTTGCCTCCTGGCTCTGGGCTTGCTGTGTGACCTGGGGCAATAGGCGTTCCCTCTCTGGACTTAAGTCCTCTTCTTTCTAGCAGGATAGGCTCTACCTCCATCGCAGTTCTGACTCTCTCTGCCCCCGAATCTGTGCCTTCCTATTGGGATAGGATCGTTTCCTCGCGGAAGCACCTCTCCTATCTCTGTAGTGCCCTGCTCTGGCTGGGGCTAGGTGAGTGGAGGCCAGAGGTCAGGAGCAGGAAGGGGACAGGGAGCCCATGGAAGTTCACGCCTCCACATACTCTCACTTGCCTCTCACAGCTGGCTGTCCTTCCACTGACTCGCAGGAGGGGGAGGTCAGGACAGGGGTGGAGGGATAGGAGGTGCATACCTGCAGAATGGGGAATGAGTAGCGTGGGGGAAGAGTTCTGCCCCAAGAAGAGGGAGATTGGGGTCCTATCTCCAAATATATGAAGGCGAGGGGTCCTGCCTGCTCTCATTCTCCATCCAGAACTGAGGGAGGGGGAAACAGAATTCCTTTACAGCTGGAGAGAATGAGGTCAGACTTGCACAAGAACTTCCCAACAGGAGGGCCTGCAGGAAGGGTAGTTATCGCCTGCCTGTGTGCACGTGTGTGTGTACAGGCTGGTGTGTCTGTGTGGCCCCTGAACACATGTCTCTGTGAGTCTGCCTGTGTGTAGGTAGGCTTGCGTGCACACAGTGCACAAATATGCCTGTGTGTATATATGCCTGTATATCTGTGTGTATCAAGCCGACACACACATGACTGTGTGTACACGCGCGGGCTGCCTGTCTCATGGGAGGCCGGATGATGTATGGCTTGGCTGGCTGCTTGCTGAGCCTGCATTGATTTATCTGGGCCCATCCATCAGGGTTTAATAAAACTAAAAGACGAGCATCCATCAGCAGGGGAGATTGGCAACAAGGTCCTGAGCCTGGTAACCTGCTCTCCCGCCCACTGCACCCATGAGGGAAGCTTCCTTGGCCCCTGTGATGCCTCTAGGAGACTCAGCTCAGTTGTCAGTGCCTTGTGGGTGCCAGAAAGGGCCTGCTGGCTGAGCTGGGTGCAGCTAGCCAGGTACCAGATTAGCATTTACCAATACAGTGCACAGGTTGATAAAATATTGAAATACTTCCAAGCGTCTTGGCAAATAGCCTCTGCCTCAAACTTCCACACTATCCCCAGTGACCTGGCCTTTTAGGACCCTCTCGATCTCTCTTCAGTCCAGCAACTGTCCACTAGCACAGCCCGATGCTGCCTGGACCTGGTTTCACTGCTCTAGCCAGCATTCTGCGCTGGCTGCTGGATGTCCGTGCCATACCGGTGGTTAAATATTTTGAATATCACCGCGGCCCAAATCCTAGCCCAAGGCCTGTGGTTGGGCCTCTGAGAGGGACTGATGCCTGGCCAGACCTCCTGTCACCCCAGGACCAGCGCCTGGGCCCCACGGGCTGGCTGCTGCTTGCCCACGTGTGGAATTGTGCTCTGTGAGCTCCGGAATCCACCTTCCCCGTCCCTGTGGTTTTCAGGTGCCGTGACTGCAGTCGACCTCTCTGGACCGGGATGTGGGCATCTTGGGCTCCTGGCTTGTGGCTGCTTAGTCTCTGCGTTACCTACAGCCATGGGGCAGATGCAGGTGAGATGACGTGAGGATCAGAGTGCCATAGGCCTGCCACTGGCTCTTGAGGTGTGGGGTCCTATGCAGGTATGTGACTGTGGACCTCGGTCACGTGGGCATTTATAGGAGAGTCCAGAGGCTGAGCTCAGGGTGGCCTGAGCTGTTTGCACACAAGAGCCAGCATGAGTCGAGCTAGAGCAGGGGTTCCTGACCTCCGGGATCTAACACCTAATGATCTGAGGTGAAGGTGATGTAACAATAATACAAATAAAGTGCACAGTAAATGTAATCGTCCTGAAACCATCCCTCTCGGACCCTGGTCCTTGGAAAAATTGTCTTCCAGGACACTGGTGCCTTGTGCCGAAAAAGTTGGGAGACCACTGAGCTAGAGAGTGTGTGTTTCTGTCTACATATCTGTGTATCTCTGGGCCTCTCTGTTTTTACATCTCAGAGCTGCTCTGTGCTTCTGTCCATACTCCTATGTCTCTGTGTGTGGGAAGAACCCCCCTCCGCAATACATAAACCCAACCTGTGCCCCAAGGGCTGGCGAGGCCAGCGTGGTGGGGAGGAGCCGGCAGCAAGCTCTCCTTGCAGACAGGCCAGGACTCTCCAGTCCTTTCCATGGTGGAGGATCCATCCTCCAGCCCACGTGCTCCTCCTCCTCCCCCGCGATCTTGGATAAAGGGCCCGCCTCAAGGCCCAGACGCTGGATAAGACAGAAGGGTGTAGCTTTCCAGGGCCCAAAGCCAGAGGAAGTTGACCGGGCAGCTTGCCCTGCCCTGCTGGGTGCCCTCTGGCTGTGTAGTTGAGCAGAAATAGAACTCCTAGAACCCCCAATCCAGCCAAAAGAGGCAGAAAAACCCAGGGACAGATGTGAGAGGGTGTATGTGGCGACGTGTGGGTTGTGTGTCTACATATGTGTTTTCACATGTTCCCACGTATGCTTTACTCTCCTTTCCCTCACCGGGTCCCCTGGGGATTGAGGCAGAAAATTTCAACATCTGTAAGGAATTTGGGCCCATTTCCAAGGGGTGAGTCACCCCTTGCTGCTGCTGATACTAAAGACGGTGATAGTTTTTCTGGCCAAACCTGGGGCAGAAGGATTCAGGGAGAGGGGTTGGTCACTGAGCCTAGGGATCCATGATTCCTTCTTCTAGCCAGGGATCCAAGGAGTCCAGTGTCCCAGCTTCTAGGAGCTATATCCATTGCCTTGTCCCAGCTACCCTATCTGCATTGATGAAAAAGCTCTCTTTTTTAAAATTCTAGCGTCTATCTCTTCTGTTGCAGTACCTTTCTCAAAACTTCTCTTCAGTCAGCCCTAGAGAAGAGGCAGGCCCATGGCTGCCTACCTGGTCCCTTTGAGGTTTTGGAGACCTGAATAAGCTATCCCCTCTGCAGGAGCCTCTACCCCCTTCATATATCCTGTCTGGAGCCCTAAGGCTCTGGTGGTTCCCTTGACCTTGTGGTCCACTCAGGCCCTCAGTCTCTCCTCACAGTTTCATAAGATGGCTATCCAGGTGAAAAGTCAATCTGTTGACTCAGCCTTGTGTCTGGCCTGCTTGTCTGTTTTGGCTGCGGGAAGCGGAACCCCACCCATTGCTAAGAGCACGTGTGCCAGTGGCACATGGCATCCCTAGTGGCCCAGGAGTCTACAGCTCACACATGTTCAGACACGCATGTGCACAGATACATAACAGAGTGTGCACGGTTCTGACATCTTGCCCTTGAAGTGCTCCTTTGTCCCCCACTCAGGTGTATGTCGTGGGGTATGTGACCTGTCTAGAGTTTCTTTCGTTCTCTTGCCAGACTGGCCCCTGTCTTGGGGGTCTGGAGGAGATCTGGGTTCTAGGAGTTCTGATCTTGCTCAGCTATGAACTCACTTAGTAGCCTTAGGCCAGGCCTCAGTCTTCCCATCTGTGCCCTGACTCCCATCGTAGGTAGGTAGGTTTAGTCACTAATTCGTATCTGACTCTTGCGACCCCGGCAGGCTCCTGTGTCCATGGGATTTCTCAGGCAAGAATACTGGAGTAGGTTGCCATTTCCTTCTCCAGGAGATCTTCCTGACCTAGGGATCGAACCTGGGTCTCCTGCACTGCAGGCAGACTCTCTACCAGCTGAGCCACCACCAGGGTCAGAAGGCAAAAGCTGAAAGGAGGCCAGGGCAGAGCCTGATTGAAGATCCAGAGTGGGGAACATGAACTGGCTCTGTCCCAGGTTCCCTAAGAGCCCAGCTGTGCCTCCATCTCAGCCTGAGCACCCCCCTCCAGATGCCCCCACTGCCAATTCTTTTCCAGGGGAGCAGTGCCCACATTCACAGCAAGAAGGACTCAAGTTGGAACACAGAAGTGACCTATCGACCAACGTGACTGGTGAGCGCCCAGCTCAGCCTGTTGTTCCCCCTCCGCCATCTTCCTGGAGTGGCCTGTACCCCACTCACCTGCCCAGCTGAGCTCATCATCTGGTGTCTCCCCTAAAGGCTTCAACCTCATCCACCGACTCAGCCTCGTGAAGACGTCTGCTATCAAGAAGATCCGAAATCCCAAGGGACCACTCATCCTGCGACTGGGAGCAGTCTCAGTCACCCAGCCCACGCGGTAAAGGCCCCAGTGTGGCCACTGGGAATCAGTACTGACCTCAGCCACGCTCCCCAGCAACTCTGGATGTGGGGCTTAAGCTCAGGGGAGACCTGTGGGTCTTTTATCTCACTCCTTGCCAGGAGTCAGCCTGGTCCCACTCCTGGGCCTGGCAGGGCAGGAAGGGAGGGACTGGCAGGCCCACCCTCTGTCCTTTCCCCATCTCTGGCTAGCAGTAGATGAGGACAGGTCTGCATCCCATGGACACTGTGAGGACCCCAGGATGGAGGAGGGAGCCTGAAAGAGTTGGGTGTGTTTGTGTGTGCACGTGTGTGTGTTCACATGCGTTGATATGTGTTGAGTCCAAACTCCTACAAGTTCCTGAGGGTTCTGGCCTCGGCTTACCTCTCCAGCCTCATCTTCCAGAATGTTCCTTTTTCTTTCTTGATTCTCTAGTCATGCTCAATCCAGTCATCTTTTTTCAGTATCTCTTCCCTTCCCCCAGGCCTGGTCATGCTCCCCATGGCATCCTGGTTTCCTTGGAATCCTCATGAAAGAGTGAAACAGTCATTCTGAGGATTCTTTGTTTATGGCCTTATCTCCCCCATCATCCCATCAGACTTGCGGGCTGCCTGAGGATAGGCCTCTTCTCTTTCTTTTCACCTGTTACCTGCAGCAGCCAGACCACCCCCGACACATAGTAGGCCCTCAAGAAATGTCTGTAGAATGAATGGATGTGTATATGTATATGTGCATTCATTGGACGTTGTGTGCCTATGTTTGTCTTGTGTAAGTTCAACAGTGCTGAGGGCCCAGGGTGGGCAGCGGGTGGTCTCTTACCTGAGCCTCAGGGCACCCTCCCTGTTCTACCCCAGGCGCGTGTTCCCTCGGGGCCTCCCCAGTGAGTTTGCCCTGGTGCTGACACTATTGATGAAGAAACACACCCACCGGAACACGTGGTATTTGTTTCAAGTGACCGATGGAGATGGGTACCCGCAGGTGAGCCTGGCGCCCCACTCGCTCCACCCCCGTTGCTCTTGGGTCTCAAGCGGTACCAGTCCAGCCCAGCTTCTGTCCCAAGCTTGAGATCCTAGAGACTCCCTGCTCCACCCCAGTGCCCACCCTTGAGGCCACCTGCTGCCCCCCTATCCCATTCTTTTAGAAGGTATTTCTCTGTGACCCCAGCCAGCTTTCCTCACTTTGTGGGCTGTTTCCCCTCTTGTGAAATGAGCGGGCAGGCCCTTACCTTTGTCAGGCTGTGGCTCACGGGGCTCTGATTCTCTGTCCTTGCCTTCCCCTCCTCCACACAGATTTCCCTGGAAGTCAACAGTCAAGAGCGGAGCCTGGAGTTGCGGGCCCGGGGCCAAGATGGTGACTTTGTGTCCTGCGTCTTCTCAGTGCCCCAGCTCTTCGACTTGCATTGGCACAAGCTGGTGCTGAGCGTGGCCGAACGAGTGGCCTCCATGCACGTGGACTGCATGTCAGCCTCCTCCCAGCCCCTGGGGCCCCGGCGAGCCATACAGCCTGTGGGCCATGTCTTTCTGGGCTTGGATGCTGAGCAGGGCAAACCTGTCTCGGTGAGTGCTAGGTTGGGCTTGGACTCTGCTCCCACTTTCTGGGAGCCTGAGTTGGCTCCCCAGAACCTATATCTCACCAGAGCCTTCCCTTGCTCAGAATCCCCTTATGGTTCCCCACTGACCTCCAGATGCAGCCTGGACATATTACCCTGGCATTCAAGGTCTTTCATGACCTGGGCCCTAAAATGTCTGCAAATGTCTACCTTCTGCTCTGCCTGTCCATGCACCTTGGCTCTGGTTGATCTCGTGCCGGCCAGCCATCTCACCTAATACTTTCACACCTCCAGCCTTTGCCTGTGCTGTTACCTCCACCTGGAATGCTTGTCCTTGTACACCTACCTGCCGAATACCTACTGGTCCTCACGGCCCAGCTTGAATGGAACCTCCTCTTCTCTTCCTCTGGCCAAAGCGAACGTTTCTCCTGCCTCTCCCTCTTTCTTGAGTGTATGGTTTTGCTTTGTATTTGTGACTATATTCTTGATGGTCTCCCAGGCCAGACTGGAAAGCCTCTGAGGGCAAACCCTGGGATGGAGCTAACTCTGTGCCTCCTTGGGGGCCAGGACACAGAGCTGTTTGCTGAAATGAAGTGACACTTGTGTGTCCCCTGCAGTTTGACCTTCAGCAGGCACACATCTACTGTGACCCAGAGCTCGTGCTGGAGGAGGGCTGCTGTGAGATTTTACCAGGAGGGGTGAGTGGCCTGGACCCAGCCCAGCTGGGAGAGGCTGGGGCACCATGCTGGGGCACAGTGTGCTGGAGGAGAAGGACCAGGAAGGGGATGCCTAGACATCTTAGGATGCTGAGTGGGTGAAGGGGGGCTCCACCTTCTGTACTGACCCCAGCCCTTCCCCCATACTGGACAGTGTCCCCCAGAGACCTCCAAGGCCCGCCGGGACACCCAGAACAATGAGCTCATCGAGATCAACCCACAGACTGAGGGCAAGGTCTACACCCGCTGCTTCTGCCTGGAGGAGCCGCAAAACAGCAAGGTGGGTGGCCAGGGTGGGCAGACGTGGGCACAGGCACGAGTGGTCCTGTCCCTCCCCCGATCTGACTGAGGCCTGCCCCCAGGGTCGGTTGGTCACGTGCGCCCAGGCAGGGAGGGCACTGGAAGGCCTACCTATTTGCATCCTACCCTTACTGGATTCCGAGAGGCAGAGAGACAGCCCACTGTATGACCCTGTGCCTGCCTGCTTGCTCGCATTGAGAACTGTGCCTATCAAACTCTGGCACTAACCAGAACTTCACTGGTACCATCCCAGACCCTGGTGAGGGAAGGATCAGGCTGGCACCCAAAGGCATTTTCTCCAGGACACAGATACCTAGGGTCAGAGGCCAGGCGCCACACTGCTTGCCTTGGGGCTCACTCATTCTTCTAGGCTCAACCTGGGCCAATGCCAAGCTGGTTCCATGCCCAGCACCATGGCCAGCTGCCCTGCCTGCTCCCAGATTCTTTAGGGGGTGGCAGGGAAACCCAGTTCCTCCCGTAGCCCCACCCCTGGCCCGGCAGCCTCCCTGCCCACCAGGCATCTTGCCCAGCCTTTGGCTCCAGGAACACAGGATCCCATTGATTCATGGTCTTGTTTTCTCCGACATCACGTGGGTGGGGGGAAAAGAAGGGGGGTGGACAGTGGGGGTGCCAGGGGTCTGGGCAGGCTCTCGATACCCTGGGAGCTGCCAGATATCAGGCTGAGGGGGTCCCTGGGGTCCATGCCCCTGCCTGGGGGCCCCCAGAACTGTCTCCTTCTCAAGGTTTCCCCTTATTCTGTCTGCCCAGGTGAATGCCCAGCTGTCGGGAAGAATCAGCCAGAAGCCAGAAAGAGGAGCAAAGGTAGAGACAGCCGGTGGGCGGAGGAGCCCATGGTGTCCTCAATCTGCCCTCCACGTCCTCTGTAAACCCCTTGAGTAAGAGACTCTCTCCGCCCACGCTCTTCCCACCTGCCCCCACTCTTGGACAGAGCTTAGGACTTGAAGATGCCAGCTCTGAGAAGGAAAGCTGAAGGGGGGAGAGACAGAAAAGTACCTGGCTTTGTGTAGGGCACCCGCTCCTGGTGGTTCTTGAGTAGGGGTGTTGGAAGCCATGCTTTGCCCCCTCCATTCCTCGCCCATTCTCATGCCCCTTCCTCTTCCCAGGCCCACCAGGAGACAGCAGCCGATGAGGTAAGCCTCCCATCTAGATTGGAGAAAAGAGCTTGGTTGGAAGGATGCCAGCCTGAGCCCTTTGGACAAGGCTTTGGGCCCTTGGAGTCTGGGCATGGGGGTGTGGGATGATCACACAGCTCCCAGCATTCCTTGGGGACTTGATAGTGGGTTCTGTCTGCCTGCTGCTTCTCCTTAGGAGGTGGGTGTTTAGCCCTGGACACTCCTGTTGAGTGGGCAGCAAAAGGCCATGCGCATTTTGGAGAGAGCCCAGGCCTTGCCCATGGGACCCCTGATTCGGGGTCTCACTCTGCTCCAGTATGCTGTGTGACCCAGGGCCCACTGCTGTTGCTCTCTGGGCTTCAGTTTCCTCATCTGAGAACTGGCTTGGCTCTGGGTTGGTGGGAGTTGGGGGACACGGCCTATTTGATGGGATTTCAATCTTTATGCTCCTCAACTCCGCCCAGACACCAGTGTACCTGGTGTGTGTATGGGGGCCAGTGGGGTGCAGGAGGCTGGTCCTGGGCTCTCAGACCTGACCTCCAGGTCCATTCTTCCTTTTCAGTGCCCACCCTGTGTCCATGGTACCCAGGAGAGCAATGTGAGTGAAGAGAGAGTGTGCTGGGTGGGGCGGGAGGGGGCTGGGAGTGGGCACTGCCTGGAGGTTGGCTGGGCTGGGCAACTTCTTGGTTCAGGACAAGGGGGTCTTTGTGTACTTTCACACTCTCTGCCCGCCCATCCCCCAGAGCTGGGCTTGACCCTCACCCCCCAGCCCACCAGGCCAGGGCCTCATGGAAGGAAGTCTCATGCTCTGTGATCTAGGCAATGTACTGGGCTCCAGGGTAGAAGGGGAATGGGGTGGCAGCCTGCAGGATCAGGGCCTGAGTACTGATCCCAGCACTCCCCACAGGGACTCAGGCCTGCTTTGCTTGGAATGCTTCCCGTGTCATTCTAGAGACAGAGAAGGGGAAGGGCTGGCTCAGGGTGACACAGCCCAGCATGGCCCCCCAAGCCACATGTTGACTCAGGGCCTCCCCTCTAATCCCTCTCCAGGTGGTTCTGGCCCATCCTCCCTCTGGGGGGCCAGAAGAACAAGGGAAAGGGGCTCGCTGTGAGCCCAGCTGGTACCCAACTGTGCCTCTTCCGTGGGCAGTATGAGTCACCACTTTCCCACAGCCTGACATTCTGAGTTGACATTCTGCATTGATCCACAAAGGACACAACCCTCTCTCCCTTCAGCTCTAAGCCCCTGGCCTTTGGGGATGTCAGGAAGTACCCCTCTGCTGCCCACCCCTTTTTCCATCCTGTCCCCCACCAAATCCAGGAAGGCTGATCATCCCCAGATATGCAGGGGTTACCATGGCAACTGAACAGCCATGTTATCCTAGCAACTAGGGGGTGGAGCTAGCCAAAGCCAGGCAGGTTAGAGAAGATAGGTCAAACCCCTCTGTAAGTTTGACAGCTTTAGTATATAAAATCAGCATGCTGGTTGGCCTGGGAGGCAGAGCAGAGGCTGGGATTCAGGATGTTGGCTCAGCCACTCCTGTGTGACCCTAACTAAACTGCTTGCCCTCTCTGGGCCCCTGGTTTCCCCTTCTTCCCTAAGATGATTATGTCCTCTCTCCTCTGTTCTTTCAGGTCACAATTGGTCCCTCTGGCCCCCAGGTAAGTCCCAGATGAAGAATAGGATACCCCTGCCCTCTTCAGCAGTACTAGCCCATCTCATGGCATGTGGCCTCTTGGCTGTGTGTTTATATCAGGGCTACCCAAGCCTGCATGGGCTTCCCAGGTGGCGCTAGTGGTAAAAAACCCACCTGCCAATGGAGGAGATGCAAGAGATGCATGTCAGGAAGATCCCCTGGAGAGAGGCATGGCAACCCACTCCAGTGTTCTTGCCTGGAGAATCCCGGGGACAGAGGAGCGTGGTGGGCTACGGTCCTACAGGCTACAGCTCCCTACCTCTAGGTCTCAGAGTTGGACACGACTGAAGTGACTTAGCATGCACGCATGCACCCAAGTCTGCATAAGGGTCGGGCTGATTAGATGTATGTTTGTGTGTGTGTGTGTGTGTTTGTTAGAGAGAGTAGGGGGTTGTGTGAATGTAAAGATGTAAAGAACTGCTCATTTCTGAGGGCCTATTGTGCGTCAGGCCCTGGGCTGCCCATCGGCAGCATGACCTTTCTTGAACCACCTCAGGCATAGGTACTGTCGTTTTGTTTCAGGCCCAGCTATGCCCACGTGTGACTGGTGTGATTTTGTGTGTGTGTGTGTGTGTGTGACCGTGCATTTCTGGACACATGTTTGCACATGCAGGGGGTGAACCCATATACCTGTGGGCCTGACAAAACCATAGAACTGTGGGTGATGGGCTAGGCAGCATGTGAGATTTCACTCTTGGGTATGCCCATGAATAGATCATGTTATTCTTGGGGCCACTTCCGTGTGTGTGCTAAGTGGCCCTGAGCAGTTTACCTGCAGGGTCACACTTCTTCCTCATTATAGCCCCTTAGCCCCTTGAGGTAGGTGCTGACGTGAATCCCATTTTCTTGATGAAGGAACTGAGGTTCAAACAAGTCGCATGACTTGCCCTAAGTCATGAGCTTATAAGGTGTGGAGGTAGGATTTGAACTTGGGCAGCCTGACACTCACCATCATGGGTGTCTGCCGTTCCACATGTGTGTGCCCAGGCACGTGTGTCCCTAAGCCCCTGGTGTGAGCTAGCATGCTTGGAAAAGGATGTGGGGAAGAGATGCTTTCTGCGTGAGACTATAGATTTACCAAATATAGCCTTTTGCGGTGGGAGGGACGGGGGATGAATGCGTATGGGATCCATATGCTGTGTGTATGGTGGTGGGGGTTGGGGTAGGGCTGTGCTCATTTACACACCCATGTGTGGTGGATGCGTGGAGAAGATCAGACTGGGGAGAGCTTCTTCAAGGCTCTCATGTGCTTCTCTGGTCCCAGCCCTTGTCTTGGTCTCATCCACAGGGAGGGAAAGGTGAGCGGGGCCTGCCTGGTCCATCAGGACCCAAGGGAGAGAAGGGAGCCCGGGTAAGTGCTCCGCCCATGCCCACAGCAGGATCTTCCCAGTGTGCCCTGGGGTTGGTCTGGAATGTGAGCCGTCATCATCCCATCATCTTAGCTGGGAAACCCGCAGCCTGGTCTTAATAGAGGAGGAGGGCCAGGGTCTTTCTAGGAGTTAGTGTGTAGAAACTGCTATTTTCTAGGGGCACCTGAGACGATGGGATTCCTGGGCCCTTCCTTCTCAAAACAGGTCTAGGGTGGCTCCCCTAGGAGGCTGATTCCTTGCTCCCTACTTCTAGGGCAATGACTGTGTTAGAATCTCTCCGGATGCCCCGCTTCAGGTAAGACCTGGAGGAGAGGCCTGCTTTAGGGCCAATGTGTGGGTGACCCCTGGGGAAGGGGGCTGTGCCCTCCGAGCCCTGGGGGTGACCCCGCACCCTTCTCAACACCTTATCTCCTTGCTCAGTGTGCAGAAGGCCCGAAGGGAGAGAAGGGGGAGTCGGGAGCCTTGGTGAGTATGCGACCCGGGCCAGGGCAGGGCAGCAGGGTCGTGGCCAGTCTCCCCATCCTTTCATCACCTCTCTTTTGTGTCCCCTGCTCATCTCAGGGACCCTCAGGACACCCCGGCTCCACAGGCCAGAAGGTAATAGGCCTGGATTCTGAGGGGGTGGGTGCCAGAGAGACCTGCGAACCCTACAGACAGGAAGAGGGAGGCGTCCAAAGTCGTCCTAGAGGATGACGTCATTGGGCCCAGAGTGGGTGGCACCCCTCAACCCTCCCAGTCATCCTGCCTTGTCCACATTCCCACCAAAACCAGGAGGGAAAAGCCACAGACTCCCTGAGTGAGTGGCCTGGCTGGTTGGGCAGTTCTTTCTGTTGTCTACTCTCCTGTGAAGCCATTTAATCTCTGGGGAGGCTGAGACTGGCTCTAGGGAGCAGATGAAGCTGCCCTGATTCTTCCAGCCCCTTCTCTCAGCCCCCGTCACTCTGCCTCTTCCTCCTTCAGGGCCAGAAAGGCGAGAAGGGAGACGGAGGCGTGAAGGGCTCACCCGGAAAGCCAGGCCGAGATGTACGGTGCTGGGACCCTTCCCCCACAACCCCCACACCCCTCAGCACATGGTCTTGAAGTGCTGAACTGTAACCTTTGGAATTGAACCCACTGCCCTTGTTCAGACAGAATGGAGACCCAGGGAGGGGAGGGCTGTGCCCCAGGAAACGGCAGAAAAGGGCCTGACTGACTCCCAGCTTCCCAGGTGGTCCTAGGGGTAAAGAACCCGCCTGTCAATGCAGGAGATGTAAGAGATGCGGGTTCAATCCCTGGGTGGGGAATATCCCCTGGAGGAGGGCATGGCCACCCACTGCAGTATTCTTACCTAGAGAATCCCATGGATGGAGGAGCCTGGTGGGCTGCAGTCCATGGGGGTGCAAAGAGTCAGACACACCTGAAGCGACTTAGCGCTTATGACTTATGACTTATGACTCCCAGTCCAGAAGCCCCTGACCTCTAAGCCCTGAGTTGACATCTGATGGCCTTGGGGCACTGGGTGGAGTCTGGCTTTGGGACAGGGTGGTGAGGGTGGGCATTTCCAGGTCCCAGTGGGGCTGCTGTCCTGGGAGGTGCCAGGCCTCGGCCATTCTCACAGCCTCCCCCCGCCCACAGGGCCGGCCAGGAGAGATCTGTGTCATAGGGCCCAAAGGGCAGAAGGTGAGCTGTGGTCGTCTGATCGGGAGGAGCGGGTGGGGGGGCACAGAAGCAGTGGTTCTCTCACACCTACCTTATGTCTGTGCTAGGGAGACCCTGGCTTTGTTGGGCCTGAGGGGCTGGCAGGAGAGCCTGGGCCCCCAGGCCTCCCTGGACCCCCTGGAATAGGACTTCCGGGGACCCCGGTGAGTACCCCTTGCCCCTTCTGCTGTTTTCCCCTCAGAGACCCTTCCTCCTCCTGGCCAGGGGTGAGGAGGTGGGGCTGGGGGAAAGGGCCAGAGTGGACCTCACTGTAATGTGAGACTCCTGGCTGACCCACCCTGTTTCTGCCCTCAGGGGGACCCAGGTGGCCCTCCAGGCCCCAAGGGAGACAAGGTAAGCACAGACAAGAGCGGGGGCCCATGTGGGAACCCCCCGCTTGGTGAGAGGAGAGAGGAAAATGGGGCTGGGGTGGCCGGGGCAGCGAGAGGGAGGCGGCAGGCATGTCGGGGAAGGGGCTAGGGGCCTGGGCCCTCAGTGGGCGGTGTCCCCGTGCCAGTGCTTGCTGGTGTGAAGGCCTTGGCCTGGGTTCACAGGCCTAAGTCTGGTCAATGACCACAGCGGTCCGACTGGAGGGCCCAAGCTCATGTGAGGGCCTTGTGCCTCGAAGAGCAGAAGCCCTGGAAATGTCTGTCTGCTGTGGTTCCTCTGGGCTCACCCAGGTCACCTCCCAACCTGCTGCCCTGGGTCAGGGACACACAGAAGTCTCGTGATCCCCCTTCCTGTGCAAGCAGAAGGACTCGGGTTAGACACAGAGAAGGACAGGCAACAGGAAGGGAGTGTTTGTTGGCAAAACTTACCGAGAGGAGACAAGAGATTTGGCAAGATTGTCCTGCCATCCAGAGGGGACTGGAGGGTGAAGGGGTGGATGGGCTGAGGCCATGGCCAGCACCCTTCCCCTTAACCCTTCTTCTGACCACAGGGCAGCTCCGGGGTGCCTGGAAAGGAAGGTCCTGGCGGGAAACCTGTGAGTGACCCCGTGGGAGCACGGCTGCCCACCATGCCCAGACCTCCTCTGCCAAGGCCTCCAGAGGGAGCGGGGTTCTGTCCTCGGGCTCTCTCTGCCATGGCTAATGCCTGCTGCTTCTCCAACAGGGCAAACCAGGGGTGCCCGGGCTGAAGGGAGAGAAGGTGAGTCCCAGGCTTCGTTGCCACAGGGTGGGGTGGGAGGGCAAGCCTATCTCTGAAGGTGACGGTGACATCAAGGGTGCTGGGCCTGAGACCTTCCTTGGGGGACCCCCACCCCTTCTTTGTTCCGATGGCGTGCCTTTGACTACTAAATAAAGGGCCTGGCTTTGGAGTTACATAGCCAGGTTCAAATCCCACCTCTGCCACATACGTGAATATGGCAAGTCAGCTAGCTTCTCTTTTTGCCCAAGTTTCCACACCACTAAATGGGATACAGTGATTTCTTATGGCTTGTTGTGAGGAGGTAGTTTTTGATGTCCAGGAATTGTACTCTGAGTGAATGAGTCAGGCGAGCAGAAAGCACCCTCTACCCCCATAGTGTTCCTGCTGCCCACTTTGCCCTGGCTCCCCCCTTGTCTTCCCCAGGGTTTCAGCCCCACCCTGTCCACTCATGGTCTTTCCCTTCTGCTAGGGTGACCCCTGTGAAGTGTGCCCAACACTGCCTGAAGGGTTCCAGAGCTTTGTGGGGCTTCCTGGAAAGCCAGGACCCAAAGGAGAACCAGGTGATCCTGCACCAGCCAGGGTGAGTGCCTAGGGTGGCCTGTGGGACTCCATCAAAATACCTGGGGGCATAATCATGGAGAGGAGTTGGACAGAGGGGCTGGAAACTTCTCGTGGCCATAGAGATCTCGTGAGCAGAGAGTCTAGGATCTTAGTACCATGGGTTCCTAAACCATAGAGTTTAGGGCTGGGCTAGAAGGCTACCCCAGGTCTCCATAGCAACCAAAGAGGGTTCTTTAAGCCAAGGCTTAAGATGCCTTTTGGGCATGCTGGGGTGGAGCCAACCCTTATAGTGAGTGAGGCTGTGCCCTCCTCCTGGGATTGGATATTGGTTGAGAGTGGAAGAAAGGAGTGGGCAGGGGTGGTGAGGGTCCTGGCTTGGACTGTGTACCCCACTCCCTCACAGATGCTTTTTTTCAGGAGGGTCTGGGAGCTGTTGGACAAAAAGGTGATCGGGTATGTATAGGCACTTTCCAGTGGGGTAGATTAGCCTGACCTTCTTTCGTTTGTCACTTGAGTTGATGAGCCCCAACTCTGGGATGCTGACCTTGAACCCCCTGGGACTCCTGGCTGTTTGAAGGGTTTGTGGTATGTGACATTGCTTTCCTTATAGATGGCTAGGAAATTTGGGGTGCCCCAACATATCCAGTCTCTCAGCCCATAAACCTTTTCTCCCCGCAGGGAGACCCTGGCATCCAAGGCCTCAAAGGAGAGAAGGTAAGGGACCCCGTCCTCTGGCTGCCCCCCTCTGACCACTGCGAGCCTTTCTGATCCCTTCTCTTCCTTCCCCAGGGGGAGTCCTGCTCATCCTGCAGCTTTGCCGTAGCGGCCCAGCATCTCGGGCCTTCTGCAGGGGCCAAAGGAGATGTGGGGCCTCCTGGCCTCGGTCTGCCAGGCCTCCCGGTAAGTCACTGCTTCCCCCAGCCAGGCCAAGGCAGCCCATCTTTGCCACACTGGTAGCCTCCCTGGCGCCTTAGACCCAGTGTCTCAAGCAAGGCAGAGGCCAGGAGGGAGGCCCTGAGGTAGGTGCCCCAGGCCTGTAGCCCAGTGTCTCCCTTCAACCCTGCATCTGCCCGGGACTCGCTCTTAGAACCTCTGAGTGCCATTCTGTGTAACAGCTGTAGTTGTCCAACCACCGTGGGGTTGTGGGATTTATAGTTCTGAGCTGGCCTTTCTCTTTCTGGGTGGACACTGGGACTCATGGAATCTTGGAGGGATGGCAGTGGGGGGCACACGGTGACTGTGACTTGATTGTTTTTTCAGGGGAAAGCAGGGGCCCCAGGGCCAACAGGGCTGAAAGGAGAGAAGGTGAGATCTGGCTAGATGTCAGGAAAACTGGGGTCTTCTTGACAAGGACGCAGGGGAGGGGCCCCTGGGTGGGGCATAAGGACAACATAGACAAGAGACCAAACTGTAAATCTGCAGAGAAATAAATTCATCAGTGTTTTGCAGACTGGAGTCAAAGAATTTATTTCTGAGAGCCCACATGTTCTCCAAGAGAGTTACTTTTGTATTGTATTTTTAAATTATTGATGATCTGAAACAATTGAGTGCCTTCATAAAATAATAACAACAGCCCTTCTTCACCACTTTGTACCAAGTAGCATTCCAAAGGCTTATAGAGGTATTGACTTGTTTCCTTCTCCCAAAACCTCATGCGGTAGGTACTCTATTCTTCCCATTTTGTGGATGAGGAAACAGAGGTCCAACAAGACCAAGTAAATTGCCCAAAGTCACATGGGTGTTTGGGTGCAAACCTGGGATTTGAGCAAAGGGAACCTGGCTCCAGTGTCTATAGTCTTGCTACTCGGCTGGGTTGCTCAATTTCAGTGCCCTGTGAATGTATGTATTTGTGGTTGTGTTGGAGACAAATGACACCATTGAACTGATAAAGCAGCTACTCCAGTGAGGGGTTTTCTGGGTGTACGAGTGTTCAAGTGTAAGAAACCCTGGAATATACGTTCAGACTCCGCTCTACCAGGCAGGTCATTTGTCAGATTTCTCAAATGGAGCTTTGCACCCTCAACCCTCACCTGTTTCCTCTTCCAGTCCTCCTGATCTCCATAAATGGCATATACCCAGTTCTTCAAGCCTCCTCAAACTCCAAACCCATCTCCACCTCACCTCTTCCATCTGACAGGTCTCTCCCAATCCTCCCTCTCCCCTTACTTGGCTCACCCCCACGGCTGCACAGCCGCTTGGTCCCACAGTCTCTTACTTGGATGGGGGTGGCAGCCCTCTAGCTCGCCTGCCTGCAGCCACTGCAGCTCTTCAACGTTTTCACCCAGTAGCTATTGTGGCTTTGTTAAAACAAACACAACTCAAGTTACACCATTTCCCTGCTGAAAATCCTTCTGGAACTGGACATTGTCTCAAAGGCTGGTTGTGCCTAACAAGACCCTGGACGCCCAGCCCTGCCCGCCTTTGCAGGTTCATCTGGTTCTTCTCTCCCCATTTCTGTGCTTTAGCTCTGCTGCCCTCCTTTCTTTCTGGAATATGTCAAGAATGTTCCCACCTCTTAGATTTTGTCCTTGTGGCTCCCACTGTCTGGAATGTTTTTCCTCTCTTGCCCCCCCGGCTCTTTCATTGACCGGGCCTTGGTCTCCTCTTTCTGACAATAATTGTCAGAATATAATAATAAACAGTTCTCTGACCATCTTGTCTAAAACGGCCTCCCCTGCCTACTTTGTCTCACCACCCTGTTTACTTCCTTCATAGCTCTCCTGGCCATCCAGTTACAATTATTTAAAAGTTCTTGGTGTCCCCCACAAGGATGTAAGCTCCACAGACATGTTTGTCTGTGCCGTTCACTGCTACTGACCGGCACCTTGCCCAGTGCACAATGCGTCTAGGCGTCCAGCGAGTGACTGTTGGATAAACGAATTCCTGATCTTTGTGTGCTGGGCCAGGGCTGAGGGTGGGTCTGGGATTCTGCGGCCTGTGCCTGAGGACAGAAACAGGCTGGCCACAGTCTCCCCTGGGAACCTTGGAGGAAATCCCTTCGCTCTCTGGGTCTCAGTTTCCTAGCCAGGAAATGGGAGTGGGGGTGGTTAGGGGTCCCCAGGGACTGCTCTTGTGGCTTGGGGTTTTGGAATGACTTAACACGTGTGTGCCTCCCCACTTTGACCCTGTGTTTTCTGCTTTGCTCTCAGGGTAATTTCGGGGAGGTAGGGCCAGCCGGAAGTCCGGTAAGTGAGCTTTGGATGACAACAGCTCGAGGGAGCAGGACGAGGTGGGAGGTGGACAGATGACAGGCCCCAGCATGGCCCAGGCAGATGCTGGGCATCACACATGGCTTCTTATCACACAGGGGCTGCCAGGGCCTGCAGGACCCACAGGCATCAAAGGGGAGAAGGTGAGTCTGAAGACCTTCCCCATGCAGCCAGGGCCAGCATCCCAAACACACTCCTCCTGCTCTACTTCAAACCCGCCCAGGCTGCCCACTGCCTGAGGGTAACATCAGATCCCTTACCATGATGTTCAGAACTCCTGAGGCTTGGCCCCACCTCCTTTTTTAACCTGGTTTTCCACAGTTCTCCTGAGAGAACCCCCTGCCCAGTCCAGGTGCTAGGTCAGGCCCGGCCACATTCCCAGCCCCAGATCCCAAGCCTGGGCTGGAGTCCCCCAACCCCGTGTCCTTGCTCGGCAGGGGGAGCCTTGTGAGCCGTGCAGAGCCCTGACCGAGCATCAGGATGAGGACAGCCACGTGGTGGCCTTGCCGGGGCCCCGCGGAGAGAAGGGGGAGCCCGGGCCTCCAGGTTTCGGTCTGCCAGGAAAACAGGTGAGTTCTGGGGCATGTGGAGGTGGGATACAGGAAGGGCTTGAGGGAGGTGGGGGCTGCCTGGGTCTCTAGGCTCCTGGTGCAGTGGCGGGGTGGGGGGTAGGTGGGAATGTGGAGGGGCCAGTGCCTCTGTCCCCAGAGGGAGCTGGCCTGACGTACCTCTGCCCTTCGTCCTGGGACACAGCATGGCTGGTTGAGCAGAAAGACCGCCAACCTGGGACCAGACAGACTTGGGTTCAAAGCCCACCTCTGCCTTTTACAAGTCCTTTGATTTGAGCCAGTTACTTCCCTTCTCTCTGTCTCTGTTTCCTACGAATAGTGTTGCTGTAAAGTCTAGGAACGATGTGTGTGAAGCACCCAGTGGCATACAACAGGCATTCAAGAATGATAATTACAGAAAAAAAGAATGATAATTACCACTGGAGCGATTATTATTGTTATCGCTTTACTCATAGCAGTGAATGCTACCATAGTGCGTATCATGGGCCATTCGCAGCTTCGTATATGTCAACTTGTCTCATCTCACAAGGGCTCTGTGGGGTAGAAGGCTGTGTCTTTTTTATCATCTCCATTTGATAGGTAAAGAAACTGAGGCACAGAAAGGTTAAGTAGCTTGCCAGGGTCACCCAGGCAGGAAGTCTGACTCAAGGCTCTTTTCTTAAGCTACACAAATTCACCAGAAGGACAGCAGAGGTTTTGGTTTGTCTTGTGTGTTGTCTTCCTCGGATCTAACACACTGTCAGACACGTAAGGGTGTCTAGTATGAGGGAATGGACGCTGGAAATGCTTTCTCCTCAGGGCAAGGCCGGAGAGCGTGGACTGAAGGGGCAAAAGGTGAGAGAAAACTCGGTGGGCACGGGTGAGCACCACCTTCTCTCAGATGCCGTCCCCACCTCCTATTCCCGAATTGTCCTGTGCCCACTCTCCACTCCCGGCCCAGCCCCCAACCCCAGTGAAGGGCTCTGAGTGCCTGTAGGTCCCAAGAGGCCACTATGCCCCGAGCTGGGTCATCCCTGCCCTCCTTGAACCTTACTCCTTACAGGGTGATGCTGGGAATCCTGGAGACCCTGGAACACCAGGCACCACGGGGCGGCCAGGACTGTCGGGAGAGCCAGGGGTTCGGGGCCCTATGGGGCCAAAAGGAGAAAAGGTCAGTCAGGCAGGGGGCAGGTTGCCCCACGAGCACAAGGGGATCAGGCTGAGAGCTAATGAGGGGAAGGACTTTGGGGTCAAGGCCGTGATCCTCATGAGATGCTGGCTTCACCGGGTGGAGGCGCCTTGGCTCTTCTCCAAGGCAGGGGAGGAGACCCAGGAGTCTCAGGGGCCAATATTGATATTCCTGGCTGAGGAGGGGTCGGCGGAGGGGCGGAGCTCTCCGAAGGGCACAAGGACCCCCGTTTCCAATGCCTCCCCTCTTGGCGGCTGGGCCTGGCTCACGGCTTCCTGACTGTGCCCATCTCTGACCAGGGTGATGGCTGCACCGCCTGCCCCGGCCTGCAGGGGGCGCTGACAGACAGAACAGGGCTGCCTGGGAAGCCGGGCCCGAAAGGAGATCCTGGGCCGGAAGGCGTGGGCCGGCCTGGTAAACCGGTGAGTTCTGGCCACCTGCCTTCTTGTCCTTCCCTCCCTGGGCCTTCTTTCTCTCCCTCCTGCCCCTTTGCGCCTGTGGGAGTCCTGGCTCACCTGTGTCTTTTAGGGCCAGCCTGGTCTACCAGGAGTTCAAGGACCCCCAGGACTGAAGGGCATACAGGTATGTGTGAGTGTGGGGGGCCTGGGCTGCAGCTCTGTGGGGGTGGGGAGATACTGGGGGCAAGTGGGCCTGGATGGGGGAAGGGAGATTGGGCTGCCGAGCAGGGGGAGGGGGAGGAGGCTGAGGAGGAGGGGCTGGGGCAGGGGTGAAGGATGAAGAGGGAATCTCAAGCTCAAGCTTGTCCTTCTGCCTATTTAGGGAGAGCCTGGCCCTCCAGGAGTGGGAGTCCAGGGTCCCCAGGTGAGCGTCCAGCCTTCCCTTTGCCTGCTTGCCTCCCAACACTTACTCTCAGTTCAGTTCAGTCACTCAGTTGTGTCCGACTCTTTGCGACCCCATGGACTGCAGCAGGCCAGGCTTCCCTGTCCATCACCAACTCCTGGAGCCTACTCAGACTCATGTCCCGTTGAGTCGGTGATGCCATCCAACCATCTCATCCTCTGTCATCCCCTTCTCCTCCTGCCTCCAATCTTTCCCAGCATTAGGGTCTTTTCAAATGAGTCAGTTCTTCACATCAGATGGCCAAAGTATTGAAGCTTCAGCTCCAGCATCAGTCCTTCCAATGAACACTTACTTAGCCGACTGCTTACTCCCACCTAACCCCCCAAACCTCAGCCCCCTCCCTGCCCCCAGAGGCTCCAGGGCACAGCCCTGGCCTGCTGTCGCTTCTGTCTGGGACTTTGGTTTGGACCCCCTGCCCCTCTCTGACCCTCCGGGTCTCCTTGTGGAGCCCTCCTGAGTTTGGGCTGGCAGATACCCCACCCCAGACCAGATCTGTCAGTGGGGCAGGTTGGCTTGGGCAGCTGTGACCCAAGCTGCCTTTTTCTGACTTGCAGGGGGAGTCTGGAGCCCAGGGTTTGCCTGGCATTCAGGTATGTACGTCTGCCTCGGGTGTTGGAGGAGCCTGGCAGGGGAAGGGGCTGCCCGAGGATAGGAATAACTCAGTGTGCTTCCATCTGCAGGGGCTTCCGGGCCCTCGGGGACCACCTGGCCCTGCTGGAGAGAAGGGTGTCAAGGTGAGCCTCTGCCTCCTTGGGCTCTAGACTAGTAACGCTTCAGAATGTCCTGGCCGTGGGCACAGGGGACGTGGGAACTGAGGGATACTCATCAGACGGCTGCTCAAGGCCTGGTCTCCCCTGCTGGATTGTCACTAGCTTCAAACTCGGGCCCTGCAACCTTGGTACCCTCTCTTCCACAGGGATCTCCAGGAATGAAAGGAGCCACTGGGCCTGTGGGACCTCCTGGTGCCAGTGTCTCTGGGCCTCCGGTAAGGGCCCCCTCTGTACTCCACACTGGGGATTTTGCTGGGACTAAGGGTATCTGCCAGGAAGAGGGCACGGGGCTGACCTTGCCTGTCACAGCAGCATGGGGAACGGGAAGCGAGAGGGCTCAGCTCAGCCCAGCGTGGGAGTAGGAAGACCACACTGTTTGCTGGGGGGGGGGGGGGTCCCTGAAGAATGACAGTATTGACCACCACCAGTTTTTGAGCAGTGACCATGCTGAGGCCCATGCTAAAACAAACAGAGTTTAACTTAATCCTCACAACAGCCCTGTAAGGGAACAGCTATGATTATTCCCATTTCACAGATGAGGAAAATGAAGGCCTGAAAGTGATGAGACAGAGCCAGGACTTAAACCCAGTTCTGTCTGACTCAAAGCCCATATGTTCAGTCCCCCCACCCCACTTCAAAACTCGGAGTCATTCGGGATGATCTGAAACAGTGCTGACCAGTAGGACTCTCTGCCCTGCCTGGGATGTAGCCACCAGCCCCCTGTGGCTCTTGAGCACTCAAAAATATAGCTAGTGTGACTGAAGAATGAAATTTTACATTGAATTTAATTCTAATTATTTTAAATTTAAGTAGCCACATGTGGCTATTGGCTACCATGCTGGCCAGCACAGCTCTATCTAGACCAGCAACACTTTCAGTCTCATTTACCCTCAAGGACCTCCTTTGATTACTGTCCCACCAATGATTTCCATATTCTGAAAGATGTATCTATTGAACAAATTGCACAGATTAGGTAATAATAAGCACATTTCCTCGTTTTTATTCATCAAAGACCTATATAATAGCTAGCTTCAGCTCCACATGAACCCACTAGAATTTTTCAAGACGATATAATTCTAGCCTGAATCAAAGAAACGCTACCTTGCAGCCAGCCGGTGCCGTGCCAGGTCGTGGGCAAATGTATAATTTTTCTTAGGCTTTTGGTAATGTTGAAAATAGCTCAGTGAACTGTATCTTTTCTATCTTTATCGATCCCTAGAGAAAGTCCAGACCCAGTTTGGGAATCACTGATGGATTCCTCCTGAGAGGGCTACGGCCTTGCCCAAGTCCCCACTGTCAGTCTGGGTCGTCATGGTCCCCGCCTGAGCCAAGGAGCACCCCCTCCCCGTCCCCGCTAAAGGCAGATGTGAAGGTGAAGGAGGCCCTGGTCCTCAGGGAGCTCCGAGTCCCATGTGGGAAGGTGGCCTGTCCGGCAGGAGAGCGGCTGTCAGCGTGTACCCTGGCTGATCTCTCCAGACCAGCTTCCCTCAAGCTGAATCCCATCCGATGCGAGGCTCCCCTGTCCCTAGCTATGTGACCTTCAGCACGTGACAGCCTCTCGGAGCCTTTAATTCCCTTTAATAAGAGCTGAAATCGCTATCTTAAGTTGACTGAGAGACCTTTTATGATGGAGAGACTGTGTCACAAGCACTGAAGACACAGAGGATAGAGCAGGGACCTTGGGGCAGAGCACAGACCGGGGTGCAGTCGTCCTGTTGGGCCTATTAGAAAATCTTGTTAAGCCTCAGTTTCCTCCCCTGGGGGCTTCCCTGGCGGCTCAGCTGGTAAAGAATTCATCTGCAATGTGGGAGACCTGGGTTCGATCCCTGGGTTGGGAAGATCCCCTGGAGAAGGGAAAGGCTACCCACTCCAGTATTCTGGCCTGGAGAATACAGTCCATGGACCATACAGTCCATGGGGTCGCAAAGAGTCAGACATGACTGAGCGACTTTCACTTTCTCCCCTGTGAAGTGGAACAATACCATCCTGCAGGGCTGGGAGTTGGGGGGTTCCATCCACTGCTCTCTCACAGGCACTTGGCCCACTGTCTGGCCCCCAGAAAGTGCTGGAGAAATGCCAGTCTTCCTCCTTCCTCCTCTCCTTGTCTCGTGGGCCTCAGTCTCCTCCTGTGGACATGGGCACTGAGATGTGGGTTCCAGGGAGCCTGGTGCTGCTTCCGTTTGTCCCGTCACCCTCCCCTCCAGGCAGGCCAGCTGGCTGGCTGATGTCCAGCCCCATCCGCTGACCCTGGGCTCTCTCCCTGTAGGGCCCTCATGGGCAGCAAGGACAGGCTGGACTTCCGGGAGCCAGAGGGATGCCGGTGAGTGCTGTGTCTCAGGGCAGCAGGAAGCCACCGCTGGCGCTGACTCTGCACCCCTGTCTCCTCACCCACCTGTGTTTCTTCCCTGCAGGGTGAGAAGGGATCACAGGGAGACAAGGTAAGTCCCATGGACCTGTGACCAGTACCTTCGGGGAAATTAGCAGCCCCCAGAACCCTGCCACCCGGGGGATCCTCTGCACTTGGTCATGACCCTGGACTGGAGGATGAGTGCTGAGGAGTCATCCTGGTCTTGCCACCCACCAGCTCCCTGGTTCCAGGTTGCAGGGGGCCCCAAACACTTCTCACCTCACCTGGTTGCCAGCCCAGGGCTCAACCAGGTTCCTAGGAGACCCAGAGAGCTCCAAGTCTCCCTATGGCGGGCAGCTGCATTTTTCAGATGGGTGCTGAGTCACAGGACAGGGGAAGGAACTGAGTTCAGAAGAACTAGTGAGAGGACAGAGATGTGAGGGACCAGGAGAGAAGGGCATGGAAGCTAGCCTTGGCCAAGCGGAATGTGCAGTCGCAGATGGTGATGAAGCTGAAAAGGCAGTAACAGGAAGAGCTGTTTGCTGAGTGCTTGGCACATGGCAGGAACTCTGTATACATTCATCCAGTCCATCCTCATGACAGTCTTTGCATTGGGCATTATTATCCCCCTTGTACAGAGGAGAAGACTGAGGTTCAGAGAGGTTGAACAGATTACTCAAGGGCATAATCATAAGAGGCAAATCCTGGATTTAAATCCTGCCCTCTCCATCTCTAGAGCCTGCCCTGCCTCCCAGCTGTCAGTTTGCAGGGGGTACTCCATCCTTGCCCCCCCACCCCCCTTGCCACTGACGAAGGCTCTTCTCTTTTCAGGGCGAGCCGGGGGAGTGCTCCTGCCCCTCCCGAGGGGACCCCATCTTCTCTGGCATGCCGGTAAGTGGTGCCAAGAGCCTTCCCCCGAGCCTGGGGGAGAGGCCTGGCTTTCTGCCCCGTGCCCACGATGCACGGGCCCCCGCGCCCTGGCCAGCTGCCTCCCCACGCAGCCCTGCGCTTGGTGTGGGCGTTGCCTGTAACCTCTCCCCTTCTCTTGCGACCCCCACCCCCACGCAGGGCGCTCCGGGACTTTGGATGGGCAGCTCCTGGCAGCCGGGTCCGCAGGTGTGTCGCTTATCTCCTCTGTGTCTCCTCTCATCCGCCAGCGCCCCGAGGCTTGCCCGTCCTAACACTGCTGCCCCCAGCGATGGGGCAGAACTGTCTTCCGGGTCTGATGATTTCTTCTCTCCCTCAGGGTCCTCCGGGTGTTCCTGGACCACCAGGCCCTCCTGGAATGCCTGGGCTGCAGGTACAGAGGGAGAGCGAAGGGAGGGCAGGGCGGCAGGGCGCATGCTCTGTGCTTGACCCCAAGTGTGCCGCTCCCTGGCCCCAACACCCGTACATGTCATTTCTCACTCCTTGTCTCCTGCTTCCCAGGGTGGTACCCAGGGCCCACTGGTCCCTGAGGGGAGGCTGTGTGTACTCCTAGCTCCTTTCTGAGGCATGTCCTGTTGAGGGTAGCCCAGGCATCCCACTGACACCCGTGCCCAGCTCGGGCCTTGGTCAGCTGGCAGGAACCCAGAATCTAGGTCTGCTAACAATCCTTGACACTGGTACAGAGCTCACCATCTTGGAGCAGCATTGAACATTCATTCACGCAACAAATATTTTTGCACATCTTCCACTGTCCAGGCACTGTTTTAGGTGCCAGAGATACAGCAGTGGACAGAAAGAAATCTCTGCTCTCTGGGAGCTTGCATTGTAGTAGGAGAGGCAGATGATAAGCCAGAGAAAGAAATAAAATATAGTATGTTAGAAAGTGATACGTCCTGATGAGAAAGTTAAAACAGGGAGTGAAGATAGGAAATGGGAAGAGCCCAGAGCAGATATTTGCGAAAAGTGTTGAAAAGAAAGGAACATTTGAATCAAGACCTAAAGGAAAAAAGAGAAAAAGAAAAAATAAAAAGACTTGAAGGAAATGAGGTGTGAGCCTGCAAAGGAGAATATTCCTGACGGACAAGGTAGCAGGTGCAAAGGCCCGGGGGTGGGGACGTGCCTGCCATGTCTGGGGAGCAGGAAGGAGGCCACAGAGTGGGAGAGAGAAGCAGAAGTTGAGATCCACGTGGCATCATGATTACAGTGTGTGTTCCAGAACCAAGCAGCCTGACTTTGAATCCCAGGTCTGCTATGTGTTAGCTTTGTGACGCTGGGTATGTTGCTTACCCTCTCTGTGTCTCGGTTCCTTCATCTGTTAAGGGGAAATAATTACCAAACCTACCTCATGGGGCTTTTGTGAGTATTGTTAAACAAGTTAACACCTGCTAAATGTATAGAACCTTGCCTGACATATAGTGAACATGCCATCATTATGACAACTACTGTTACGATTTTACATCTGTTCTCTCGCATTCATCTGGGCCTTACATCAACTCCAGTAGGAGGGCAATGTTATCCCCAAGTCACAGCTGGACACACTGAGGCTCTGGGAGGTGAAATATCTTGTCTGGAGTCATTGGCTAGGAATTGGCAGCGCTGAACTGGGGCTTTCCCGAGCAGGGCACGTTTGTCTGACCTTCACTGCCCTGCAGGGTGGTTCCCCCAGGCTTGCATGCCTGGCCACACTTCCCAGAGGCCCTAGGTGGCAGAGACAGTGGCTTCTGCTTGTCTGGCTCCCAGCTCATGAAAGAGTGAGTCTCACCTGAAAAAGCAAAGGAGAATCGCATGGAAGGTTCCCTCTGCCCTGACAATTTACTATACACCTGCCTCCACCCTGGCCTGAGAATCGGCTCTGGGGAACCCCTTTGCTGATGGGAGCCTCTGTCAGGATTCCAGTTCTCTGTCTCTTTGAAAGCTCAGAATTAGAGCCAACTTTGGGTCCCCCACAGGCCAGCCTCACCATTACCAAGTGTCCAGGCTTCCGGCCACATGGCCAGGAAATAGCAATCAGTCTGCAGGGGGCTTGCGGTTTGCCAGGAGAAGCGTGAGAGTCATTTCAAAGTGACCCATTAACGAGCGCACGCTGATGTCATGTGAACCCGGCCAAGACATGCTCGGGGAACAAGGCAGAAAGAGTGGATGCCACCAAGTCTGGTCCCAGGCACCAGAGTCCCTGTCTGGCGCCAGTGCTGGAGACCAAGCCGAGGCTGCTGCCAGTGGGCACCTGCCCCGTGCCAGGCCGGGTGCAGGTCCCAGTGCCTGGGGGTCCTTCCAAGGAAGGGAGAGCCCAGCAGTGACTCTCTTCAGGCACAGGAACAGACTCGGAGATACACAGCATCCCGACTCCAGGAATGACATCCATTCCTACAGACGTTAAGGAATGTGCGGTTCTATAGCTAGTAGACGGTGCGTAGGTAGCTCTTCAGTCTACAGTAGAACCAAGTGGGAGGTGTGGTGCTGGGAGGCCAGGACAAGAAACTCACAGTCTCAGGCTTGAACGAACATACAGGCAATGAAGAAGGGAGCAGAGGTGAATGATGCTTTAGGGGCCTAATTAGAAAGAATATGGTCAAGGTGTTTTCCCTATGTCGGGTGCTATTCTAAACACTTTACCTTCTTAACCCACTGAGGGCTCGGAATGAGCAGGGCTGGGTGACGGCACATGGCGTGCAGGAGGGGCCGGGGGAGACTGACTCAAGGTCTGACCCAGGCCTGGTGGAGCCTGGCCTGAGATCAGGTGGGCTGCTAGGGAAGGTGACAGGTTCTATCGCTGGACACTGAGACTTGAAGGGAGGCCGGCTGTCAGAGTAGACCAAGGAAACCCTGTGGGTGGGGGAGCAGCGGTGCATTCACGTGGCACATAGTTGATGCAGGCCTCCTCCAGGGCACCGGGGATTTAAAACCGAACACACTCCCAGCCTCCACGGAGTATTTAACATGCAAATATGCATTGTGTGTCTGTAAGGGGAACAGAGTCTGGGTGGCAAACATTTAACGTGAGCATTGCAGGTGCCAGGCTCTGTACAAAGCTCTTTATAGCCGTGAGCTCCTTTAAGCCTCCCTGTAAACTATCCCTGTTTTACAGAAAAGGAAACAGAGGCAGAGATTTTTTTTTTCCCCTCCCAAGTAACCTGCCAAAAGTTGTGCGGGTGGTCAGTTAGGATCTGCACCTGGACGGGTCTGACTGCCAGCCTCCTTCCTGTGTATGCATGAGCGTTCTGGGAGATGCTTTTTGAGGAATGATGCTGAAATAGTCGTTAAGAGCGGGGTTGAAGTCAGTGGTCTTCAGTCTGCATCTCACCTCTGTGCCTTGCTCGTCCTGTGACCTTTAGCAAGTTCCTTGCCTCTCCGAGTTCTTCATCTTGTTTTTAAGCTGGAGATAACATCCAACACACCGAAACAACTGTGGTGACTAAATGATAAAATATAGGAAAAGTACTTAGCACAGAAAGAAACCTTAGTTATTTACTACACAGAAGACCCTCTGCCCCTAACGTGTAGGGGAACTCTTTTGGACTGGTTTTTATGGGGGGGCGGTTCCCCCTCTGGGCCTACCTCAGCTATCCCTACAAACCGTCTGGAGACTTTCGAGTTAAGAATAGACATCAGCTTTGTGCCAGCCCGGACTCTCAGCTCTGCAGGATGAAGGGAAGGCGCAGTGGTGATGGTGAGAATGAATCAGAGGGACCTGCAGGCTAGAGAGAGGTGTCCAATCACCCGTGTCTCTTCTTGGCTGCAGGGGGTGCCTGGGCATAACGGTTTGCCAGGACAGCCGGGGCTGACTGCAGAACTGGTAGGTACCGGCCAGATCTCATCGCCCAGCGCCTCCCCTACTCTTCTCGGGGCTGTTTGCCACGCCAGCACCCTTAGCCTCAGTGGGGTTCCCTCTTCCCTCCCTCTTCTGAGGCTGGGAGAAGCCTGGATGCCACATGGCTTCCCAAGTCTTCACCTGATGCCCCAAGTCCCCATACCCTTGCTGAGCCCTTGTGTCTGTCTCTTGCAGGGATCCTTGCCCATTGAGCAGCACCTCCTGAAGGTAAGGGTGTCGGAGGAAGGGCGTGGGAACTGGCAGGGCTTCCCCTAAGGGGATCATCATAGCGCTCAGCTGCATGGCGCCGCTCACAGAGAGCTGCAGATGGAGCTGTTTGTGGGGACCAGGCATGCCACACATCTGCATAAGGGGGGCTAACACAGTGCCGGCTCACAACAGACCCCCAGTCAGTGTTTGCTGAACGAGTGTTTGAAGGAATCCTGCAAAGGCACCCATGTGGCCATGGGTGCTCTTGCCAATTGCACCTGTGAGACCGGCCCACAGCTGCTGCCGGTGAGGTCACACCCGGGCAGAGTGGGGAGGGGGAAAGTGCACTTTTCCAACTGTCAGACGGGGACCTGCAAGGGTTATGTGCTACGGATAAGCCTGGGTGAGGGCCTGGAAGAAACCTTTGCTGTCCCTTGATCGATCCAGAAAGAATCCAGGAAGGAGGGGGGTTCGAGAGGCAATTCTAGTAGTGCAAGAACCAGGAGCTAGGGCCTGGTGGGAGAGCTGGCCTGGGTTAGGGACACCCCGGGGCCATGGTCTGGTCTGACCTCCCACGCTGGACACCACGGGTGACACAGCCTTTCATTGCTCAATCACCTCTAAAGACCAGGCCAGGAGTCTTCCTCCTCCCACTCAGCATCCCGAGGGGTCCCTCCCAGGCCCTGGCCTCCAGAGCCCCCCTGCCCCGTCCTGGTCACCCCCTTCTGGCACTGGCTGGTAAATGCTCTGGATCTCCCATGAGTCCAGCGGTCCTACTCAGAACAGAGCATGGGGTGCCCCACCCTGCTCTGGACAGCAGTCGACGCCAAAAGCAGCTTGATGTTGGGCTAATCTGCCGGCAAGAGTTATAGGTTGGATCATGGTGGGGCTGTGGCAGTGAACCCCAGCTCTTCCGCCCTAGGCCTCTGGCAACCCGAGGTTCCCCAAGGTCTGCCTCTGGGCAAGTGATGGTGTGACTCCAAAGGTAGCATTCAACATTCTCTGTGTAACATGTCATCTGACAGCTTCGTGATCAAGTGCTCCATGGAGGGCCCCCAACAGGAACCAAGTGTGGTCTGGAGAAAGGGTCTGATGGCGCCCCAGGGGGTGCTGACTCCCACAGGCACCCACAGCCCAGGGGAAGCCTGAGTCTGTGGACAGAGCACTCGTTACACCCTCAGATCAAACTCCAATCCAGGGTCCCACTTAACTTTAGACAAGTCAGGCTGTCTCTTTGAGCCTTGGCTTTCTCATCTCCAGAGTGCTTGTAAGATGACCCGCCTCATTGCACTGTCTGGGTTGAATGCGATCATGTGCAGAGGTCTGTCACCACGGCTGGTGTCACGAGTGCTGAGTCAATGACAACCATTATCATTGAGCTTCACAGTGAACAGTGGCGATGGAACGGCAGCTCCTCTAGAGGCCCATGGACACCTCCCCGCCCCACCAGGCTGTGGATAGATGCCCGGCTTCCCAGTCCTCTGAAACTGTAGTCTAGTTTTCCACTAGTAGGTTTCATTTTGAGGGGGGTGAGGACACATAGCCTCCATCAGACTCTCAGAGAGGTCTGTGACCCCGAGAGGTTAAAGCCTCCAGGAGAGAGGAGGACCTTTCTCATCACAGGAAGACTTCAGGCCCACACACTGGGGAGTCATGACAGCCGGGACCTGCCGTCCCATCCCTGAGGCTGTCTGCAAAGGGTGGGCAGCTGTTTCCTTGGCTCCCTTGGGCAGAGGAGCTGCTGTGTGGAGCTGGCCTTTTCAGGCTGAATCCTGGTGGCATGTCCTCACAGTGGGCGCAGGTTGCAGGAACAGCCGGGACAGATGGTCCCCCCCTGGCAGGCCCCTCCGCCTCCTCCCACACAGCTGTCTTGCACAGTGGTGTTGGCTTGGCCCCACCCAAGCTTCTTCCTGGAGGAAACTCAAAGCCAGTGTTGGGACGGGGGTCCCCCAAGGAGGCAGCCGAGCGGCCTCAGGGATGCGGCTGGGGTGGAAGAGAGCGGTGGCTGGGGCAGTCTTAAGAGCGTGGGTGGGGGCCAGTCCACAGGGCACCCCAGGCTGGGTTCGGAGCAGGGATTCCCCCCATCTGGCCCATCCTGGCCCTTCTCCAGCCCTGACCCCACCGCCCTCTTCTTCTCATCAGAGCATCTGCGGGGATTGTATCCAGGGCAAGACAGCCCA